>NC_068913.1:48444318-48747348 GCF_023091745.1 Budorcas taxicolor | reverse complement strand
CTCCTCTTGGCTGTGAGCTTTCCTTGCTTGGTAACTTTGAGAGCTGGTTTTGTTGTTTTTTGTTTTGAGGATCTTTCAATGCAGCATGTGGGATCTAGTTCACTGACCAGAAATCAAGTGCGGGCCCCTGCATTGGGAGTGTGGTGTCTTAGCCACTGGCCCACCAGAGAAGTCCCAGCCTTGAGAGTTTTGAAGAGTACTGATCAGGGAGTTTTAGGAAGGCTCTCTGTAGAAATGTGTCTGGTATTTTTTCTCATGATTAGACTTGGGCTGTGGGTCTTGGGGCTCAAGATCACAGAGGTACCCTGTCCTCGCATCATTAGCATCACACTGTCATCATGGTTTATCACTGTTGACATTGCCCGGGGTCACCTGGCTGAGGTATGCTTGTCAGGTCTCTCCACTGTCCCCTTTTATATACACTACTCTTTGGAAGGAAGTCCACACTTAAGGAATAGAAAGTGTGCTCTCCTTCCTTACAATTAGCCATTTCTCCAGGGAGTCCTGGTTCTTTTGATTGAAGAATGATATCAGAAATCAATATCCATTGCTACCTAAGTATTGTTGTTTCTCGGGCCTCTCAGCTGACAGAGCAAGGGAAAAAAAAGAATATATATATGTACACGCACACTAACCCGTGTATAAATACGTGTCTGTAGATATTTCTATATGTGTGTGATAAGCGACCCTATGGAATGTAGCCCACCAGGCTCCTCTGTCCATGGAATTCTCCAGGCAAGAATACTGGAGTGGGTTGCCATGCCCTCCACCAGGGACGGAACCTACATTTCCAGCACCTCCTGCATTGGCAGGCAGGTTCTTTACCGCTAGCAGCACCTGGGAAGCCCATTTCTGTATGTAACCATCTGTATTTATGTTGAGGTAGAAACATGAGCTCATTCTGATGTCTCCAACTCTAATCTATTACCATATGGACTCTTCTAGCCTCCTCCCCTTACTTATCTGTACAAAGGTCTCCATGGGAAACAGCTTTATCAGTGAGAGTGCAGTGCTGATGTTCCTTTAGTCGTACAGATTCCATTCATTTCCAAAGCTACTTAGGCCAGCACTTCTCCCCGGGCCTCTTCAGTGGGGTGGTTTTATATATTTATAATACAGTTAGACTCTCATCACCATCTGCATTCCTTCCTGAGATCTGAAGGGCACACTTTTTAATTTACATTTTATCTCAGATAATAAGTCAATTTATTTTAGATAATAAATTTATAGAGAAAAATCACCATGAAAAACAAAATAGTCCAATCATACTTTCTCATTTTCCCAGGGTTGTTTTTTTTTTAAGTAATCTTCATGTTATATAAGTAATACATTAATACAAGTTAAAGTCCCCTTTAATACTCTTCCAAGCCCAATTCCTCTGCTAGTGGTAAACACTTTTCTTCATCTGAGATGTGATGTGTCTGTGCATGCTTTTCTCTTGCACTTGTAGCTGCATATATATATACTGATAGAAAATGACTAATATTGCTATATATGTTTGAACATAAATGGTATCATACACGACTTCTGCAACTTGATATTCTCCAGACGATTCATCTTGGTTGTCTTTCAAGTCTGTGTATGGCTTTGTGCCTCGTGAATTTCATTGCATAGAATGGACACGTTGATTACAATCCTGGGGGTTTCCTCCTACTATTACCAGCTATGCTGCAGAAACAGTCTTGTACATATGCAGAGTTTCCCCAGGAATTGCTGGGGCATAGAGATGCACATTTTAATTGTAACAGCTACTGTCAAATTACCCATCAGCATATTCAAACTAGAAAAAAAATCTTGTTCTATATTATGTGACTGAGAGGAGAGAGAAGAGGATTCAATTGCTAGTTTTTAATTTGTCTTAATGTTTCTCCCTGGAGAGTAGTAACTATGGGGTAAGACCTATTGTGTGTTATTTAAAAGAACCTCATGCTGTGATGATTTCAATCATTTCTAAAATGTTAATAGTTAATTTATTAGAAGAGAGACAGTGTGGTAGAGTGGTCTATCCACTCTCAGACACTGATTCTAAACAGACGCTGCAGCAGTTGTATGAATCTGCAGGAGCTCCTCATTTGCTTACAGGGGCCTGGAATGCCACAGTCACAGAAGGACCACGATAGCAGATACCAGGTGAGATTCTTCCTGGCCTCTCACAGGCTCCTGATGAGTAGGAAGTTCATGAGTTTATTCATTCAGCCATCATGGGCACTGGGATGTCTTTTTGCCTTCCAGTTATTCAGGCAGATTGGAAATGCCCAGAATGCCTCTGCAGAGGTAACCACTGCGTCTCTGAAGCTTCCTTTCCTGTTTGATTGAGTGTATGTCAGACACCAGGCAAGAAGCCTGGCACGGAGGGGACAGAAGTGAGGATGGCATGCCGCTGCCATGGGCTTCCTCACAGTAGCTTCGCCAGCTGTTACACTGACCCTCAGCTCCGTCTTGGTTTGCTTCCGCTAAATGGCAAATGAGACACTTTCTGCGCTGCCTGCAAGACTGGGGGTGTGTTAAGCATCCTAAAATAATGTGAGCAGTGGATTCAATCCTTCTGCACGTGCCAGATGTGCATCCCTCCCAGCGGCACTCTCACAGCCTTCTTTGTGCTCCTGGAATTATTTCCCGGATGATTGGGAGTTAGGATGGATGTGTGCAAGCTAATAACGTGCTGTGCTGCCAGTTCATCAGAAATGGAAAAATTAAATTAAAAAGTTGCTCACCATGTTCCCATTCTGATTAATCAGAACCAGGTATGTGCATGGCATTCAAAGAGCAGATTGCTCCAGAGAGGATGCACTCACACAACTTATCAACCATGGGAAGGCAGAGATGATGCCATCTGAGGATGAGATGAGGAAGGATTCAATCCGATTTTTCCTTAAGGTTTATGGGGCATCTTTTATTGCACACTAATTATTAGGTGCTTATTCTCCCAGTAGTCCTGTAATTTGCCACAACTGACTCCAGAGTGGGGAAGGCAGAGATGAACAGGATCTGGTTGTTTCCGCTTAGAAATCTTTCCTAGCTTTTCTCAGAGCAAAGGAGATTTCTCTTGTTTGATCAAAGATCAAACAGTAAACTCTCTTTTCTCCTCAACACTGTATTCTGGATCTGGTTTGTCCTGTGTAGTGGACTGAACTGTGCACCCTAAAAAATAAGCGCAAACCCTACCCACCCCCTGCCTATGAACGTGACCTGATTTGGAAATAACATCTGCAAAAATAATTGAGTTAAGATGAGGTTGTATTGGATTAAGGTGGGCAGTAAACTCAAGAGAAAGGAGAGAAAGGTTTGGAAAGGGGCACACAGGGAAGAAGGCCATGTTAACCCAGAGGCAAGAGATGAAGTGGGGCAGATGACACCGCAAATGGAGAGACAGGGAATAGGTTCTCCCTCAGATTTTCCATAGGGAACCAACCCTGCCGGCAGTTTGCTTTCGGAACTCTGGCCAGTTGAGCTAGGAAAGAATAAATCCCTGTTGCTTTAAGACACAGTTTACCACACAAAATTTGTGGTACTTTGTGCCAGCAGTAGAAAACTAATACACCCTGTCTTTTGGTTCTCTTGAAAAAGGAGGTTTTAAACCCAGATATTCTGTTCCCATTAAAGAAAAACCCAGTCCCTCATTGAGCAATGACTTTCACTTCCAAAATCTAGCCTATTTGGCAAGTTCTGCTTCTCCTGTTCCTCCTGGCTTTGCAACAAAGCCAAATGCCAATGGGACAATTCTTTTTTTTTAATCTTTTTAATTTTTTTTTTAACTTAAAAAAAAAAATCCAAAACAGTTGACCCATTCATCCTACCGCTTGCCTCTGTTTTCTGTATTTATGAGTTTGAGGTGTATGTGTGTGTACATATTTATATTTAGTCCCTTCCATAGAGAAATCATATGGTATTTCTCTTTGATTCATTTCACTGAGCATAATGCCCTCAAGGCCCATCCATGTTGTTGCAGATAGCAAGATTTCATTCTTTTTAAAATTAAAAAAAAAAAAGACTCTCTAGTTGCAGCCTGTGGACTTGGTTGCCCCATGGCATGTGGGATCCTAGTTCCCCAACCAAGGGTCAAACCTATGTTCCCTGCATTGCAAGACAAATTTTTGACCTCTGGACTACCAGGGAAATCCCTCATTCTTTTTTATGCTGAATAGTATTCTGTTACGTGTGTGTGTGTGTAAATATACACACTACAGTTTCTTTATCCATTTATCCATTGATGGATACTGAGAGTTGTTTCCATATCTTAGCTATTGTAAATAATGCTGCAGGGAAGTGTGCTTGTATCTTTTCAAGTTAGTGTTTTTGTTTTATTCAGATAAATACGCAGAATTAGAATTACTGGATCATGTGGTAGTTCTATTTTTAATTTTTTGAGGCACCTCCATACTATTTTCTTTAGTGGCTGCATCTCCGCATCCTCACCAACACTTGTTATTTGTTATCTTTTTGATAACAGTCATTCTAACAGATACGATATCTCATTATGATTTTAATTTGCATTTCACTGGTGATAAATGAGGTAGAGCATCCTTTCATGTACCTGTTGCCCATATGTATGTCTTCTTTTGAAAAATGTCTGTTCAGATCCTCTGTCCATTTGGTAACCAGATTATGTGTTTTTCTGCTATTGGGTTGTATGCGTTCTTAATATATTTTGGACATTAACCCATTATCGTATACATATGATTTGAAAATATTTTCCCTGTTCAGCAAGTTGCCTTTTTATTCTCTTGATTATTTCCTTTGCTTGTAGAAAACTTTTTAGATTGATGTGGCCCCATTTGTTTATTTTTGCCTTTGTTGCTTTTGCTTTTGGTGTCAGATTGAAAAAAATCATCTCCAAAAGCTATGTCAAGGAGCTCACTGCCTCTATTTTCTTCTACAGGTTCTGTGGTGTCAGGAATAACATTCAAATCTTTAATCCATTTGAGTTGGTTTTTGTAGATGGTGTAAGATGTGGTCCCATTTCATTCTTTTGCATATTGCTGTCTAGTTGTCCCAAGACCAGTACTTACTTACTTTTGGCTGTGCTGGGTCTTCATTGCTGTGAGGGTTTTTCTCTAGTTACCACAAGTGGTGGCTGCTCTCTAGTTGTGGTTCCAGGCCTTCTCATTGCTATGGCTTCCCTTGCTGCAGAGGACTAGCTCTAGGGTGTGGACTTCAGTAGCTGTGGGTCCTGGGATCTAGAGCACAGGCTCAACAGTTGTGACACACAGGCTTAGTTGCCCCACAGCATGTGGGAATCTTCTTGGACCAGGGATTAAACCTGTGTCTAATGCATTGGTAGGTGGATTCTTTACCACTGAGCCACCAGGGAAGCACCCCAACACCATTTATTAAAGAGACTATCTATTTCCTATTGTGTATCCTTGGCCCCGTTGTTATAAATTAGTTGACTATATATTCATGGATTTATTTCTAGGCTCTCTATTATGTTCCATTGAGCTATGTGATTTTTATACTAATACCACACTGCTTTTATTACTATAGCTTTGTATTACAGTTTAAAATTAATGAGCATGGTACCTCCCCTCTTTGTTCTTCCTTCTCAAGGTTAGTTTGGCTATTCAGCTTCTTTTCTGGTTTTATACAAATTTTAGGACTGTCTGTTCTGTTTCTGTAATGCCATTGTATTTTGATATGGATTGCATTGAATCTGTAGATTACTTTTCATGTTCAGTCACTCAGTTGTGTCTGACTCTTTGCAACCCCATGGGCTTAGCCTGCCAGGCTCCTCTGTCAATGGAATTTTCCAGGCAAGATAGATTGTTTTGGGTGGTATGGATATTTTTATTGTATTTATTTATTTGGCTGTGCTGGGTTTTAGTTGCAGCACACAAGATCTTCTGTCTTTGTTGCAGCTTTCAGGATCTTAGTTGTGGCATGTGATCTCTTAGTTGCAGCATGTGGGATCTAGTTCCCTGACCAAGGATCAAACCCTGGCACCCTACTTTGGGAGCATGAAGTCCTAGCCACTGACCACCAAAGAAGTCCTGGTACAGACATTTTCTTTATAATTTTATTTATGTTATTTATTTTCAGCTGTGCCTAGTCTTTGTTGCCTCATGGGCTTTTCTCTAGTTGCGGCAAGCCGAGGCTACACTCAAGTTGCAGTGGCTTCTCGTGTTGTGGAGCATGAACTCTGGGGCACGTAGGCTTCAGGAGTTGCAGCACATGGGCTCAGTATGGACATTTTAACAATATGAATTCTTCCCGTCCAGGAACATGGAATATCTATTTATTTGCATTTTCTTCCATTTCTTTCACTTAAGTCTTGTGCTTTTCAATATTTAAGTCTTACTCTTCCTTGGTTAATTTATCCCTAGATTTTTTATTCATTTAGATGCAATTTGTCAATGGAATTGTTTTATTAATTTCTCTTTCTGATAGTGTATTATTAGTGTATAGAAACACAACAGGTTTTTGTGTATTGATCCTGAATGTTACTAAATTTATTAGTTCTAAGAGTTTTTGTGTCCACATGGCCACTGAAGTACTCTTTTGGCAGCCGATAGAATAGCTCAGTGGTGGAATGGACACATGAAGCCTATTAGTTCTGACCTCACGGCCCAGCTAAACAGTTCAGCATAATGGAGCTGCAGCTTGAAGGCGGAGCTAGAATCTACAAACAGGCCAAACAGAAAGAGTCTTGACCTCCTCACTCTGCAGTGTTCACAGGGAGGAGGCTACAGTGCTGGGGGCTGTCCCAGTTTGTGCCAACTTGAAACACACGGGCTTTGCCACAAAGCAAAACATGTAGGCTTGCACATACAAGGTCCAGGACTGGGGTGGGCAGCACAGTCCTAGGTTCTCTGTGGCCTCTTTCCCTTTGAATGGTGTTTTCCTTCAAAAGATCCATTGAATCTTCCATTAAAAAAAAAATCATAAAATTGTGGGAGTTTAGAGCTGCAAAAGCACTGAGGTTTGATTTAGTTCAGTTTCCCACCCCATTTTGTCTATAATAATGCTATTTGCCACTTGTTGAAGAATAATATGAAATACTTATCGGATATGTATTGTGTGCCAGGAGATTTTCTGAGTGCCCTGTGTATGTTAACATATTTGGCAGTCACAGCAGAGCATTGCAGAAGGACTCTCATTACTCCCAGCGTGTCGATGAGGAAACTGAGGCACGGGGAGTAATGGAACTTGCAGTAAGACAGCTGGCAAGTGGCAGGATCAGGATTCACACCCAGGTTTGTGTAACTCCAAGCCTTAGCCTCCTGTTTCACAGAAACCCCAACAGAAAATTATATACCCCAGTTCACGCAGCCAAAGAACAAGAGTATCAAGACTTGGGGCCACAATGCTGGAAAACAGGAAGTAGTTCTGTATCTTCTTAATGTAGACTCAACCCCACATATGTGTGCATGCGCAGGCGTATGCATGCACTGTCTTGCTCTCTCCGTCTTCCACCTCTGCCTTCCTAGTGTTTGAGGATAGTCCAGTGTCCGTGGCTGGATTAAAATGCATTTTGAAGTCACTATGAAGTGACTTCATCTGTATGATGAATGTTACCCAGGGCACATGTGGGTGTCTCCTCTCTCGCCGGGGCCAACCCACTGCCCAGCGGCCAGATAAAGAATGGGGCAGGAAGGCTACTACTTTCTGAAGCCACATACTGGCCCTGCCATTCAGCACCCAGAGGCTTGGGTTGTTATGGACATTGCTGTGCATGCTATTGGGTGGGTAAAGGGTCTCCTTGCTGAGGATTTCTGCAGGGTCAGAACCTGGACAGAGAAGCCATGTGTATGAAGGAAAAGTTTCCGTAGCCCAAGGTCCCAAGAGAATGAAGAGGCCACAAGGAGGAAGTGAAACAAGTGGCTTTGCCCAAGCGGAGGGAAGCAGGGCTGCCCATGGCAGCCTCACCAGAGTTGGCTTTGGCTCTGTCGGACAGGTGGACAGCGCCCTGGGACTGCCCAATGGATGCCTGAAAAACCCTGGCTCCTCTGAGGCAAAGAGAAGGTGCCTGGATGCTAACTCAGAAAAGGGCTGTGTTGACTGTACCCATTCAAGTCTGCACTCTGCATATGTTAATTAACCACCTGCACTGTGGATAACTACCCAGAGAAGGAACTGTGGTCCAAGGGCTGTACCAAGATCAAGATATCAGGCTTCCTGAGTGGTGTTCAGGCTATTTAAAGAAGTGGATTCCAGGTTTCAGATTCCAGCCCATACCTCCAGCCAGGTTTCTTATGGCTTAAGAATTCAATTCTTATTTCAACTACATTTCAGCTTTGGTAGTTGTAGGGCCAGAGGACATTTAAGAGGTTATCCAGTCACCCTGGCTTTTGGGAGACTCCAGAATTTGGGACACAGTTGAAGAGGGGTTCCTTTCCTAGTCTCCCTGGCAGCCCAGTCTTTGAGCATAATCTTGGCCAGACCTTTTATGATGGCTCTCTCTGTTCACTACTGCTTGCTGAAAAGCAGAAATCTACTGCAAAAGCACTGTGCACTCCTTATGTAATTGGCTTTTCTGTCACTTGTGGGGTTTTAGTTTGTCCTTTGTCTGTGAAGCTGCCAAATCCTAACTCTTCCTGTCTCCACCAAAAGTTCCAGGTATACCCCTGATTTAAATACATATCAGATTTGCCCAAAATGTAGTCTAATCATTCCTAGACTTAGTCGCCCTTTCTGAGAAGGTCTGGACCCCTGACCAGTATCCACTGTACCTGCTCCTGCTCCAGGTTGAGCAGAAGCCCTGGGCTACCTCTCTGGTGTGTCTGTTTTGGCCATAAGCATCTTGGTTGTAGACAGCTTTGTTTGCCACAGGCATTTTCATTGCACACATTTTCACTGCATAACTCATTGGCTGTGATAGCAATATTAAATAACAGAAACTAAAAGAGAAACATTAAAAAAACATAGTGAAACAAAAAATGAGAATTAACAAACAAAAATTAAAGTATTTATTGTGAAATACAAAATATTTCGATACTTTTTTTTTCTTTATTTACCTTTGGCTGCACTGGGTCTTCATTGCTATGCAGGCTTTTCTCTAGTTGCGCCAAGTGGGGAGCTACTCTGTAGTTGTGGTGCATGGATTTCTCATTGTGGTGGCTTCTCTTGTGGAGAACAGGATCTAGGCACTCAGGCTTCAATAGTTGAAGAGGTGGGCTCAGAAGTTGCACCTCGCGAGCTCTAGAGCGTGGGCTCACCGTCTGTGGTGCATGAGCTTAGTTGGTCCAAGGCATGTGGAAACCTCACGGATCGGGGATGGAATCCGTGTTCTTTGCATTGGCAGGCAGATTCTTATCCACCATACCACCAGGGAAATCCCTGAATACATTTTCATGGCATGGAGAAGGCAATGGCACCCCACTCCAGTACTCTTGCCTGGAAAATCCCATGGACAGAGGAGCCTGGTAGGCTGCAGTCCATGGGGTCACTAAGAGTCAGACACGACTGAACGACTTCACTTTCACTTTTCACTTTCATGCATTGGAGAAGGCAATGGCAACCCACTCCAGTGTTCTTGCCTAGAGAATCCCAGGGACGGGGGAGCCTGGTGGGCTGCCGTCTCTGGGGTCACACAGGGTCGGACACAACTGAAGTGACTTAGCAGCAGCAGCAGCAGCAGATTCATGGCAATATTGCGCAAGTAACTGATTTTATTTTGCGGGTTGTACATAAGCGCTTGTCTTCCAAGTCTTTCATTCACTTTATTTTATTTTAATATTCATTTATTTAGTTGTGCCAGGCCATAGTTGCAGCTCTCTGGATCTTTATTTGTGGCATACGAATTCTTAGTTGCAGCATGTGGAATTTAGTTCCCTGAACAGGGATCAAACCCGGGCCCCCTGCAGTGGAAGTGCAGAGTCTTAGCCACTGGACCACCAGGGAAGTCCCTTAACAGTATTTTATACTTTGTTGTTGTTGATTATTCTCCTCACTCAGCATCACATTTTTTTCTGTTTCACTATAATTTCTTCCTTCATTGAGCAAGGTGTCAGTTTCCATATACTAGGATGCACATTGGTAACTGAGCTCTGTGTTGCCTTGTGAAAACCTCCCACCATTGTGTATTCTTGGTGTATTGTCACTTGTCCCTTGACAGACGTTCCAGGGTTCTATGGGAAACATGGCTTAGACTCTGTGCCTTCAAATCACTCGAGGATTTGCAAACTGATATGTTATCATTTTCTAGTAGTCTGCAGTCAGGTTTGCCCTCTGTTATTTCACACTTTCCCATAAGTTTTATCACCATATTTTCTATTGAGTCAATATACATAGTGCTTCTCATTCACCATTTTAGGACCACATGTCTACTGTTTACTGTATAGACCATTATGAGAGCTAAGATTTATGCAATATAAGAATAGGAGTCCTGCATCAGTGGAAAAGTGAAACCAAACTGTCAGACTAAACTGTCATCCAATTATTTTATCTTCTAAGGCAAGATTGCCTTACGGCCAATTAGTTCTGCAGTGAAAATGCAGCAAAGATGCTTACAAAGAATGTTCCTAGCTCCCTTCTCTAGGGTTCAGTTATTGCCATGGGGCGCTTTTGAATCCTAACCTAGGGAACCAAGAGACAAGGTGGTACCTGAGTTTAGGAAACTAGAACAACCCACAGCCCCGGGTAGCAATTTTGTATGTGGAAGCTCTTTAACCTACAAGGCCTTCACAGTTGCCTGGATTAATGACTATAAAAACTACCCATGTCCTTGGAGGGAGCCTCTCAGGTCTTCAGAGGTGGGGGAGGGTCTACCCCCCATGGGTGCTCATGGACTGATTGTGGGAGAAGGGTGTTCCTCAGAGCAAAATCAAGATCTGTTAGTGGAAGAAGAAATGGGATGGGGTGGGGGAATGAATTCCGAAAAGGCCAAAATGCCTTTCTCCCTAGCTAGCCACTCCTTTTTGTCTTTGCTGAGCTTCCTTTCACTAATCTGTCCTTCAACTACTGATTGCCAAAGAAAAGAAGAATCTCTCTGTCATAGTGGGGAGTGCTCATGGCCTGGCGACTGTTATAGCTTGCTCTGTGTTGTAGTCTCGCTCATTCTGAAAGCTGGAGGTAATATGGAAACGCTGTAGGCAACCTCATTCCTGGCCTCCATTCATCATCTGTCTGTGATGTCTTTCATACCTGGAGCTGGTGCTGCTTCGCTCAACCTGGAGACTCTCCCGCGAGACCAACCCTTTCTCCCCATTCGCATTCCTGTGCTACAGCCTTCCTTCTGCTCTGGACTTCCTGTTCTATTTTTGAACAGTCAGAGCCTGGACACATGCCTTGGCAAACTCAGAGCCCCTGTGAATGGTAAGCATCCAACCTGAATACCTGCCCTGCACTGAGTGCCCTGGGTTTGCCCCAAGTGCAAGGTGGTTGCTCACCTCCCATCAGCTGTCACCCTCCACCCTCCCAACCTGGCTGGCCACATTTTCTCCTGCTGTCAGCTGTTGAAATGCAAACTGTGTGAAGAGTTATTTCCTTGCCTGGGAGATTCCAGAGTTTACAGGTCTGTGCTCTGCCTCACTGGGGTGCCCTCAGCAACCACACCAGAAGGTGACTGAGGCCCTGCCTCTTTGGAACAGTGAGTCGAGCACACAGTGTTGTAGCTTCCTTAAATCTTCTTCAGTCCTGTCCGCCCAGAGGGTGGAGGCGGATTCCAATTTCTGTGGGTTTTTCTGATCACTTAGCACATGCCAGGTGGCACACAGGAACCCAGAATCTGGGCCACAGACTTTCTGTCTCTAATCCAAACAAGAACCTCTGCAAAATGTACTGCGCTTCCCGTGGGTGCTCGAGCTGGACCTGTGTGGGTAGGTGCCCACATGAATGTTCTTCCCTGTGAGTGGTGTCCTGCTACAGATTACCTGGGAGAGCATGGGGGCTACCTAGCTTAGGGACAGGACTCATTCTAAGAGGTCACCTTGTCATTGTATCTATGTCTGGTGCTTTGTTGTTGCTGCTGTTGTTTTAAAAGGGGTGCTGTGCTTAGTTGCTCAGTTGTGTCCGACTCTTTGCAACCCCGTGGAGTATAGCCCCCCAGGCTCCTCTGTCCATGGGGATTCTCCAGGCAAGAATACTGGAGTAGGTTGCCATGCCCTCCTCCAGGGGATCTTCCAAACCCAGGGATCGAACCCAGGTCTCCTGCATTGTAGGCCAATTCTTTACCATCTGAGCCACCAGGGAAGCCCAAGAATACTGGAGTGGGTAGCCTATCCCTTCTCCAGGGGAACTTCCTGACCCAGGAATCAAACGGGAGTCTCCTGCATCTCAGGCAGATTCTTTACTAGCAGAGCTACCTGGGAAAGGGAGAAGTTTCAAAATGAGAGTTGTGGGATCAGCTTGGGTAATAACGAATTTTTTATCAGATTTAATCTTTACCTCCCCCCATGTCCTTCCCTTCATCATGAAAAGATTTTTAATGCATGATGACATTAACCATTTCATGGTTTTAAAACTTACAAAGAAAAAATTATCATTTTCAGCTCCTAATTTTCAGTTACTTATATTCTTTTATAAAAAATCTTAGAGATTAATCACAAAAGACATATACTAAAGAATGGGTATGAATATGCAGTTCATAAAAACAAATTCATATGACCAAGCATGAAAAATGTTCAACCTCACGGTTAAATATTAAACCAATGTTTTTCACTTATAAAAATGACAAAAGTTGATAAATTAATAGTACCCAGTGTTAGTGATAAAGAAAGGAAACAGACTCTTTGGAGCTGGTGGATATGTAAGTAGGGGCTCCCTTTCTGCCAGGCATTTGACTGCATGTATCAAGGGCCTGCAATTAAAATTTTTTCTTCTAGGAATTTATATGAAAACATATATACATTTATATATATGGAAATGTATGTAAGCACTTATTTAAAGGACATTCACTACAGAATTATCTATAATAGCAAAAAATTGGAACCAGTAGGCATGTCAAACAGTAAAGGCTGTTAGACTATGAAGTAGACCTCTAAAAATATTTTTTAATATTTCATGACAAAGAAATTTCATGATAGGAAAAAAAGAGCATTTAACAGAGAAGCCCAATAGATTTTATGGAAAAACCCAAATGATGTTTTTGGCCAACACAATATAAAGTGCTCAGTACAGTCATATTTTTTAAAAAATATGCATGTACACGTATCTTTAAACCAAAAATGTAGTAATTATGGGTAATTTTTATTTTCTTCCGCATTCATACCTGAATTTTCTGAATTCCTTATTACATACTCACAGCTTATATAATTAGATTTTTTTGTCTTAATGAATGGATAACTTGATAGCTGTGCCAGAGTTAAGGTTCCTGAGAACCTACTTTGATTTAGGAGTTTTAAGTTTGGATTTTTTCTGGACCAAAATCTAAAAGGATCAGAAAAGAGTTGAGCTCCCATGCAAAGCAGAGTAACTACCTTCATAAAGATCCCCAAATCCTGAAGGGAATAAGGAAAAAATGAGGTCTGCCCAGGTTTTCATTTTGCCACCTGGACCCATTCATTGAGAATATGAAGGCTAACTACTTACATGTCACAGTGGGATTTTAATTTATGTAATGGAGCTATTATTATTATTCTTTATCTTTAAAATAAAAAAACCTTTAAATTCTGCTTGTATCTCCTTCTCCTAATTGAAAAGCGTGCTTCATGGTGGTTTAGGGATGGCGTCATTGTTCCCTGAGGCTCCCTTCTTCCTCTCCCACATCCTTTCTTTTTTTTCTCCTTCCTCCTTTTTGGGGAAAGGAGGGATCCCTTTTCCTTACCTGTGCCTTAAGTCTGCTGGTGTCTGGTTGGGATGCCCCAGCCCCAGCAGAGATATGAGGGCTACAGGGCTGGAGATGGCTGCTTTGGCCCAGAAAGGACTGGGGTCACCGTTGCAGTATTTGGTCTGTGCTTGGAGCTGGGGTTTTTTTGCCACCATTATATCTGCTCCACCTCTGGATATGGATTTGTGTCTGTCTTCTGATAGACATGCCAATGGTGACTTCCTTCTGGCATGCCAGGTTAGTCAGGTAATAGAGATGAAACAGGGCCAGTGCTTAAATGTGAATTTCTGCCATTCTCAAGGGAGCACTTCCTTCCCCACCACCCTTGGGATTAGAACCCTCAACAATATTGGGAACCTGGGCTCCACGTGGGTGTTAATGTAATGCCTTTAGGCATTGTTTAGATAGCTCACCTCTCTAGTTATCCAAGACCATAGCACCCAAGATTAAGATCAAGATTAAGGATTCCGTTATCCTTAATCTTTCTGAAAACTGGTCTCAGTTTGGTCACCAAAGGGACTCAGCATTCATACTTTTGTAAAGTGAAAGTTGCTCAGTCGTGTCTGACTCTTTGCAACCCCATGGACTAGGAATTCTCCAGGCCAGAATACTGCAGTGGGTAGCCTTTCCCTTGTCCAGGGGATTTTCCCAACCCAGGGATTGAACCCAGGTCTCCTGCATTGCAGGCAGATTCTTTCCCAGCTTAGCCACAAAGGAAGCCCAAGAATACTGGAGTGGGTAGCCTATCCCTTCTCCAGTACATCTTCCTGACCCAGGAATAAAACCAGGGTCTCCGGCATTGCAGGCAGATTCTTTACCAGCTGAACTACCAGGGGAGCCATACTACTGTAAAGCATGATGCAAAAGGACATACATTTTAGAAGATTGGGAAGCTCTGAGGAACCACTGGGGCTGCCCATCACTGAGCATTTCCTGGGTTTAGATACGGGGCGGTGTACTTTATCTAGTTATCTCACCCAGGTGACCACATGAACTCAAGAAGGTAGATATTACATTCCATTCTCCACGTGAGGAATAAAGGAGCCTTAGAGAAACTGTTATTTGTGCAAAGTTTCCAAACTGACACCTGCTGCTGGAGCCAGGTTTTGAACCCATGCCTATTCTTTCTGGCATACCAGGCTGGCTCATGGAGCATTGGGCTAAGCCGAGAAATCTATAGTTAGAGTTTCACTTGTGATATTACTATCAGCCTGGGCTGGGAGATAAGTTTCCATCAGGTTTGCTTCTGACACAGGATTCTCAGACTTCGGTATGCAGCAGATTGGCCCGGAGAGCTCGTAAAGTGCAGATCTGGGGTCTGTGAGGTGGTTTGCTGTCAGTGGTGCTGATGCTCAGGGCACACACCCGAGGCCTCCACCTGGAATAATGCCGCCCTCAGTATGGAGGCAGGCAGAAGCTCCTGGGTGCAGAATTTGGATTTAAGTTCTGATCCTGCCAATTAGAAGGTGACTTGGGCAAGCTGCTTACTGTCTCTGGACTTGCTTACTCATCTTGAAAATAAGGATTTAAATGGCCGCTACTTCTTAGAGTTGTGAGGATTAGATGAGATAAGCCATGTGAAGTACTTACAATCAATAGTTCTTAATCAGGATTTGCTTTTATTAGTAGCACATGGAGCCACAAAGTCCTGGGATGAAGGGAAGTGCTGCGGCCTTTGAGTCAAAAGGTGTGAGATCCTATCCAGGTATCTTCTGTAAGCCCCAAGTCTCCCTGGGGGAGGGGAGGTCTGCAGAGCCCTCATTTGCCTCTGGGCAGAAGGGTTAATGTGTACCTGGATAGTTTCTTGCTGTGGGGACCAGTAAGTCACTCGGATCCCAGGGCTTACCCTAGAAGGCCTCTGGGACCTCCTGACAGGTGTCCTGAGGATGCACATGTGACCTCCAGGGCCCACATCAGACAGCATGGATAGCGTGCAGTTAGCACGTGCTGTTGGCCCTCTGGAGTCCTCTTCCGCCCTTGAGCCCTGAGTCGCCCTTATGGCCACTGTGCCTGCTGCAGTTCAAGGGCCTCAGTTTCTGCTTCCTTTTCATTGCAGCTGTTTATTAAATTTCTATCCAGGATGCTCCATGATCTCATATCATTTGGAAAGGAAGACAGAAGCACTCGCACTTGTCCTCAGGGTCTCCTCTGTAGTGGCTTCAGCCACTTCGTCCATTTCATTCCTCTAGCACCTTGGGCTCTGGAGCAGTCAGACATGTGTACAGTGCAGTCATTCCCCTCAGAGTCCGGCTGCAGCACCCTGTTGTGTGACAGGAACACAGTAATTTAGAGCTTTCCTGCACTAAGTGTGGTTCCTGGGTCAGCCACATCAGCATCACCAGGCCCCATCCCTGTCTGTTTGAAGATGTACATTTTATTATGATTCAGATATGGTAAGGCCAACAGATCAGGAGATAATTGCCGCTGAAAAGGCATTTTGTTATTCACAGTCCCCAAGAGCCGTGGCATGCTGTGTCACACAGGGCCGCATGGGGAAGCACCTGGGTCAGTCAGGAGGCAGAGGTTGTGGGGAAAACATGAGCAAGGGCCTTTAGTTTAGTTTCCATGGAAAGGAACAGGTGAGGCAGAGTAAGAAGATTACGACTGGCTAGACTGAATAACTGAAGTAGGCTCTGGCGTGCAGGGGCTGCCTCCAGTTGTCTGGTACCTGACCCTGCGGTGATTAGGGCAGGGGAACAGTGGCCTGGAGGGTAGGAGTTGGTTGTGAGAGGAGAGAGGAGGGAGCTTTGGATTTGTCAGTTTGCATACTAAAAGTGCACTTGCAGGTGAGGCCTTTCCTATCTCTAGAAATTGACCAGCCAGCATCGGCAAGCCCTTAAGATGTCAGAACATCAGAAATATAGAAAAATAAAAAGGCATGACTAATGCACTGACCTACCGAATCAGACCCCCTACGGCTTGAGAAGCACTCACATAGGACACTCTGACAGTTTGAACTCGGTTCCCTAAGAGCAGCAGATGTCCTAAGCCATTCTCTGTACAAGTAGGAATGATGACTTTGCGTTTGTGAGACTAGGTACCTTAAAACAAGGCTGACATCTTGAATGGACAGCTACAAGAAGAATCTCTGAAAACGTTAGCAGTGCCTGCCATTTCCTGGGCTTATGCTTAATCATATTCTTTCAATTGTCAATTATGGTTTTTGTAGCAGCCACAGATACTATCCAAACAGATATGGCATTACCTTCCATAACAGAACTTATTTAAAAGGAGGGAACTTACTACCCAATCAGTGGGTGGAGATAAAAACCAGTATTTTTATCCCATTTTTACACTGGGAAAACTGGTCATTAAATTTTCCAGTGAAAGCCTGGCTTTCCACACCCTCAAATGAGTAGTACCTCAGTTCCTTTTCATGGGGCATTAGTCTCTTTGGAGTGACCAGTTATCTCTTCAGGTGACCAGTTGTTGTCGTCATTGTTGTTCATTTGCTCAGTTCAGTTCAGTTCAGTCGCTCAGTCATGTCCGACTCTTTGCGACCCCATGGACTGCAGCACGCCAGGCCTCCCTGTCCATCACCAACTCTCGGAGTTCACTCAGACTCACGTCCATCGAGTCGGTGATGCCATCCAGCCATCTCATCCTCTGTCGTCCCCTTCTCCTCCTGCCCCTAATCCCTCCCAGCATCAGAGTCTTTTCCAATGAGTCAACTCTTCGCATGAAGTGGCCAAAGTATTGGAGTTTCAGCTTCAGCATCAGTCCTTCCAATGAATATTCAGGACTGATTTCTTTTAGGATTGACTGGTTGGATCCCCTTGCAGTCCAAAGGACTCTCAAGAGTCTTCTCCAACACCACAGTTCAAAAGGATCAATTCTTTGGCGCTCAGCTTTCTTCACAGTCCAACTTTCACATCCATTCATGACCACTGGAAAAACCATAGCCTTGACTAGACGGACCTTTACTAGCAAAGTAATGTCTCTGCTTTTGAATATCCTATCTAGCTCAGTCATGTCCAATTCTGTGCAATCCCATGGACTGCAACATACCAGGCTTCCCTGTCCTTCACTGTATCCCAGAGTTTATTCAAACTTGTGTCCGTTGAGTCGATGATACCATCCAACCATTTCATCCTCTGCTTCTGCCTTCTCCTCCTGCCCTTAATCTTTCCTAGCATCAGGGTCTTTTCCAGTGAATTTTCTGTTCATGTCAGATAGCCAAAGTTTTGGGGCTTCAGCTTCAGCATCAGTCCTTCCAATGAATATTCAGGGTTGATTTCCTTTAGGATGGACTGGTTTGATCTTCTTACAGTCCAAGGGTCTCTCAAGAGTTTTCTCCAAAACCACAATTCAAAAACATCAGTTCTTTGGCTCTCAGCCTTCTTTACAGTCCAGCTCTCACATCCGTACATGACTATGGGAAAAAACACAGCAGGTGACCAGTACAACTGACATTTGTCATCACACACAGAAACTCTTCTGGAAGGAGCCCTGATTGCCCTACTCCACTTGGAGAAGAGGCAGTGAGTGTATCAGGAAAGAATAGAGCTAGATGTGGATGCTGCTTAGAGTCGCAGTGCTTGGGCATAAAGGGACTTTTGAAACCATTGAGTCAGATCCCTCATTTTAAAGATGAGGACTCTGAGGCCAAGATGGTAGCAGGAGGCTCTGTGACTCCTCGATGCAGGGACAGGGCAGGACCCAGGCTCCAAGGTCCAGGCCAGCATCCCTAGCGCGTGCCATGGAGTTTTCCCCTCCACCCTGCACCACTTTTACAGAGTGCCTCCTGGCTTCTAGATCAGAGCCCAGACAGACACTTCATGCCCAGTCTGGTGGCCCTGACAATGCAGCTGGTATTTTATTTCTCCAATTTATTTATTTATACCCAGCCTTGTTGCAAAAGGATTTAGGGCTGCTTGTAAAGTTGCAAACAACAGAGCAAGATAAAGTAAATTTAAAACAAGTGAGAAAGATAAGACAGAGGAATAAGTAGCTTCTCGGCAGCATTGCCTGTTGCCACCCTGCTAGGGCTGTTGACTGTATAGCTGTTAAATGAGCGCAGTTGGCGCTGGGTCTTGTGTCCCTGGCTCCTCTGCCCGGCACCTTGGCCGAGCTTTCTCCCTGGCTGGCTGTAGAACTTTTCCCCTTTTGTGGTCGAGATGCCCTTGAAGGTCACTCTGAGGGACTGGGGAGTTCTCCGCAGCGGGTCCCATTTGCAGGGTGTGACACGGTGGCGATGGTGACAGTGACAGGGCGGCTGTTGTTGCCAGTGCTCTGTTAAGGCTAGGCAAGGGAGGAGAGCTAGCTGGTACGTGAGATCTTCCACCCCTTAGGGCTGTCCAGAATCAGTGGCCTTCTTGGTCCCTTTGTTTTGCACGCCCCTGCAAGCTGAGAGGAGGACAGTGAGTGCAGCTGGGGTTCAGAGCTGTTGCCCAGGCTTTCCCCCACTCCCTTTGTCCCTTTTGCACTCTTTTGACCTCTGTTCAAGCTCCCATCTGTCGGTTCTGTGAGGCCAACTCCCTCACTACCCCGACTTCTTCATTCAGGGCCCTCAGGCATCCTCCTCACTCTCAGGACTTCCGCTTTCTCCTGCAGACAGGCTGTGGTCTGAGTATCCCCTGTTTTCAGGTGCTCTGACTCCCTGGTCCTTATCCGCACCCATCCTTGGTTTGGGTGGACTCTGCAGTCCCTTCCAAGACTCTCCTCCTGCAAAGTGAATGAAAGCTAAGAACACAGGGAATCCCAGTACTCACAGTTCCTCTCAGCCCTAGGAACGCTCGGAACTGTGTCGTTATCATTGCTTGGATCAGAGGCGCTAAATCCTCTGCAGTGCATGGGACGATTCCACCCAGGGAGAACTTGTCCCGCCAAAAATGCCAGGTGCATCCCTGCTGATAAACACTGATAAGAATTCAGAGACGCCTAAATATTTGCAGTCGTACAGTAGCATCAGAAGAGCCACACTGCAGATTTCTTGGTTTGTGCCCAAGAGTTTAGTGGGAGGAAATTACTAACTTATTTTTATCTACACAGTGCGGTCAGAAGGCATTACATTCTAAAGGGTCATGCTATGCTGGGAATTGTTTATTTCATTAGGCTGAAGTCCTACGGTTGGCTCAACCTGTGTTGGCCTGCATCTGGGACCTGCTAACTTCTTGGCTTAGATGGGCACTCGGAGCCAGCGAGAGCCCCGTGAGCTGCCAGTGCAGCCTGTCACGTGGGTGCTGTCAGATCACCCCAAACCCCCAACAGGAGGCCAGTGGCTGGCCCAGCATCAGAGAGTGGGATCTGGCTGCAGTGGGAAAATCTTTTCAGAGGTTTTATTCTGTAACAGGCAAAGGAATTGAGCACTCAGAGTTAAATGGTCTATTGCCTCTCATAAACCCAGCATCATTCCCTTAGGCTTCAAAAATGATTTTTGAGTCCACTGGCTAAGAGAGGTAATTAAAGTTAGCTAGCCTTCGGACCTCTGGAAACTGGTGGCCCGCTGATCCCTGTGTTTTCTCGCGCTTCACTGTGGGTTGGCTAATTATTTCCTGATTTATCCATTCATTATCTAACACACTTTGAGTGCCTGCTGCAGGCCAGTACTAAGGCAAGGTCCTGACTTCTTGGCTTTTTCTGGCGCAGTGGAAGAGGGAGGTGGGTCCGTCAGTGGTTCGAGAGCTAGGTGCCAGGTGCCAGGTGTGGGCAGCGTGCCGGGAGCATGGAGGAGGGACTCCTGTGAGACCTGGCAGGGATACAGGGTGACTGGGCACTCCAGGGTATCCCAAATGTGGCCATGTTTGAACTGGGTCTTGAAAAAAAAAAAAAAAAACCACAGAGTTAGCCAAGGGGAAGAACAGAAGGGTGGACAAGCATTCCAGGGAGGGAAGCTGTGCGCCAACTCCCAGAGACAAGCAACAAAGTCTGTCAGTGGTACAGTGGCTGGGGGGCAGGGTGCCGCAGGGGGAAGGATGAGCCTAGCACCTGGGATCCCTGGAGACCAGGGGAGCTGAGATAGATTCTGCTGTAGCTCAAAGACAGGAGAGGCCGTTCGACATCCCCTCAGTGCCACGTGTCAATCAAAATAATTAAAAGCAGAAGAACCGGAAAGCTGGTTCATATATCCCAGCATCCATTCAGCTTTTTCCCCAAGAAGAAACTTTTGATAAAATAAGGTGAAGTGCCAAAAAGATGTGTGTTCAATAGGATGACATAAAGTAAGTAGAATAAAAGTAGGTTAAAAAAGAAAGAGAAAAGGGAGAGAAAAGTAAAGAAGAAAAAAAAAAAAAATCCTTGCAGAACTGAGTGATGGCCAGCTCTGGGTAGCAGTGACTACTTGGAGTCAGACAGACCTGAGTTCAGGTCTGACTTTACTAACTCAAGTTTTGACCTCTCTGGACTTTGATTTCCTCATCTGAACGCTGGGTTAATAATACCAATCTCATCACATTTTCTGTGAGGATTAATGTAATCCCAGTGGTTTTTACCACTAGTTTATTTATTGCTTTTTAAAGTATTAACTTAACCCAGGGCAAGCAGTAGATTATGGTTTTTGAGGATTAGTTGTCATTCATGGAATAAAGAACAGCCACAGCTTAGAGCTAGTAAAATAGATCCTAGAAATGACAGAATTTCTATTCATTTATTTATTCAGTGGATAAATATCCATCACACACTTCTTTATTTTTATTTTTTGACTGCATTTCATCTTCATTGTAGCACACAGGTGTCTCTAGTTGTGGCATGCAAGCTTCTCTGATTGCAGCAGGTGAGATCTTGGTTCCCCAACCAAAGATCGAACCCCGGGTTCCCTGCACTGGGAGCGCAGAGTCTTATCCCCTAGACTACCGAGAAAGTCCCCCATCACACACTTTCTATGAGCAGGCACTGTGTGAGGCTAAGGACTGGAATAGTGAGCAAGACACACCTGGTCTTTGCTTTCAGGAAGCTCCTAATCTGGTGAAGAGGACCAGGTATTTAGGGACCCTGCGCTGAAACTTGTGTGAGCCTCCACTAGCAGCTTGTTTGGACTGACCTGAGCCGGTCTGGCCATGCACCAGTTGCCCCTCTAGAAGGCTGAGGTGGTGAAGCTTAGCTTCTACTCCCACAACCTCACCACCAGGTGGTAATGAATGCAAAGTGTTAGACTGAAGTCTGCTGCAGAGACAGACAGTTATCAAACAAATGTTTATCAGGTAGGGAGAAAACAGTTTGACCAACCTGTTTGGTGAACTTGGTGAAGTCCCAGCCCTCTCTCTGTTGGGCTGTTCCAGCTCTACCTCAGAGAAAAGATTCGCTCAAGGCAGCTGCAGAAGGAGTCCAGAGACAGGACTGTTTCCCCCTGTCAGTTTCATGATGCCATCAACCTTCCTGCTGTGACAGCTGCACTCAGGGCAGCCTCCAGGACCCTGTTTACGCAAGGGTGGGGATGTCACTAAACGTTTTTTGCCAGGCTTCATACCCTGAACACCAATAAGAACCCATTTCTAGCATTTGTTATACGAAATCACAAGTTTCACCAACACTAGCCCATTTTTTAATGTTCAGAATATTTATCCAGATAGCCAAAGGACTTGAAGTAGGCAGTGTGGGAATGTGACCTCAGGTTAATACCAGTTGACGAATCCAGACTTTGTGTTCTTCACAGCCTGTGAGCTGATCACCCCTAGAGGTAGCAGCCAAGACCAACTGGTTCATACACAATAAAGCACCAGCTACGTACTCTTTTTCACTCTTGCATGTGTTTACATACTCAAGTGCTTTCAAGTAAATTAGACATGTAACCATGTTCCATTTCTCTCTCCTATTCAAAAGGTATCATGGGGGGAGTAGCATAGGAGAGCGCTAGATTATATCTAAAGTGACTATAAAGCCTAGTTTGCCTGGGAGAGTCACAGTTTGTACCTGATGCCCTGAGTTCAGTTCAGTTGCTCACTCGTGTCCAACTCTTTGCGATCTCATGAACCACAGCACGCCAGGCCTCCCTGTCCATCACCAACTCCCAGAGTCCACCCAAACCCATTTCCATTGAGTCAGTGATGCCATCCAACCATCTCATCCTCTGTCATCCCCTTCTCCTCCTGCCCTCAATCTTTCCCAGCATCAGGGTCCTTGCAAATGAGTCAGCTCTTCGCATCAGGTGCCCAAAGGATTGGAGTTTCAGCTTCAGCATCAGTCCTTCCAATGAATAGTCAGGATTGATTTCCTTTAGGATGGACTGCTTGGATCTCCTTGCTGTCAAAGGAACTCTCAAGAGTCTTCCCCAACACCACAGTTCAAAAGCATCAATTCTTTGGGGCTCAGCTTTCTTTATAGTCCAACTCTCACATCCATACATGACCACTGGAAAAAACCATAGCCTTGACTAGAAGGACCTTTGTTGACAAAGTAATCTCTCTGCTTTTTAATATGCTGTCTAGGTTGGTCATAACTTTTCTTCCAAGGAGTAAGCGTCTTTTAATTTCATGGCTGCAATCACCATCTGCAGTGATTTTGGAGCCCAAAAAAATAAAGTCAGCCACTGTTTCCACTGTTTCCCCATCTATTTCCCATGAAGTGATGGGACCGGATGCCATGATCTTAGTTTTCTGAATGTTGAGTTTTAAACCAACTTTTTCACTCTCCTCTTTCACATTCATCAAGAGACTCTTTAGTTCTTCACTTTCTACCATAAGGGTGGTGTCATCTGCATATCTGAGATTATTGATATTTCTCCCAGCAATCTTGATTCCAGCTTGTGTTTCTTCCAGCCCAGTGTTTCTCATGATGTACTCTGCATATAAGTTAAATAAGCAGGGCGATAATATACAGCCTTGACGTACTCCTTTTCCTATTTGCAGCCAGTCTGTTGTTCCATGTCCAGTTCTAACTGCTGCTTCCTGACCTGAATACAGGTTTCTCAAGAGGCAGGTCAGGTGGTCTGGTATTCCCATCTCTCTTAGAATTTTCCACAATTTATTGTGATCCACACAGTCAAAGGCTTTGGCTTAGTCAACAAAGCAGAAATAGATGTTTTTCTGGATCTCTCTTGCTTTTTCGATGATCCAGAGGATGTTGACAGTTTGGTCTCTGGTTCCTCTGCCTTTTCTAAATCCAGCTTGAACATCTGGAAGTTCACGGTTCATGTATTGCTGAAGCCTGGCTTGGAGAATTTTGAGCATTACTTTACTAGTATGTGAGATGAGTGCACTTTTGCAGTAGTCTGAGCATTCTTTGGCATTACCTTTCTTTGGGATTGGAATGAAAACTGACCTTTTCCAGTCCTGTGGCCACTGCTGAGTTTTCCAAATTTGCTGACATATTGAGTGCAGCACTTTCACAGCATCATCTTTCAGGATTTGAAACAGCTCAACTGGAATTCTGTCACCTCCACTAGCTTTGTTCGTAGATGCCCTGAAGCCTGTGCTTAAATGCACCTCTTTTCACTTTCAAAGTTGGCCGGTTAGGATAATAAGTATATGGTTACTTTGCTTCTGGAAAGAATGCAGTGGCACAGAACATGGAGAATAAACCCAAGAGATTGGTTTGAATCCTCTCTCTAGTAGTGTTGTTATTATTGTTCAGTCACTACAGCGTGTCTACTCTACGATCTGCAGCACACCAGGCTTCCCTGTCTTTCACCATCTCCTGGAGTTTGCTCAAACTCATGTCCATTGAGTCGGTGGTGCCATCCAACCATCTCATCCTCTGTCGTCCCCTTCTCCTCTTGCCTTCAATCTTTCCCAGCATCAGGGTCTTTTCCAGTGAGTTGGCTCTTTGCATCTGGTAGCCAAAGTATTGGAGCTTCAGCTTCAGCATCAGTTCTTCCAATGAATGTTCAGGGTTGATTTCCTTTAGGATTGACTGGTTTGATCTCCTTGCAGTCGAAGGGACTCTGAAGAGTCCTCTCCAGCATCACAGTTCGAAAGCCTCCCCTTGATACATCTTATTTTCCTCATTTGTCAACTTGAGAATAGTACATTTGCTTGCCCTTCCTCCTAGTCATTTTGAGGGGTGATAAGCCTTGGATGTGAACACACTTTGTAGAGAGAACACAAATTAAGGATTGTTCCTGTCCTTAAACCTAACATCAATTTATGCTTTGAATGGACTCTGTCTTGGAAGAAAATTAGCTTCAGAATCTAGATGGTGTCAGTTCTTTCCTTGTCTTCCTGGAGAATGGATAGACCTGGTAGCCTGCATGTGCCAGGAGGTAACTAGTTTCAGGATTTACATTTCCCCTTAACTCCATCAGAGAAGAGAACATGACCCTTAAAAATAAAAGCATAAGCCCTTCCTTTGCCTTCATATGCATTAATGTGAAAATTCTCCAATAAAGATTCAGCTTTAAAAAAATAAATAAATAAAGATTCAGTTTACCCTATTATATATGAATAGAACTCTTTTAAAAGTTTGAAAAGACATCATAACTCATGAGAAGTGAGTGTGCCTCAGGTTGAGTGTGCCACCCGTGGATGGATACATGGATATAGTGAGTGTTCCCGGGGGAGCAGTCACTTACAAGATGAGAATGGGGTGAGTGCCATAAGCAGAAGTACTTTTTTGCATGTAGAGTTTTATTTTTTCAAAGTGAAAATGCTTTTTTATTATTATAAAAGTGATACATTTTAAAAACCACCAACATTTTAGGAAATAAAAGTAAATATTTCCATGTAAAACTTTCCATCTTTTTTCCATGTGTATGTGTTTGTAAATGTGTTGTACATGTGCACCTCTTTGCATATACTTTATATTTTAAAAAATAAAAGTGGAATTCTTCTGTAGGCATTGTCTTGAAATCTTTTTTTCTGTCTGCAAGTATTGTGGACATATTTCAGTAAGTGTAGACCTACATCATCATTTTTATAGCTTCCCAGCAACTCCACTGAATAGATGTGCCAATAGTTTATGTAACCAGTGCCTGATTGCTCGCTGTCTAGGTTTCTTGAGGGACACAGTATCTACCCCCTCTGCTCTAGTTATTTAAAATCAGTTTAAGATACCTACACGCACATACGCATGCACGTCACTTCAGAATTTCACCAGGAGACAGTTCATACACCTGTTAGTTTATCGTCTTTGATTTAGGTGGGAAGACTCCTGAGAGTTGAAGCGTAGTCTAGGAGGAGCTGTAAATTACAGGGCAAAGGGCATATCAGAGTCGAGATCAAGATACTGCACTGTTACAAACTGCCTGAAGTAGGGCCAGTTACTGTAGGGAATACTTCCTCATACACTGGAGCCCAGAGCTGGTCATTCCCGAAGCTACATTACTGCTGGGAGCCTCTGTTATTTAATGGCCCTTCCAGCTTGAAGTCCAGTGATCAGATTATTCCTTTCAAAGGAGAAATACTCATGTTCACATGTGGGTGAACAAACCCAGTAACACCTCAGTGTCATGAACCTTGCCACTGGACAAGACTCCTGGGAGCCCCACCAGGAACTCTAGCGCATAAGAATACCTCACCCCGAGTCATCCATGGGGCACCCCTCAGGCTTTCATGGAGCAACACTTTACACTCCATTTACGCAAGCAAGCTGGATGGTCTGATTTCCAGGTTTGGCAAATTAGAACTCTGTGAGTAGGACTGTGGAGGCAGGCCCCGACTGAGTAAAAGTGACAGCAGGTGCAGGAGGCAAGTAAACGCCAGGGACTTCCCTGGTGGTCCAGTGGATTAAGAATCCGCCCGCCAGTGCAGGGGGCTCGGGGTCCATCTGCAGTCGGGGAGCTAAGATTCCCGCGTGTCATGGCAGCAGGAGAAACCCACAGGCCACCGCTAGAGAAGCCCCTACCACCACAACTACAGCAAAGCCCTTGCACCACAATGAAGGCCCAGTGCAGCCAAAAAAAAGGAAAAGGCTACAAGTGGGGACACTGAAGCCCTTGTTGTGTAGGACGGAAGCCCTGTGTACTTTCTCAGTGTTTGTATGCCACAGGTGCCTCTTGTGATGGTGGGGGGTGATCACTTTAGCCATCCCTGACCAACATTTGAAACCATGGCATAGAAGAGAAGAGAAAATATTCAAGTGGTTTTTACTTAGTAAAGATAAATCTTACAACCTTTGAAGTTTTTGTGCATACTAGGTTGTTGCCATGTAAAATTCATTTCTTGAGATGGATCAGGGTCAAAAAGTCTGAAAGGTATGGTAGGCCCTGATATCACCGTTTTGTAGCAAAGTATAGAAATGAATGCCCTTAACAGTGACCTTGAGTTATAAAAAAAAAAAAAGATCAAATAATGTTCAAAGTATATACCATTTAAGAGAACAGAGTACAAGAGAATGAAGACCTTTGGAAAGATTCCTATTACAAAGTAGCTACAGTTTTTTGAAGATTTAGTATTTTTAATCTTAAGTGGAAAGCCTTTCTACCTTCTCTCTAACTTGAACCATAATACAACTTTTAAAAATACCAAATTTGACTTGGTGCAGGGGGAAGAAACCTAAGAAAACAATAATGAAACATTGTACTTTTAAAAAATTAATGGAAACAAAATTAATTGAACACCAAATTTCATACATACTTAACAAAAAAAAAATTCACCTTCAGGTATATCTCATAAGGTATTCATCTATCTGTGGTTCACATTAAGTGGAACTTCATTCGTTTAAAACCTATATTAAAAGGCATAGCAAGACTTCCATACTCTGGCCGGACATTGGCTTACAAAGATAAGCCAAGACTCTGAACAAGTCCTTAAGGAATGTGAAGTCTAGTAGTCCAGACTGCAGTCAACCCACATTGGCTGACCTTCAGTATAAAGTCATTTTTCAAATTATGGTGTAGTATCAGCTAAGGCTGGTTGAAACTGACTATCTTCTGGAGAATCTAGGGTCTGTGGCCCCGTATGTGCAAACCTGTCTCTGCAGCTCTGGTCATGAGTTCACATTACCAAGGGTTACGCCAAAAGCCAGGTCCCGGTACAACCAGGCAGGCTGGCCTAGTCCCTGTGAACCCAGGTAACAGGGCAAAAGGGAAGAGTGTCCAGCCGAGCCGCAGGTCCTGACCTGGAAGTCTGCAGGGCAGCATCAGGGAGTAAAGTCAGGCCTGCATCCAACAGCAGCCACAAGTTACTGCCGTGCTAACTTTGCTTCTCTGTTTCTCCTGAGAGCTCAGGCCTCTGTCTTTTTCTTGACCCGCTCTCCACATATGCAGCTTCCCAGGTGGTGCTAGTAGTCAAGAACTTCTCTGCCAGTGCAGGAGATATAAGGGATGTGCGTTGGATCCGTGGGTCAGGAAGATCCCCTGGAGAAGGGCATGGGAACCCACTCCAGTACTCTTGCCTGGAGAATCCCCGTGGACAGAGAAACCTGGTAGGCTGTACAGTCCACAGGGTCACAAAGAATTGGACACGACTAAAGCAACTTAGCAACCTAGCCACATATGCAGGCCATATTTTTAAGACCTTACTTGGTCCTGCGCAGGTTCCTTCTGTGTGTATGTTCTCCGATGCATTGCCCCTCAGTGAAGGGGGTCTGAAAGCCCAGATGGGCAGCAGACCTCAGCTTTGTCTCCTTCACCACTGTCCTCCTCCAAACTGGATGTACTGTCCTTACCAGCCCTCCCCAAATCACCATATCCATAAGCAGAGCACTGTCTATGATAGAACTGCCTTTGTTAAGCGCACCAGTAACAGCTACAACAAACTAATGCTAATAATTCTGCATCCCTCTATTAGCCCACTTTTGCTAATTTTACCGATTTAGTGGCCATGCCCCTCAGATTTTCATGAGTTCTACTTTTTAATAGCCTATCCTGTCTTCCCTAAATATGCCAATGCTTGTCAAACCCTGTGTCCTACTTTTTGGTTTTTTTTTTTTTCAAATGGTCTCTGTGCTCAGAGGAGTCACAAGGTTCATGGAAATATTCTCCTTACTTTGTGTCGTATAAGCCAGTGAATTTTCCTGCTGAGACTATTCTGATTTACCCAAACCCCATATGCTTTTCAGGCAGCATGGATGCAAATGTCCTGTGGTTACCAAAACAACCTCAAATAAACTGATGGGAGGTGCCATCTGTGCATCACATCTAGCCATAGAGCTTCTCCCACCAACAGCAGCATGCGAATTTGATGAGACTTCACAACCTTGACTGCCTTAGTGATATTCAACATGAAGTCCACCATAGCATGCAGCTTCCCTGCTGGTTGCATTTTCAGCGAGAAAGAAAGGGGAGAGGTAGATTCACAAAGTGGCAGCAAAACATTCTAGGACTTTCTAATCGTCACCTCCTGACCTCTCCCCCTCTGCAGTCGATTTTCAGCATCTCTATTCATGGCCCTGAGTGCTTAAATTCATCCCCATTCACTTCTACAAACCCTGTGGCAAACTCATTACTGTAACTTCTCAAAGAAAATGCCCCAAACCTACTATGAACCCACTCACATGTATCACAGGACAGTAATGTCACCCCCTGTCAAGCTGGGAGTGTGTCCACTTGGCACAGACAAGGGATGTGACAGTGGGATCCTTCATTTGGCCCATTATTTCCATCAGCAAAAGTGTAACCTTGAAACACACGTTGGAGAAGAGATGCAGGCAGATCCCTTCTGCATGCAAGACAGCACACCTTGGAGATGCAGGCGGCATCATGTGCAGCTTGGCAGGCCTGCTGGGGCATCCGCTCTGGCGGCTGCTTAGGCTGGGATTAGGTGAGGAGCCAGGGGTTAGCAGCTGGGTGTGCTGATGAAATCAAAGGAGGATAGGGTGCAGACTGGGTGGAGGTGGTGGCTTTGCATTGCTCTGGAATGCAGACTTCCAGAGCTCTCTGCACAGTGTGGAGAGGAACCCTCCCTGGTAGAGAGTTGCAATCTAAGAACTGAAAAACCATGAAGATGGGAGTTTGAGAAAATCAGGAAAGATGATGTGCTTTTTTAATAAGACAGCTTTACTGGCCTTTTCAGTTCTAACATTATATATTCTGGAACGTGATAGAGGCAAGCAAGGAGGACTGGGTTAGGAGTTAGGAGACCTGATGTTGTTGATGATTTGCAGTGTGGCCTTGGGCATGATTTATAGCCTCTCCAGAAATCTCAGTTTACTTGTCTGTGAAAATGAAAATAATTGCAGATAATGAAGCACCACACCAGCACAGCCACTGTTCATGGGGCTGAGACCGAGGTTTCTTTGAGCCTCCGTTTTCCTCCTTGTTAAATGGGGATAATCATACTGGCCCTGTAATTGTAGTGAGTGAGGAAGAGGACAGGTAAACCTTGGAGGTCTAAGTGAGAGGCCAGTCTCACAGTTCTGGGGTCGCTTTAAGAAGTGAGCTGTCAGTCCGGGGGCCGGGTGCTGTAGTGAGCCTCACGTTGCCCCACCTGACCCTTCCCTCCTCCCCTCCCCTCCCCTCCCCTCCCCCAGCCTCTCCCTCCCCTTGGCCTTCCTTTGTCTGGGAGGCTCCAAGCTGCCTATGCTGTTGTCTTGATCCATCAGGCAACTGCTGTGTTTCAGATCCCAGTGAAATACATCTGTGTAGTTTGTAAGAAAATGTGGGTTCCTTTGGGAGGAAGGGGTCAGCCGTTATGTGGATGTACATACCCTCCACCACTGCACTGGAGATCCCTGGAACCAGAGGAACGACATTTACTCTCCAGAATCAACATGAACCTGGCCCGTGGTTAAAAGAGTTTTTATAAACAACCTGTGTCTACCTACTAATTAGTTTTCACTAAACCTCTGGAATGGGAAAGGGACAACATTTTATTCTTCAATTCAGAGGCAGATGAGAGAAAGAAGAAGGTGGGGCAGAGTTTAGATTTGAATCCATTCAGCAATTTCAAAATTCACCTTCTTACATTTGCACCCCAATTATCTTGGAATTCACTTTTCTCAAATCCTCAGATAATTCTAAAATTTGGTCTGGTCAGTTGTGTTGGTGTAAAAATGAGATAGGGCTTAATGCATTCTGGGAAAGAAACGAAAAACTTTGTTTAATATGTGATTTAAGCATTCCTTTTTATTTTATCTTGCCAAATGAAAATACTTTATTCACTGTCACCTGAAAGAGAATCCAGATTCCAGACTGGATGAGGGAGGAAGGTTGGCCTCAGCAACCCCGACCTCAAAGAGAAAAGGGAAGCCTTTCTCGGGACCAGGTGAGAAGCAGCCCAGGGATGCAGTCCCTCCATTCACTTCCTACATGCCTCAGTCACTTGCTTCCTCTGTGGCTCGGTGGCCTTGCTGCACGAAGCAGGGAACTTGGAAGTCCCGTTTCATGTCTCAAAACTTCCACGCAGCACACCCCTTTTTTCTCCTTCGGGATTTGCCAACGTCCAAATTCCAGTGCTTGTAATAGTCACCCCAGATGTGTACCAGGGCCTCAGCATTTGCAGAATCTCTATGTCAAGCTCTAAGTTAAAGATGCTTCAAGGAAGCACCCAGTTCCTTCTGCTAATAACCGCAGTTTGTCATGTGACACCTGCCCCTCCTCCCCATTCTCTCTGAAAACCCCCCACCCACCCCACCTTTGAACTGTCCTTTATCTGCCAAACATCTCCATTTCCTTCAAGGTGGTAATCTTCTGCTTTTGTTATTTAAGTTCGGTTGTCTTCTTAATTGTTACCCAATTAGTCTGGGGCTTGCATAAACAGTTAACAAATACGCGGCGCACAAGGCTGCCGTTTCGCTTTCTGGGCTTGTTGTTCTTGGCACTGGGTCAGTTCTATGAACTTCTGGTGTCCAACTGGTAGGACCTGAAACTCTGTGTTTAACAAGTGCCTGTAGTCAAAACAGTTGGCGTGTGCAAGCTCGGATAGCTGGTACTGACTGCAGCTAGCCAGCCGTTGGGTCCTGGACCGTGCGGAACCCTGGACCCCCAATCACAGTGCTCTGTTTGGGGGCCAGGCTTTTGTTATTTAGTTTGGGAGGAGGGGGTCTTCTTTTTTTTTTTTTCTTTTCTTTGATGACATCTGCTAATATGGATCGCTTCAGGTTCCAAAAGTACAACGTGTTTACAGTCGTCTAGAATCAGATTAAGTTGGCAGCCCGAGTCTCGCTGTAAGTGGTTTTAGTTTACATTTCTTCTTCTAGCAGGATGTTTTGCATAAATTTTGCTGATCCTGGGTTATTTATAGACTTTTTTGAAGAAAGAAAAAATGGGGATGCCTGAGAGTTTTCTGTTCTAACTGTGGAAAGTGAAATCCGTTTCTGCAGCTAGAGAAACGGCCGGGCGTGTGCAGCAGAAGGTTATTTTAGCTCTTGAAAATTAATTTCTCTGAGAGGTCACTTGATAACATTCCGGAGCGTCCTCTCCAGCTGCTGACATCAGATTCCCTGATAATTGTCTTAGGATGTGTTGTTTTCTTTTGGTTGGTCACAAATGGAGTGAAATGAAAGTAATGATGCCATTTCCTCTGGGACGCTCTGGGAGAGTGGATGCAGTGATTGGGTATTGTTTCAAACGTCCGAAATAGGTTCCTGGTGGTTGTTTTGTCCAACCCTGGGGAGCAGTGCAGCCGGCCCAGAGCGGGGTGGTGGGACTGGGGGAGGGGCTGAGGAAGTCAGCTGCTGGAAAGTAAGTTTCCAGTTTGTCCTCACCTAAATGACAGTAATACTCTGGGGTTTATAGTACTAAAATAATAATAATATTGAGCGGCAGGATGGCATGTCAGCTACTGTATGATCTATTTGATTTTCTGGCCCTGGGGGCGGCGTCTTTGGGGACCGCGTGCGTGTTTGAATGAGAACTAAAGGCAAGCATGTTCGAAATCACTAAGGCAGCATTAGCACTCTATGAAGGGGCTTCCCATAATATTTACTAGAGCAGTTGGCTAAAAATTGCTCTGCTTTGCCCACCGAGTGGCTGTGTAATTAAATCAGCCCCTGAGAGCCTACCTTGAGCACCTCCCATTTCGGTGTCTGTGCTCCCAGAATTTGCATGGGTAAGTAGCATGTTCATCAGTGTAATGAGTGTGAAGTCCCCGTCTAATGGTCCAGGAGAACGTGGCAAATGAGACACTTCATTGTGCCTCTGGTTAAATATTTTAAACTAAACAAATTGAAAGGGAGGGAGAAAACATCACCTGGGCCTTGTGAAAGGCCTTCTGAGTAGGAAGTCTGTCCTGATCCAGGTACATGGGTCCCTCTCAGGGTCCAGATCTCCCACTGCTCCCCACCCCCAGCATCACCAACTTACACATGAAATGAAAATGGAAGGTTGAAATGGAAATTTCCAAGGTAGTAACTGTGACATAGGCCGAGACATGACATGATTCTCACTGCCCAGGGCTGCCATCAGTGGATTTCTTTTTCTCCTCCATGTTTCTCTCATCTGTGTGAAGAGCTGACTCATTGGAAAAGACCCCAATGCTGGGAAAGATTGAAGGCAAAAGGAGAAGGGGGCAGCGGAAGATGAGATGGTTAGGTAGCATCACTAACTCAATGGACATGAATCCGAGCAAACTGTGGAGAGAGTGATCAGGAAAGCCTGAGTGCTACATTCCATGGGGTCACAGAGTCGGACATGACTTAGGAGACTGAATAACAGTGATATACAAGCAAGGCTGTTTGTATTTTGTGTTGTTTTTTGGTCTCCTCTAACCTGGCAGAGAATATGGATGAGGCTTGCTTTTCATCTTCTACGGTTTAGAGCATGCCTGGTACTTTCTCATGATAGTCCCACTGAGCTGGAGAGGGACAGGTCAGGCCCTTTGGTCCCAGTATAAAGATGTGGGCTTAGCCTGGACGGTGAAGCTGGGGAGCCAGAGCTCCAGCCCGCATATATCCTTCTTTCATCTGCCTTCTCATTCATTGCCCCATCCAAACTGGGTGAACTGGCTGCCACGCAGAGATTAAGAAACTTTTTGTTCTGATTTGATTCCAGTCTGCCTTTATGGATGGGACCCTGTTATACTCCCGATTTCCTCCTCCTGTCTGTCAGGCTGGGGTGAGATTGGAGACCCACCTTTGAAGGCCTTAGGTCGGAGGTGTCTCAGATTGTGTGCTTCTCAGCCTACAGTGATTATGTGTGCCCCTCCCTACTGTACAGATAATCTCATAGCAGGAGTGAATGAAGAACCCTGAAGGGAAGGAACCCACAGGCGTTTGTGCTGGAGAGGTTGGCAGCGAATACTGAGAAGTTTCCCAACCATCTTCACCCTTTGGCTTTTGCATTTGAATTGGCCAAACCCTCACATCCCACCATCCTTGGGAAAAAGAAGATGGTTCACAGCAGTTCAGCTGTTCTGTGCTGGAAGACCTGCCTCCTGGCAGCCTGAGTGCATCTGTGGGTTTTCCGTTGGCCTAACTGGCAGCTTTCTGCCAGTGGGAATGATATCTTGGAGAGATTTACAGTAGTAATAATCATAATACTCTATGTTTGCATAGTCTGACTCAACTTTTAAACCTCTTTTACATGCCTCATCTCATTGACTCCTCCCTATAGCCTTGAAGGGCAGATATTTTTAACTTGAGAACACAGAGGTTCTGGAAGGTGGGAGCCAGTATTCAGACTCCAGCTTTTGGACGCCAGTGCTCCTTCTGTTGGTTTCAGCTGCCTAATGTCTATAGTTGGTTGCCACCAACCAACTATATAGTTTGCCAAAAAGGAGGGCAGTCTGGGAATTGGAAAACCGGGTTTTCTCCTTTTATTGTATTTCTTGTCAGTTATAAAGGCATATTTGATTGCTCACTATGTGAAGCTCTGATAAGAGCTTTACATTTAGTCTTTCAACTGCTGGTAGCAGGAGGGCTGTTTTTAGCCCCATTTTTTAGTCATCTGTGGGATCTGTACCAATGAAGATGAAGATGTGTGGACCAGGTGACATACCTGCCCTGAATGGCAGGTAGATCGGCAGAGTCACACCTCTAGAATGCTGTTCACAGGTTGCTGTCACCCCAAGGGATATATTATGTTGCGCACTTGGCCCTGTCCTCCTCTTCCATGTTATAAATGAGGATTTAGAAGAAGAATAGTCTTAGTAGCAGGATTATCCAATTTTTCAAGATTGGAGAGATTTAGGAGGAAGAACAATTACATTAATGAGTCAGAGTCCAGAAAGATCTCCAGAGGTCAGAGCAGTGGACTGACTCCAACAAGATGACATTTTTAAAGGACACCTGTGGATAAGCAGCTTGGCAGTGAAAAGTGTGAAGTAAGACTTAAGGGTGATGTGGCTGTTAGAAATAAAAAATATAGCTTGAGTGCCTGGTGGACTTAACAGGAGAACAATATCCACAACAGACAGATGGGAGCTGCCCACCTATAACGGTCTCCCTTCTGAGTGTCACAGGTTAGGAAGGACGTGGGAGCCGAAGAGGACCCAGCGATCAGGAGAAGAGTGAAAATGGCCTTTTATGAGGAATGATTTTAGAAGATGTCTGAGAGTATTTAGCCTGGAGGAGATTTCAGGGAACAAAGCATTTGGCAAAGTGTCCGTGGAAGGGGAACTGGACCGGTTCGGGGTGACCGCCATGGGGCAGAAATGGAATTAACATTCAGGCAGAGGGGAGACTGTCGAGCAGCAGTGCTGCCTGGCCCGGGAGAGCCCAGGGCCTGTGCTGGAGAAGCCAGGCTGGGCAGCCCCATGGCTGCCACTCCAAGGAGGTGATGCCAGCCCTGGAAGGGGCCAGCAGAGGTAGCAGAGAATGTTTACCTGTGGGGTTTCTTCTTGCTCTGGAGGTTGGGGGTGGAGGAGGGGTAGTCTGTGACTATGTCCCAATGTCAAGGTCTAAGACCCGAGTCCCTTTGGTGGAAATGATGGCTGTATCAGGGACAAGGGGGCTGGCAGAGGGGAGCTGTGCCTCAGCCTTCCACCTGTAAATAGAAGGGCAGCCATCGTGCCTGGTAGGGGAAGAGGGGACTGGGTATTGTTTAACACAAATGAACACTTCTTTGTGGACCTGAACTGTCTGTCTTGGAGTGAGTGCCTATCTGCTATCCTACTGGCCCCCTTAGCTATCTTAAGTTAAAAATTACTTCCTTTAAGTGATTCTAAGAACAGTTTTAAAGGTAACTCTCAGTGATTCTGAAACTGGTTGTTCTGTGTGTGGATTGTCTTGGCCCTTAGTTTCAGCAGACCTTTGGGGTTTTTTGTTTTTGAGGTGAAATCCGTATAACATAAACTAACCATTTTAAAGTGAACAGTTTGGTGGCACTGAGTGCATTTACACTGTTGTGCAACCACTGCTTCTATCTGGTTCCAAATGTTTCATCACTCCAGAGTAAAACCGCATACCCCTTCAGCAGTTATTCCACTCCCTAGCCCCCCTCCTCAGTCCCTGGCAACCTCCAGTCTGCTTTCTGTCTCTGTGGATTTGCCTATTCCAGACATTTCCTATAAGTAGAATGTATATAATACATGACCTCTGTACCTGGCTTCTTTCATTTCCATAGGGTTTTCTGGGTTCATTCATATGGTAGCATGTATCAGTACTTCATTTTTTTTTATGGTTGAATAACAGTGAAAGATTTTATTTTGGGGGGGCTCCAAAATCACTGCAGATGGAGACTGCAGCCATGAAAGATGCTTGCTCCTTGGAAGAAAAGTTATGACCAATCTAGACAGCATATTAAAAAGCAGAGAGATTACTTTGCCACTAAAGGTCCATCTAGTCAAAACTATGGTTTTTCCAGTAGTCGTGTATGGATGTGAGAGCTGGACTATAAAGAAAGCTGAGCGCTGAAGGATTCATGCTTTTGAACTGTGGTGCTGGAGAAGACTCTTGAGAGTCCCTTTGACGGCAAGGAGATCCAACCAGTCCATCCTAAAGGAAATCAGTCCTGAATGTTCATTGGAAGGACTGATGCTGAAGCTCCAATACTTTGGCCACCTGATGTGAAGAACTGACTCATTTTGAAAAGACCCTGATGCTGGGAAAGATTGAAGGCGGGAGGAGAAGGGGACAACAGAGGATGAGGTGGTTGAATGGCATCACTGACTCGATGGACGTGAGTTTGAATAAGCTCCAGGAGTTGGTGACGGACAGGGAGGCCTGGCCTGCTGCACTCCATGGGGTTGTAAAGAGTCGGACACAACCGAGCAACTGAACTGAACTGATTATGTATATACTGCAATTTATTTATTCACCCACTGATGGACATTTGGGTTGTTTGAGCCATTCGGCTCTTGCTAATAGTGCTGCAGTGAGCCTTCATATACAAGAATTTGTTTGAGTACCTGGTTTCATTCCTTCTGGGTTTGTTCTCTAGGAGAAGAATTCCTAAATCATGTGGTGATTCCATGTTCAACTTTTCGAGGAACCGCCACACCGTTTTCCATAGAGACTGTACCATTTTACATTCCCACAGATGGTGCCCAGAGGTTCCAATTTCTCCACATCCTCACCAACCCTTGTTATTTTCCATTTGGGGGTTTTTTGGTTGTTGTTTTTATATACATAGTTGTTCTAGTATGTGTGAAGTGGTATCTCATTGTGGTTTTGATTTGAATTTCCCTGATGACTAATGATGTTGATCATCTTTTCATGTCATTATTGACCATATGTGTATCTTCTTTGGAAAAATGTGTGTTCAGATCCCTTGCCCATTTTTAAACTTGGCTGAGCCTGCTTGTTTATATATATATGTAATATATATATAACATGGGCTTAGTTGCTTCTCAGCATGTGGGACCTTCCCAGATCAGGGATCAAACCCGTGTCTCTTGCATTGGCAGGCAGATTCTTTCCCACTGAACCACCAGGGAAGCCCAGCCTGCCTGTTTGTATGTTTAGAATTAAAGTTCTAAACTTGCTGCTCCTCAGGTGCCAGAGTCGTATATATGTTGCATCATCCCACTTGGCATGCAGGATCTTAGTTCCCCAACCAGGGGTTGAACCTGCGCTGCCTACAGTGGAAGGACAGGGAAATCCCCATCTTCTTTTTCTTTTTTAAAAGCATATTTGTTTATTTATTTGGCTGTGCCAGAGATCTTAGTTGCTGCATGTGGGATCGTCAAACTTGTTTGCAGTAGGCAGGTTCTTTTAGTTGTGACATGTGGAATATTTAGTTGGCACGTGTGAACTCTTAGCTGGGGCATGTGGGATCTAGTTCCCTTACCAGGGGTCAAACCCAGGCTCCCTGTCTTGGCAGTTTGAAGTCTTAGCAACTGAACTACCAGGGAAGTCCCCATCTTATCTGTTTCCTGGAAAGCTAGGCCACCTACATATTACCTGGTACCTGAAATGAGGAAAGAGAACAGGATGAAAGAGGCAGGGGAAGTACACCAGAAGGAGCAGAGGGTTCTGGGTGAGAGCAGCCCCATGGAAGCTGTGACATCTCTGTCCTCCAGGTCTTCGTGGAGCTCTCAGCAGACTGTAGGAAAGTTACTCACAGATGTTTCTGGAAAGACTCAGGCTCCCAGGCCACGGGGCCTACCCTTTCATCTGCGTTTCTTCTGGGTATTGCAACATCCAGCAGGCCTCTTCCTGACAGTCCCCTGAGTGAGGGGAGTGTGCCTGTGAGCCCTTGACCCACTGGCCTAGGGTCTGGAGGACAAGGCTCACAGGGTTACTCTTGGGAGCAGCCTGTCTCCAGCCCCCTCCAGTGGGGCTGGGTTAGGTGGGTGGTCAGGCCACACTCCCTGATTCCCACTGGCTCCATTCCAAAGAAATGGATTATAGAAGCCAGTCCCGCCTCCTCAAGCAGCACAGCTCTCTCCAGCCAGAAGCAGGTTTTCCTATATTCTGGGAAGAAACTCTGCAAGAGGAGAAAAGGAAGCCTAAAGTTAGAGACTCAAAATCATGTTCTCCTACAATAATTCTCCTATAGGAGACTCTCTCTCTCTGGCTTTGGTTATGTGGTCAAGCTGCTGGAGACAGTCCCAACCTGAGGTGGCCTTGCAAAGGCCAAGTCAGCACTGCCCCGCTTATGTGCCATGGTCTGAGATGATGCTGTCTTCCCACAGTCTGAAATTCTCCAGTAGAGGCATACTTCTGCATCTTGGGAAGCTTTTGTGTCTTAAAGGTTTGTTTTTACTTCTTGTTAAAAGGGGTATACTCTTGTGCCAGGGTTAACTTAAGATTAACAGGTAAGTTTTACAAGGAAATGTTGCAAGCAACACAGGAGAGATCCTAGTAGAAGATAAAAATACCTAAAACACACTATACTGTTCTTTTTCTTTTTTAATGGAGGCAAAAGTCACATAACAAAATTAATCATCCTAAAGCCCTGAATTGTGGTTGAGTGGCACTCAGTCTGTTCAGTGTTGTGCATCCATCACCTCTACCTGCCTCAAAGTGTTTTTACCACCCCCAAAGGAGACCCTGTACCCCTTAAGCAATCACTCCCCGCTCGCTCCTTCCCCAGCCCCTGGCAATCACTAATCTGCTTTCTGTCTCTATGGATTTACTTATGCTGGGTATTTTGTATCAGTAGAATCATACAGCATGTGACACTTGGTGATCCATTGTCTTTTTTAGACATCCCCTTCCCCTGTCCCCCAAATCTACTGTCTCCTGCCAAGATCAAGGAATAAACTTTCTAAATATAAAGAAGGAATAAAAACTCTCCACTTGAATTCACAGTAAAAAAGTCCAAAAGTGTTTTTGGACAAAAATGCAGAAGTATTTTTCGATCTTTATAATGACGTCTCTCCAAAGCATAGCGCTGGATATTGCAATGGACTCTGCCCGTGAGGACAGACAGGCCCTGAGGGAAAGGAGAGCGGAAAGGCCTGAGGTTCCTGCAGGCGCGGGGACCAGGCCAGGCCAGGGGCCCACGCAACCTGCAGGGGCCATCATGCAATGGAGCTGCAGGAGGGACCTGGCCCTTCCCACCCTGTGGCTGCTCCGATCCTCCTCTGAGGAGGCTGCCTCCTGCGACCACACCTCCTGTGTGTGCTGCTCAGGCAAACCCAAGTTCATCTGCCAAATTCAGGATACAACCCTGGCCATTCCGGGCTTTTCTTTCTGCCTTTCCCTAATCGCATCTGGGCGTGCTCTCTTAAAGGGGAAGTCGTGCGTTCTGACTGGCCAGGGCCCTCAGCCAGGAGCCAGCAAACGGCTCCCACAGTCGCGCTGCCCAGCGTGTCAGTGGTTCAGCCTCCTTACCCAAATGGCGAGGCTGTCTCCCCTGGATGTGTAAGTGTGAGCGCAGGGCACACTTGCCACACAGGATGGCATGGGGCTGGGCCCAGGTCACAGGGGGCGGAGCGTGCTGTCAGCCTGCGATCCATTTAGCAAGTCTGAGGTTGAGCTTAGACGGTGCTCCTGGGCTGTGGGCTGGCTGTGGGACAGGGCTGAGGCATGGAGTGGGGAGAGGAGCTGCCTGAGAAAGAGGTCGGGAGTAGGAGGCTGGGTTGGGGACCAGTCTATTTTGGACAGGCCTTCTGGAGGCGCCAGCCTCGGGGCCTGGGGAGGAATAGAGTGGAAAATTTTCTAGCACACCTCTCCTAGCCCCGGGAAGCAGTGACGCTGAACCTTACCCGCCCATCACCCCCACTTCTCTGCACTTATGTGCAGCTCCCACCACACTTGATGCATTTATCTACTCGCCACTGATTTTTCTTGGTAAAACACCACTCATTTTTATATGCAGGCGGTGTTAAGAAATGTTTCAGGTCTCCTTCACTCCACTTTAAAAATTGCTGAAAACTGGCAACCTGTGTTTTTCCGTCTTTGCTGTTCGTGGACGGTCCTGAGTCCAGTGTGTGTGCACAGCAGGCCCTGAGTCCATGTTGGCGGCCGGCTCCCTGGTGGACTGGCCAGTGCCCGAGCATGATTGACAACACACCTGGCCTGGTTTCTAGTGGGTCTGGTTTCCTGTGTGCCCAGGAAAACCAAGGGAGGGCTCACGCCCCCTCATGCATAGCCAGGGACTAACTCAGTGCCACAAGCAAGTGGCTAATGATAGTGAAATAGACCCTTGCTGTATTTTAGATTCCTTTCTGTTCTACCCTTGGGTTTTGTTTGTATGGTGATAATGTTTGATCTTAAATCAGTAAAAAAAAAAAAAAAAAAAACAAACTATTTTCACTGAAATAATTCAGACCTTCTGCTCCTTAAAAAAAAAAAATAAAAAGGAGCAAAGGGAAACAGAAAAAGGCTGGAGGGGGGAAAAACAAGTGGTGTCTCTGTGCGCGTGCATCGACAGGGCAAAGCCACACCCTGCTTCAAGACAACTTCCTGTTTGCCACTGCCAACTGCCACTCCAAGGAGAACAGAAATGGTTCCGTTATTAGTGGCTGCTGCAGGACCACGACAGCCTGTGGGTGAGTGGTTCTGAGTGACGCCGCGAGCTTAGCAGTGAGTTGGGACTTTGCACCTTCTGTTGTAGAAGACTGTGGCCTGCACTCCTGAAACTGAAGGTCGGTACAGATAGGAACTGAGGAGCCCTGGCCTCTCCTTACTCAGCCCGTGTTTTTAAACAGTGTGCTCCCAGAGCAGTCTTATAAACAGAATAATTTTAATTCAGGGGGCAGGAAGAAGGTGGAGAACTGCCCACCTAGGAAACCTACTTCTTGTATGTTTTTTTTTAAGTCTACATTTTCAGGCATTAGGGGATTCGAATGAAGTGCCTACTGTGAGTTGTCACCAGGGCAACCACCTTCCATGTATTATCAATCCTTACAGGCTCATTTCTTCAACAGCAAATGCAGTGTGTGTCTATCGGGGCCAGTCCCTGGGCTGAATGCCAGGGACGAGAGAGGGCACAAGACACCTGCCCTTGATGCCTCCAGTGACAGGACTTCTGTGCCAGTGAACCAGCAATTACAACATGGGGCATGTGCTGAGATGGGGCCCTCACGGTGCTATTGGGGCACCTGCCGCCTCGTAACCGAATGACGTGGGCATTAGTGTCCCCATTGTATAGGTAGGGAAACTGGGGCTCAGGGGGTTAAGTTCTTTCCCCGAGTCACAGCTAATGAGTGACAGAGCTGGGATTTGAGCCCAGATCTTTCTGATTCCAAAGACAGCAGTGTTTGGTCTACGTTTCCAATGACTCCCAAAGCCGGTGCAGAACAAGAGAATCACTTGGAATCTTTTTAAAAATACAGGTTTGGGGGCCTTGGCCTTACTCTCCCAAGAAGAGGAGGTCTTGGGTGGCACTGAGCGGTCTCAGGTGGATGGTGGCCTAGGCGCTTTCCCAACCTCTCACCTTAGGATCCTCCAGCCCTACTTGAGGTGTGGACCATGCATGCCTGAGATCCAGGCCAGGGCTTTCAGTGTGCTTAGCCAAGGCACCTGGGTAAAGGCCACTGACATTGCCTCAGGACAGTCTTGGGAAGATTCAGCGCAGCTGTTGAGGTATTTTAGACATTGGGAATCCCCCTGTTCTTGTGTCTTCCCACCAGAGATACCCCAGCTTTGCCCAGTGTCCGGCTGCCTGCCGCTCCTATCTCCTCGGTGCCCCTGGGGCAGGGATGATGTCAGTTGCGCCATCTTAAGGGAGAATCCAACAGCTTATCACAAGGCTGGAAGCCACTAGTTTTCGCCTGGGCTGTGGCGGCACTGTTACACTTATGTGACTTGCACAGTGGGTATGCTAGTGGTCGGGGCAAAGATCACCCTGATGGAGGAGTTAACACCATACCGGTGGGACTTCTTGTCAACCCCTCCACTACTGTACTGGCTCTGGACACATGGGAGCAGCTGGGGCAGTAAAAGGCGAGGATGACAGCTCTGTCCCCAGGGGCAGACGGGCTACACACTGGCCTCAAGTTCTTCAGCCCACCTCCCGTGGGAACCCTGTTCTCTACTCTCAGGATGACCAGGTGGTGGTCAACCTGGATCTGGAGATGGTCTCCTCTTCCTGAGGGAACCCTCGGGCCAGGCAGTGTCTGTCTTATCACTACCATTGTATTTCAGTGCCAAAGAGATGCTAGAAAAAAAAACGAGGGAATGAATGAGTGGACAAATGAGGTGTGACTTTAACATATGCTGTTCTGTCCTTCCTCCTGTTGAATTTGCACCTGTTTTCTCCCCTTTTGGCCTCTCTGGTTAAGAATGTATTAGTGTTTGTTGCTGTGTGTTTTTCTTTTTTCTTGTGTGGATTTAAAAAACAACCTTAACAAAACCAGAGCCATCCTATATCTTCCCTTTTTTCCTCATCTATCTATGTTATGTATCCGTATATATAGTAACAGATATATGGATACATATCTGTTTATATTCCACGGCTTCCCTGGTAGCTCAGCTGGTAAAGAACCCGCCTGCAATGCAGGAGACCCCGGTTCAATTCCTGAGTCAGGAAGATTCGCTGGAGAAGGGATAGTCTACCCACTCCAGTATTCTTGGGCTTCACTGGTGGCTCAGCTGGTGAAGAATCCCCCTGCAATGCAGCAGACCTGAGTTCAGTCCCTGGGTTGGGAAGATCCCCTGGAGAAGGGAAACGCTACCCACTCCAGTATTCTGGCCTGGAGAATTCCATGGACTGTATGGCCCATGGGGTCTCAAAGAGTCGAACACAACTGAGAGACTTTCACTTTCACTTTTCATCTGTATATATATATATATAATGTTTCATGTTTTTATAAAGTAATGTTTAGTGTTTGCAGATATTGGTGATATTTTTTATTTTCTTGTGAATTTGGGTAATACTGTCTCACACACACATTTCCTTAGGTTGAGATAACCATCATACGTGTCATTTTCAGTTATTTTATCATAGATCCAGTTGACTGTGGTTGTTTTTTGTTCTGTTTTGTTTTGTTTTACTATTCTAAACAGTGCTGCTGAGGCTATCTTTGAACTTTTCTTGGGGGAGGATATTTCCTTGAGGTCTATTTTCCAGACTAAAATTACCAGGTTACCAGATCAAATGTCTGTGAATGCTTTTTAACTGCTGTCGTCAGCACGAGGCTGCTCTCGAGAGAACTCTTGTCCCTTGAAAGTACCCCCAGTGGTGTGTACATGTGTTTGCTTCCCCACTGGTCTACATTGCTGGAGGCATTGTGGGGGGAGGTGGGTTTCTCTTTCAGCTTGGCTAAGTGTCTAGTGAGCGCATCCTTGGTGGCTGATGGAAATACTTCAGGGCCCTGGAAAGTCCCTGGGACTCCCCAAATCCTACCCAGCAGTGCTTGATGCCAGAAATGCACACCTGAGGATACATAACTAAGAGAAGAGAGGCGAAAGGGGGACGCTGCTGAGAGGGCGGAGTAAAAAGCATCCCAAGTCATTTCTGACTTCAGCGTTGTATGCCAGGCCAGCTCTGAAAATGGGAGATGCTTTGTCAAGAATCTTCCGAGAGGTTGGATGGCTTAAGTGCAGAGAAAAGAGGGCATCCCAAAGGTACAAAGGGCATTGGTTCTGGGGCTAGGTGGGCCTGGGCTCTCCTTCCAACTGCCAAGGTCAGTGTGACCTTGGTCTTGTTTCATAATCTCATTAATCTTTAATTTCCCAACTGTAGTGAGGTGGCTAACAGTATCCACTTTGAGGGATTGTTGGGTAGATTATACGTGAACTGGTGGGTGTAAAAGCAGCCTCACACATAGTAGGCACCCAGAAATGCTGCTCCTCTTCCTAACTGAACGAATGGGTACAGGGGAACCAGATGGCCGAGAAACAAACGCAGCCCTTTGGGGGCATTTGAGAGTTGGGCTGACATGAGCAGTGTAGGCACTGGCCCACGGTGCCTTTTGTCAAAGTGCCCCAAGTGATGCGCATTGCCTGGCTGGGTAGCAGGTAAAGAGAGGTAAAGAAGATCTAGTCTAAGCTAACTGCTGAATTGGTGACAGGCACCCCCGCTTGAAGGAACACCTCCCAGCCACTCAGGCCCTGACAGCTTTTTAAAGAGCCCGCCCCGCCTCCCCTCCCCCGACCTGAGGATGAACGAGGCTCCGGGGCAGCTCACAAGCACTCCCAGCACAGCTGCTTGGCACGGTTCTGTCTGCTGCTCTCTGCCTGCCTCGTCACTTGACTTTCCTGTGTCTTCATTTCCTCCCCGCTGAGGAAGGCTGATTCAATATCCCCCTTCTAACCACCCTGGCACTACATTTAATGCCCTGCTACAACTGTGGCAAATGAGACCACAAGCTCACATGCTGACACCCTGCTCTCCACTTCCAAGTCTTCATAGACTTCCGACGGGTTTCCCCAATGCAGCCTGCCTCAGTGTCCACAGCTGTAAACTGGGGGAATACCTGCCCCACCGCCTCACCGAGTGGTCACAGGATACAGCTAGGTGGTTCCTGCATGATTCCCCAGGCTGAAGTCTGGGCTCTGCCCCTCACACTCCAGCTTCAGTTTACTTTTGGAAGTCCAGAGGTGTCCTTTATGGAAAGCATCCTGACTCCAGCTACTAAAGCCGATAGAATCCCTTGATAAAATAGAACCCAGCTAACGATTTGCCAAACACCTGCTCTCAGACATGGGGGCCGAGGGGGACTCAGCACTGTCCGAGGAGCAAGCCAGGAGCTGGCCTCAGCCCAAGGGAGCTTATACAGGCGTGTCGGGCCACAAGTGACTGTGGTGTGTGTGCACACTCTGTTTGGGGGGAGGGGGATTGATCCCTTAAACACCATATTGGAAAGTTCCCAACGAGTTCTTTCTAAAACTGATAAAGGGAACCACATTGGGTGTTGGCAGCTGGCTTGGCCATTCATGAGGAGTCTGTGCTAAGGTTTTAAATGCAGGACATTGATGCTCTGAGTATAAAAATATCTCAGTGAATAAGCCTAAGGGGAGGGGAGGGTTTAGAATTTTTACCGAGGTAGAATCGCCTGAGAATCTGGTAGACTTTTCCCAGGGGAGAGTACAGGGAGAGAATTGTGGAGACACCAGGATTCCCCACGTAGTGTCTGCCAGCCCCCTGCTCATCTGGCGTCTGGGATGGCACCCTGGATGGTGGCACCTAACCATACACAGTGAAGCAGGTGGTCTTAGAATAGTCGGTGACAGAGGCAGGGCTCCGAATTTCCTGTGATGGAAATGCAAAACAGTGAAAGGATTTGGTTTTTTATTTCTTTGGTCCTGGGGTCCCCAACTCTTTGGGGTTGAGGTTTCAGGCTATGGCTGGCTGATACCTTAAAAGCTGCCAATTAGGTGTTTTCCCCCTCTTCCCCCTGGGGCAGTCAGGTGCCCTGCTGAAATGCCCATACTCATTGGGGAGGAGAGGTGTGTCCAGTAGCCTTCGAGGTGCTCCCTGCTTACTGCAGCATCTTCCAGGACTCAAGGTGATAGAGCCCAGACTCTGAAGACATCCCCAGGTATAATGTTTCCTAGCACCATGAACTCAATCATCTTGTCTCTCTGACCTCAGTTTCTTCTTCTGTAGAACTGATATAATAATTGTACATCTCTGAGTGTTGTAAGAACTAAATACTATAAGATAATCCAAGTGTTTCATAGAGTTCTTCTTTCATAGAATTCTTTCCATTGGCACATGGAAAAGTCTTAGTAAGTTATTATTATTTTTGGTCAAAGGACAAAAAGGGTGAGAGCAGAGGTTGTTGATCCAACATCAATCACTGAGATTGTTATTGATGTAGTGGACACTTAATTCTGCATGAGTGTCTTGACAGTGATTTCCTATTTTCACTTCTGTAGGTAATGTACTCACAATCAGCCTCAGCACAATAGATTGGTTTGGTCTTTCTGTTCCACAGTCTAGAAAGAAATGTGTTTTAAGAACTGTAGCCTTTTTCACTTTGGGAACTACACATTAAAGAAATAATCCTGAATGACTTTTTAACTAAATTGTAAAAAGAAGAAAAAAGAAAGAAAAAAAAAGTCAGACGGTAAGTAGTAAGAGAAAAACTAAGTAGTCTACAACATGTCAGTGATTAAATATTCTCCAGACAAGAATCCTGGAGTGGGTAGCCATTCTCTTCTCCAGGGGATCTTCCTGACCCAGGGATCAAGCCCAGGTCTCCTGCATTGCTGTAAGTTTCTTTATTGTCTGAGCCACCAGGGAAGCCCTAATTAAATATTACCTAACCATTTAAAATGACCTACATATGGGAATTAGAAACATATAAGTAGAATGACATAAGTTGAAAAAGAATAATCCAAGGTATCGATTGATTACAGTTTTGTTAATGCAAGAATGAGAAAATTTGGAGGAAAAGGATTTTTTTCTCTGAGATTTATCTATAGAATATTTTAATAGTGGGTAAGAAATGCAATGTTCTTTAAACTGTATCCAGGTAAAGCAAATGTAATTAGAATAATTATAGGGATCCACCTGAGGCAATCCCTTGACCAAAATGGGGGGTGGGGATGAGTAAACCCAAAGTAGGTGAGTTCTTGTATCAGAATGATTGTGATGCAAATGTAAAACTTTATCCAGAGACATTCCACCTGCCTGGCAACCTCTTTCTACAAGAGACTAAGACTGTCTTTCCCATCAGCAGCCCACCCACCTCTCCGACAAGGTCGTCACAGACTAGAGAGACAGATTCGATAGGCATTACGTCTTTATGAAGCATCTGCTCTGCCCTAGCCAAACATCAGTACTCCCCATTTTCAAAAGCTTGCCCAAATGAAGTAAGTGTGGTGCTTACCTCCTAAGAGAAGCTCCAGCCACTTTGACACTGGTTCCCCGCATGCATAGGCTTTGTCACCTGCACCGTGCCTGGTAAGCTCCTTCTCAGAGCTGAGGGGACAGAAGTACAGGTCTGTTTGTGGAACACCATGAAGATGTGACAGACTTAATTCAGTCTGAACAACACGGAATAGTTTTGCAAATAGGAAATACTGCTTCAATCTCTTTATTATGATACAGAAATCGCCCAGTTAAAATAAAAGGAGGGTGAAGGGCCATCTTCCAAATTTGATGAGTATTCTCTTGTATACAATTTGTTCTTTCAATTGGTCATTCAAGAAAAAATCATATGGCTTCTCTCCTGGCTCAGATAGTAAAGAATCTGCCTGCAGTGTGGGAGACCCTGGGTTCAATCCCTGGATCAGAAAGAACCCCTGGAGAAGGGAATATATATATGGACTGAGCATGCACACACACACACACACACACACACACACACACACACACAAGTGTGTGTGCTCAGTCGCTTCAGTTGTGTCTGACTCTTTGTGACCCTTTGCACTATAGCCTGCCAGGCTTCTCTGTCCATGAGATTCTCCAGGCAAGAATACTAGAGTGGTTTGTTATGCCCTCCTCCAGGGCATCATTCCAACCCAGGGATCAAATCCACATCTGTGTTTCCTGCATTGCAAATGGGTTCTTTAGCCACTAAGCCATTTGGAAAGCCTATATGTGTATTGTGTGTGTGTGTGTGTGTGTATACATATATATATATATACACATACATATATCTGTGTGTATACATACATATATATACATATATATATACACATATACATATACGTATGTTTGTATATGTATATGGATAAGCCTTTTTCTTCTCTATCTTCTTTTCTTCTCTCTCAATTTAATTTTTTCTGTGAGTTAAGTAGCAGAATGTTTTGGCAGGGTCACTAATTGTCATTCTCTGGGGGTGATTTTGTAATCACTGATCTGGCCCATTCATTTGTCCTTAAGGTCACTCTTCCTTCTGATTTATCTTGCTCACTTGTATTATTTTCAACTCTTAGTTTAACAGAATAAAAATCCTCTTCATTTTGAAAGTTTCTCCCCCACCGGAACAGAGGAATATTTCTGCACATCCTTTCCCCCCACCCCTTCTGCCAGCTTCAGTACATGAGAGCAAATGAGTGAATAAAGTCTGCAGAAAAATTCAAAGCAGTAGTGGTAAAAATCAAGTCTTATTTTAGTTTTGGAAACTTCTGCCAATAGAAAAAATTGCTAAGCAAGACATTTCTGAGGGGCAGAAACAGCTAGGAATTTGAAGTGAGAAGGCTTGGTTCTGGTCTCAACCCTGCAGACTGGTAACTGGTAACCTCTCTCACTGATAACCTCATCTGTCAACAAGCAGATCAAATGAGCTGGCTCTCTAAGACTCAGTTCTAACCTTCAGTGATTCTAAGTCCTGCACTTGCTGATTTCTTGGCTTCACATCTTGGTCACAGTACACCCCATTTCCTGCCTTCCTGAGAAGCAGCTCAGTCCCTGCCCACAGCATAGAGGCCCCGTTCCTCGCACGGCCGTTAGCCCTGACCTTGGCTAGTCACCTCGCGCTCTCTGGGGCTTCTTTGGCCAGTCAGCCATGGGGAGCGTGGAGATGGCTGGCTGCTTCCTGCCTGTCTCAGAGGGGTTGTAAAGGCCAGCACAATTCTACGAAAGATGAATTCCTCCAAGGAAGATCCCACCTGAGTAAGATATTTCAATACTTAGCTGTAATTATTGCTGTAACATTCAGGAGTCATGAGAGATGGGAAGAGAAGGAACAGGCGTAAGAGTGCCTTGTATTCATGGTAATAGAGTAGAAACAGGCCTTCAAAGCCATCTAGGGACCCACTCATTTACAGATACAGGCATGGAAACTGATCAAGTTCAAGTGGAGAACTCTAGGTCATGAGCCTAATAATGTGATGCAGTTGGAGTTGGAGCCTGAATCCCCTGGCTTTCAGCCCAGGGTCCTTCCTCTCTTCTACATCAAAACAGAGGTCCTGGAACTCTTGATTTCCAAATCCTTCAATGTGATGCCTCTGGAAACTGCACATGCATGCAAGGCCTCTTCTTGATTCTGTGAAGAAAGACTCCCCAGTAAAGTTACTCAGTGCAGGCAACTTGTGAACCCTGGTCAGGCAAAAACACCCAACAATCAGATGATCCTCAAAAACCACTTTCCCCTCCCAGTTCCCACTTCCTCAGAGGACTAGAGTCAGTCTGCTTGGAGAAAACTTGGCAGCCTGCTGGGACCAGGGAGCACAGAGAAACCCCAAAGACTTGTCTCTGATAGAGTCAGTCTGGCTTTCTTCTCCTGGTCAGAGTACTGGGACTAGCAGCCAGAAATATCTCCCTAATGAGAAAAGCCTGAGACTCAGGTTGGAGATGGAGGGACAGTGGGATCTGCTAGCTTTGCCCTCATCTTGTTCATTATCACATTCAACCCAGATGTCCAGCTTTTTATATCTGGTCTTTCGCATTAGGATATCTGTTATAATTTCATTTATTTCATTTATACATAGTAATTAGGCACTAACTGTTATATATGTGGGGCTTTGTAGTAGGTAAGAGGGAGCCAGAGGGGGCTTAGGATTTCAGAGCATTTGTCTTTTGAGGGGGTTCACGATTCCTTCCTGTAATTGTGTACAGGACTTGGAGGCATTTTTCTTGGGAAGGGGTCTTTAACGTTTATCAAATCTGTTGCCCTGTCACAGATGGGAGCCACGGTAGTGGGTGTGCACTAGAGCTCTGCCTCGGGTACCTGCTATCCTGGTCGGCATCCTCATCCCGCCCATTGAGTTGAAACCACAGATAACTGAGGGTGGACAGGTGGGGCAGATCTGGTGTCCCCGGAACCCCAGGAAGCTGGACCTGGCTGCTCAAGTCCAGGCCCTGCTCCTGTGGATTCTGCCTCACTGTTATGTCTTCCTGCAAGTCCTCACATGGCACCTGTGGCCCTGGGCCTCAGTGAGCCCTGGAGAGGCCACAGGGACATGTGGCCACCTCCCAGACCTAGAGGACCCTTTCATTCAGCCCTGCAGGTCCTTGTGATTTCAGTGCTCCCACTAGGGATCTTCCCAAGTGGCACTAGTGGTAAAGAACCTGCAAGAACCTGCCTGTCAATGCAGGAGACATAAGAGATGCAGGTTCGATCCCTGGGTGGGTAAGATCCCCTGGAGAAGGGAGTGGCAGCCCACTCCAGTATTCTTGCCTGGAGAATCCCATGGACAGAGGAGTCAGGTGGGCTAGAGTCCATGGGGTTGCAAAAAGTCGGACATTACTGAAGTGACTTAACACACACTAGGGGTCAGGTTTCAGAAGTTTCTGTTGGCTCTCTTAAAAGTCCTACCCTCCTCACTGCCCTAAGGGACCCTGTGGCCTCTGAGTGGCTGTCTGAGGATGACCAAGGTTGTGTGGTTCTCTCACTGTGCCCAGGTAACATCTGGCGTCCCCTCTCTGTTCCCGTCCATGAAAATGATTTTGGAGGATTGCCTGGTAAATGCCTCCAGTGAGAACTGTGGTGCGAGTGCAGTGTGCCATTTGATACAGAAATTCAGAAGGTAATCACTGCTAGTTGGTGGGATAGGATGTCACGCAAACTGTAGTCAGAATGGAGGCTCCAGGGGCCAGCCCTGCAAGATCAGCACTCTGCTCTCTGCCTGTTGTGTATATTAGTGTGCATGTGACTCCCTTGCTACAGATGACGTGCTGAGTTCTATTCTTTCTCCCCCTGTAGAGAGAAGACACGGTTCAATGTGTAGACCTTCTCCATCTCCGGCGTCTCCACCCTCCAATTCCAGGACATCACTAGTACAGGTGAAAACGAAAACCTGTCTCAGCGGCCATAACTCTGCCAGCAGCTCCTCAAAGCCATTCAAAACGCCCAAAGACAATCTACTTACCTCCAGCAGCAAACAGCACACAATCTTTTCAGCGAAGGGATCAAGGGACAAACCATGGTGAGTGTCGGGTGGGTGCTGGCGGCTGGCTGACTCTTCTCGCTGCTTGCCCCCTAACCGCAGGAAGCAGTGCTTACCCATTGTCTTTGTTCTGGGCATCGTGTCCAGGAGTTTGGGGAAGTAGGGAGAGAAGGGACAGAAAACCGTCATGATGGGATAAGAAACCTAAACGCTGGAGAGAACCGGGAAGTTTAAAGGACCGTCTGCCTGACAGGGGTTTTTTATTCCACTCCTGAGAGCTGAGGCAAGTTGTGTCTAAGAAGAGAGTAAACAGAGAAATACTCCTCAATTATACGGTCACCTCTCAATTTTCTGCCCCAGTGAAGAAAAGTGTTGGTATAAATAATCAAAACCACAGCCAGTCCACCCAGCAGGGAGTGAGGCCAGGGCCCTGCTCAGGGCCCAGGAAGGCAGGCCCCCCCACAGAGCCCCCATCACAAGCAGCCTGGTCTCCGCTCCATGAAGTAACTGCCAACAGAGGCAGGTAATTGGGAGCTGACCACAGGAGGAAGAGAGGAAATCCAAAGACAACGTCGCTGCTTTGATGAGATGGGAGAGGGCTGGCTGCAGGTGACTGTGAAAAATCAGAGGCTTTTAATTCACTTTTTTTAATCTCCATCTTTACGGAAAGTCAGTAAAGGTTACCTATGGAATGGACAGATAGGAAACCAAACAGAAAATGAGGACAGGAAGCAGAAGATAAGTATCTTCAAATGCCAAGAGCCCTTAGGGACTGGCTTAGTAGAGCCTCCAGCCTTATCTTGCTGGCCTTGTGAAGGCAGACGAGGTGTAAGTATGGAGATTGTTCATCTATATGTTTAAAAAGGAAGCAGTCTTCAGTTAATTCATGTTAGTTAATTACACTTACGTTCATAGCTGGGAAAGCTGTGGACGAAAGTCATCAGTTGGTTTGTCACTGCACGTGGGAAATTATGATGACTTTGTAAAGAGCTAATTGTGCCAGATCAACTGAGGAGCCTCTCACGACAGAGAGGAAGGGTTCAGACGTGGCTGTCAAGAAGGGGAGTCACCTGTCATACAGCCGGGGTTCACGGCCTGTGTTTGCTGTCTTCGGAGTGTTAGGATCTCTATGCTGTAGGATGTGACTGTAACTGGTTAGGGAAGACCTAGCCTGTGAGTGATACTGGTGGCCTCTGGGCCTGCCTGCTGGTCGCATGAGTGTCCCTCTTTTGGTTACCTTGGAGAGCACCTGAAAGTTTGTTTGCCAAGGTGTCATCTGGTGTCCCTGATGTAAGTGCTTCCTGAATCACTGCCTGCATACAGATCTCAGCTGGTGACCTTGGGCAAGTGGCTAGATCTTGGTGTGCCTCAGTTTTCCTCATGTGTAAATGAAGAATGCGGTTGATGATATCTCTGTCCCATGAGATTTTGTCTGTCCCTGTGAGGATGGCTTCCCTTGTGGCTCAGCTGGTAAAGAATCCACCTACAATGCAGGAGACCTGGGATCGATCCCTGGGGTGGGAAGATCCCCTGGAGAGTGGAAAAAGGAAAGGCTACCCACTCCAGTATTCTTGCCTGGAGAATTCCATGGACTGTGTAGTCCATGGGGTCGCAAAGAGTCGGACATGATTAAGTGACTTTCACTTTCATGAGGATGTAGTAATCTAAGTGTTTTAAAAGCAGCAACTGTGATATCTGGGGCAGGGCACATCAATAAATATTTGATGATCATGTTATCATTATCATTATTGTCACATGTGCCAAAGGACAGAACTCCTATAACTCCTCAACCAGGTTGAGAAGCAAAATCTCCTGGTAAAAGTAGAAAAATGGTTCTTCAGACTCAGACTGAAGTTGAAAATGGAAAAAGAAAAGCTTTGAGTCAGAGCCTAGAAATGAGCTCTAGAACAACCAAATGAGGGAAACTGGGACAAGGCTCATGGGGAGTAAGTTGGGAGGAGACTTGGGGGGGTCACAGATCACAGTGTGAATGCTGTAGATGATAAACATGGTCCCGAAGGGCGAGACACAGCCCCAAGAATTCTCCTAGGAAACAAGGGTTCAGGGGGACCACTGGGGTTAGATCAGCCACCACGTGTGGGTCATACCAACTAGCCTGCACTTACTAAGCCCTGCTCTGGGCAAGGCCCCTTCAGCTAGAGACAGAAGATGGTTTTGAAAGAATCTGAAAATACTAGACAGGGTCCAAAAAAGGCAATCAAAAGGATTGCAAGGAGAGAAATAGCCATTCTGAGAAAAGGACTCCAAAAGCTACAGCACTGACCTTGTGTGAAGAGCAGAAAGGTCCTGGGTGACCTACCTGACTGCAAGTAGGTGGATATTCCAGAAAGATCAAGGGATACAGGACCAGTGAGGCTGAGCGTTGATTGCAGCAGCCTCCTCACTGCTCTCATCTCTGGTCAGTCCGTCCCCTGCCCACCAACGCCAGCGAGGTGTATCAGAGGGCTGGGAATAGTTGATTTGGTGGCTTCCAGGGCCTACCTCAGTTCAGGAAGGCTTCCCTAGAGGGCTGTGTGGAAGAAGCACTGGCCAACAGACAAGAAAAGCCAGTTTAAGTCCCAGCTTGGCCACTAACATTCTGCATGACCCTGAACAAGTCACTTAACTTCTTTAAGTCTTATTTTCAGGCCTGAATATTTTGTCATTTTTAATTTACAGTCCTCAAAACTTCTCCAAGTTTCTTAATTGTCTACTGAGTTTGAGTTAGAATCTCAGCCCAGTGGGTGCCTGAAGTGGGGAGAAAGCAGAAGCAGGGCTGAGTCCCCTTTAAAAGCCAAACACCTACATCTAGAAGGTTTATCTATAAACACCCTCTACAAACTGTCTGCAAACCCCTTAATCCAGTCGTGATCATTCAATACTATCCCCTTACTCTAGCTTCCCCACCATGTCTTCCCTTGGTCCCTTTACCTAAAACATCCATCCATCTTTATTCAATTTAACATTTAATGAGCACCTACTGTAACACTATGTCCCAGCTCTGTAACAGTCCATAAGGATGTACAGGGCTTGTCACCTGTGGCACCTTTGTGCAAGCTAAAAATAAGCCTGGATACAGCCCTGGACCAGAGAGCACAATTGGCTAATGACCATCATCCCTTTCTCACTTCCTCAGCCTGACATCTAATGCAGTGCACGACCTGCACAACTGTACACTGTGCTTTGGTGACACGAAATTAAATAAGACACACTGTCCTAGGAAGCCTGTGAAAGGAAGCATGCGCCAGCACAGAGTACAGTGTGATAGGAGCTCAGACTTGGGTGGCACAGAGGAAGGGCACCTAACCCAGGCCGAGGACTCAGGAAAGGTTTTTCAGAAGAGGTCACACTTGAGCTGAATTTGAAGGATAAATAGGAATTAAACTAGACAAAGAAACTGGACTAGAATGATAAATCTTATATTGATATAGATATGTATGTGTGTATATATATATGTACACACACATTCAGATATAAATCTAACAATATATTTTTAACCACAATTTTTTTAAATCCTTTTTTTTTTTTAGAGAGAAAATGGGGATGGTGTCCTAGGCAAAGGAAACAGAACATACAGACGTACTTGCTTGTCAGGAGAGGCAGGTGATGAAACTGAATAGGTGACTGAGGGCCAGATTATAAAATTCCTCTGTATGAGCTAACTTCGGGAATTTGGACTTCACCCTGAAAGCTGCGTGGAGCTGTGGGAGGAGTGGTTTTAAGGTGTTGTGAGACCCCCGTGGAAGCACTATGAAGGTGGTTTGAGGGGCCACTCAGGAAGCAGCCACAACAGTGAAAATGCTTTTGTATGACCCGGGTGGGGCGTGATGACAGCCTGGACCCAGACAGCAGTAGTGGACGTGTGCGGAAGCGACCAGGTGGGAGATACCGAGGAAAGCTCCACAGGACTTTGGGGCTGGCTGTGTTAGGGCTTGTAGTACAAAGGAAGAGTTTAGGGTAATGTTCCTGGCTTGAATAGCTGAGTGACTGGTCCTGCCACTTCCTCAAGAGGAGGACAGAAAGGACCTGAGTCTAGGGTGGGGAGGAAAGGAGGAGTTCAGCTAGGGAGTCAGTGGAGTTTGAAGTATCTGAGAAACATCTGCGTGGAGATGTCTGCTGGGTATTGAGTGTCTGGAACCAGAGATCGGGAAAGAAGCCTGGGCTGGGAATGGGGATTTGAGAGTTGTCAGCGTAGATGTGGGCACTGAAGCAGTGATACAGAGGGGATTTCCCTAGCAGTTACAGAGCTTGAGAAGAGCAGGGGCCAAGGGCAGGGCCCACGAGAATGGGGGCTGGGTGGGGGGGTGGGGGGTGGGCAGGCTTCCCTTCTCTCCTGGCTCAACACTCACTGCTCTTCACTGCCTATCCCAGGGACCACCTTCTTCTCAAAGCCTTTCTCTCTCATTCTGTCTCTTGTTACCAGCCACTTGATATATTGGCATCTCCTTTTAATCCCCGCCGCACTTCATTTTTGCCTTACCCATGCCTCTGTGATGTTGTAGATGAGACCTCTGTATTCCTTCTGCTCCGTGATAATTGTAGGGCCTTTTATATAGCAGCTTCTCACACTCAGCAAACACAGCACCCTTGTCAGTAAATATTTGTTGAACTGAATGAAATGGATCTGACCATTGGAAAGGATCATAAGATTTCCATTCCTGGAGACAGTTAACCCTTTATCTAGAATTGTCTAGAATGGCACTATCCAATCATGTATAATGTGTACCACACATGTAATTTGAAATTTTCTAGTATCCATGCTGAAAAAAGTGACAAGAAATAAGTGAAATTAATTTTGAACAATGTTTTATTAAACCTAATATAACCACAGTATTGTCAATGTATAATCAGTGAGAGAGTTCATTTTTTTTTCCAAAATCTTCAAAACCCTGTGTGTGTTTTACACTTAGAGCATATCTCAATTTGTACACTAAAATTTCATTGGAAATACTTGCTCCATATTTAGATTGCATTTTAATAGACAGTGATTATAAAATAGATTTGTGTACCCAAGTTGTTCCAAAATATAATTACAGCATTTTCTAATAACTGAATCAAGTACCTATTTTTAAATTGTGAATTAACGTTAAATAAAAGTTAACATCAGAACCTCAGCCACATCTTAAGCCCCTCCCCTCTAGTTCATCTTAAGTGCTCTATCAGATAGCACAGACCTGGACACCTGGGCCAGGTGACCCTGGGTGGGTCCCTCTGGTTCTTTGATTTACAGGTGTGTGAGGGTGACTCCTCCGATCTCTTTAATGTTATGCTTCCTGACAGGAGTTGCTAAATTCCCAGATGGAAGGAGCCCTCCTGCTTTCTCATATTCACCTGCTGCTCCTGGGGGTGCCGTGGGACCAGAGCCGGAGGACCCAGTTTGGTCATGCAGAGAATCCCCTGCCTGAGCTCTGTTCCCTGCTTCCATGAGCTCTGCATCGAAAGGCCAAAGTGTAAGCTGTGCCTGCAGGTGGGGGCCGTGGCATTTAGATGAGGTTAACAGCAGGTTAGGGACGCCCTTTTCCAAGTAGCTCAAATTCACTTATCTGGCCATACAACACCACTCCTAAGTTCAGGCCCACCTCCTGCCATCTCACATGAGATTAAATGGTCCATGGGCTTGTTGTTTTCTCCCTTCTGTGCCTGGAGAGGTTAAAAAGTAACTGCATTAGAAGAGAGGAGGACACGGGGCATCCCTGAGCTATCAGCTTTGTTCCCTCTGCCCACAGCACTCAGGATTTGCCCAGCACCCAGGCTCTCAGAGCCCCTCTCCTCTAGTTCACCAGTGGGGACCACTCCTGGGGAATCCAGAGGCCAGAGAATATCCTGCCTGAAGTCCACAGAGCCCATAAAGGTGGAGGAAAGTGAGTAAGGGGTTTTGTTCCCAGGTGGAAGTTAAGAGGGAATTCTGACTAGTTGGCTTTTATGCCTGTGTTCTGCCAGGGGACCAGCTTCTTGTGTCTGACTTTTCCACCTGCTGCCACTTCAGCCTCCGTGGTCCAGCTTGATGGGCCGATGGGGGAGCGCAAATTTGCAAAGCCACTGATGTGGGTGGGAGCAGGGAGGAGGTTTTCCTCCCCTGCATGGCTTGTTGCCTTCTCTTTGGGCCTTATCAACCCACTCATGTGTGCTGAATGCTAAATGTGCTCAGCTATTAAAAATGCAGGGGATGAGCCTGCTGCTCCAGAAGGAAAATGAGCCAGAGCAAAAGAAAAATCAGCAGGCTTTCGGTTTCCCTGCATGTGCCTGGCAGCGGGCGGGGGAAGGCCCCCCTCCTCAAGGAGGCAGCGCTCCTGTGGGTGCTTAGGATGGGAGGCGTGTCCTCCTGGGCAGTGAGGGCTGCGGGCTAGGAGCACTGTGGAAGCTCTGTGGAGCAGGAAGTGATAACTGAGAGGCTCTGCCAGGCGCCCTGGGAGAAAGGCGGCTGGCTTATTGCTCTTGCTTGGCATTGGTGTGAACTAGGGGCAAGACCATAGCTCAGTACTGATAGCTCCCACAGGACGTAGGGAGTCATCTCAGGATTTGGCTGAGGCTGGGGAATTCTAGAGACTCAAAGGACTGCAGGCCCTCCAGGTGACCTGACTCCCCTGACCACCCCAGATCCTACAGCCTGATTCTTGCAGTGGCCCTGCCCTGCTCAGAACTCTGCAATGGCTCTCGGGTGTTTGACCGCAGAAGTTTAACCCCTTTGGAGGTAGAAACATGGTCTGGCATTTCCCCACTTGTCTAACTGCTACTGCCAGTGTTTTAACCCCTTCGTTTCATATTCCAGGTGTTGCGATCTCACTGAAGCTCCTCAGCATGCCTCCATCTGTTAGAATGTGCTGTTTCGCCTAACAGCAGCAGCAGCCTCCTTGCCTGTCCCTTTTTGTTGTTCAGTTGCTAAGTCGTGTTGGTCTCTTTGGAACCCCATGGACTGCATGCAGCACACCAGGCTTTTCTGTCCTTTACCATGTCCCAGAGTTTGCTCAAACTCATGTCTATTAAGTCTGTGATGCCTGTCCCTACATATGCTTAAAATCCCTGCATGAGTATTGCTTCCTCCATGAAGCCTTCCCGGACTTTTTGTACAGATTGAGATGCTCCTTCTTCTAAGCTCTCATTAACACTCAGTTTGCCAATATAAGAGCTACCATCATACATGGTACTTATTTGCATCTTTAGGGACTCCTAGTGCTCCTTTTGGAGAAGCCAATGGCACCCCACTCCAGTACTCTTGCCTGGAAAATCCCATGGATGGAGGAGCCTGGTAGGTTGCAGTCCATGGGGTCGCTAAGAGTCAGACACGACTGAGCGACTTCACTTTCACTTTTCACTTTCATGCACTGGAGAAGGAAATGGCAACCCACTCCAGTGTTCTTGCCTGGAGAATCCCAGGGACGGGGGAGCCTGGTGGGCTGCCATCTCTGGGGTTGCACAGAGTCGAACACGACTGAAGCGACTTAGCAGCAGCAGCAGCAGCAGTGCTCCTTTGCCCCATGCTGCATCCCCATTTTTTAGCATGGAATCTGGCATCCAGCAGATGTTCCATAAATGAATATATGATATATGAGTGAGCGAATGAAGGAGTCTGTGAAACTAGAACTGCTCCTTTGTCTTCTTTTTCCTCACAGAGACTTTTCTGATGCTAAAGGAAACAGCAAGTATAAATAATGATCTTTTGAGTTCTTGAAGAGAAATCAGGGTGCCATGTGCCATTGTGGAATTCTTTTTCCCTGTTACTATTATTAGAGTTAGGAATGGAGAACTAGGTCCTAAGTGATAAAAAGGAAAAACCCTCTGTGTTCTGGCAAGAAGGGAAAGGTAATTTCTTTTAAGTTAGAGGCAACAATTATAGTCATACCAACAACACAACCGCTGCATGTCATGTCCCAGGATGTTATAAAGAACACCCTGATCAAAAGGGAAGTGAAGAGGTGGCATGGTGTTCCACAGAAGTCCCTCCCTGGACTCCTGCTTACAGATTCAGCCCCTCGCACAAGAGATGGGTTGGGGGGGACATTGGAGGCCAGCTTTTGCCCCTGGTGGTGCAGGTGTGGGTGTCACGCAAGAAGGAGTGAGGCAGAGGATGAGGGGCAGAAAGCAGGTGGCCTAAAGAAGTTGATGCAGGTTACTGTGATGAGCCACAGAAGAAAGAGTAGAAAGAGAAAGGGCAAGTGGGTATGAGGATGGAAGGAGGGGCAGGTTAAAAGATGCATAATATGTCCAGAGGGTATAATATCTCTGCCAGGACAGGGAGGCATCTGAAAATTAACCATCTAAGTGCTGCCTGTTCCCTCAGTTTCAGAAGAACAATGGACAGCCCCTTGGGTGTAAATTCAACTTATCTTGTCCAGTTACAGAAGTGCTCAAAATTAGGGGCTAGATGGGATTTCTCTGGCAATCCAGTGGTTAAGACTTGGTGCTTTCACTGCAGGGGATGAGGGTTCAATCCTTAGGGAACTAAGATCCTGCATGCCATGCAGTGTGGCCAAAAATAAATGAATAAATGTTAATAGGGATTAGAATCTAAGGAGGAAAATATACTCTAGGACAACTGGGGAGGGTAAAGAAATGATATGTTGCGGGGGTGGAGGGGGGAGAGGCTGAGCCAAGAAGGCTAGTAACCGTGGGCCTTCGCATCTGCAGAGAACATTGTCAGTTTTCGATGCCTTCATGGGCATTCGTGCCTTTGTGCTACTCCGTTTTGAGCCTCCAGGCTGCTCGGTGATGAGATGAGGAAACAGAAGTCCAAGGTAATGAAGAGTTGGGCCTGAGATGACGCACACAAAGCTGGACAGGGGTGGAGCTGGAGCTATGCTAAAGAGCCCTGCCCTTAGAGCACCCTGAAGTCAAGCCCCCTTGCCACCCTTCACTTTGCTGAATTAGTGTCCTGGGCCAACCTTTCTAAGCCTTAGGTTCCTCATCTATAAACTGTGGGTGAGGACGAAACGAAACATGACCTCCCGTGCGTGGGCACAGCCTACCACCCAGCGCCTAGCAGTGCTCAGTGTGTGCATGGCAAGGGTGAGTGAGGTGCTGTGTGTAAGGGATGGGGGAGGTCAGCACCCCCCCCCCCCATCTTTGTCATCTCAGTGGCTCCTCTGCCAAGAATAGAAGCAGCTGGAGGCTGGTCCTTTCCTGAAGCATTTGTACTGGTGTAGAGCTGGTCCGTGTTGTGTTGTGTTATATGATTTAACTTTCGTTGCAAAGATTGGCTCATTCATCAAACACTGATTGGGCCAAGTGCTAAATAGCATATATATATCTGGGATAACTGGAGTGATGAATACATTTGGTTCAAGTCCCTGTCCTCAGGTAGCTCATGGTCTGGCCAGGTCCCAGGGTCATAGAACTAAAACCTTGCTCTTTGATGTGATAAGTGTGGCAGAAACACCAAGGAAGGCAGAGCCAGCGCTGAGGAGAGGACCCGACAACCGGATGAAGGCAGATGGGGGCGTGTTCACCCCGAGGAGGAAGGCGGGCCCAGCAGCAGAAGGAACCGCCCACCCGCCGCAAGGCCCAGAGCCAGGCAGACGCACAGTGTTCAAGGAGCAGAGCTCCTGGAGGCTGTGGGAGAAGGTGCCAAGGGCGGGAGCCGTGTGGGGCCAGCTGCGAGGGTGGACTTGGTCCGCTGGGCAGTGGGTAGCCCTCAAAGCCCTCTAAGCAGCAGGATAGCAGGGTCGGATTTGCACTGGTGGAGACAACTTGAGCACAGGGAGCGGCTAGATGGAAGGTCTGATGATAGGATTTTGATCCAGATTCTGGCAAGCAGTGAGGACAGTGATGACATTGAAGTAACGCAGAAAGGAGATTGTTGATAGCGTAGAATTTTTTAAAAACACAAACTGTATTTAATTGGGGGCTAAGCATCTCCTGAGTTTGCTATAGATCAGTGTGAAGACTCAACTCTTGAAGGTTTAAACAAAATGTGCTTGCCGTTCTGGATGAAGGTGGTTTGGTGTGGGACTGCCTGCCCAGTGCTGGATTCCAACACGGAGAAGGAGGAATAGGAAAGACGCTTCCTGGGGAAGTGCCGCTGCGAAGGAAGCTGGGAGTAGAGGCTGGAGCGCTGACAGTAGCCAGGGATGCTATGCTCAGAACAAGCTTCCTGAAAGCAAAGGCTGGGGGCCTGGGCCCTGGTCCCTGCTCCCCTCCTTCCCTGGCAAGGGCACGGAAGATGTTCTTTGAAATTCCTGTCTCTCCAAGTCAGTGTTGGCCGCAGGGCTTGAGCCAGGCCGTGACCGTGGTGGTGTGCTGTCTGTGGAAGGCCCGGCAGGGGCAGGCTGGACGGCTTTTAGCTCCAGCAGCGGGAGCTGGTGACCTCTGGCGGCTGCAGGCGGAAGCGCGCCCACTGGCCACTCCTGAGCAAAGCCTGGCTGCTCTGGGGGCTCCATTCCGCCCTGCAGTAGTGCTCCCTCCAGAATCCGCCTGATTCCTGATCTCTTCCATCTCAGATCCTGCCCTCAAAGGCCCTTGATACCGTCCATGCCTTGCTGTGAATTTCACTAGGTACTCATTTTCATTGTGAGGCTCCTCATTCTCATACATAGCAGGAAAGGCACTGAGCAGGTATGGTTGTTTGATCTGGGCTTGTCTTAAATTTCTCTGGGACTTATCACCCGAGGCAGCACCCCTGCAGGCAGGCCGGTCTCCAGTGCACTCCGGAGACAGCCTGTCCAGCTTTGTGTACCCTACATGCCAGGACTCTGTTTTCCCTTCGTTATCTTCCTCTTTCCTCTGATTGCTGATTTTTCCCATGATCTTGGAGCATCACGACTCCCCAGGAATGTCAGCACATTAAGTGCCTGTTGATCTCTCATTGGGTCCAGAGACTACCTCCTAAGCTCCTTGCCTTGGGAACCCCTGCTTAACAGAAGTGCCAGAGACACTAACAGAGGCTGATGCTGGGACTTCTTGCTTCTAGGGAATCTGGAGCAGCCTAGAAAGGGGCACATGCAGTTTTTCCGGAGGAAGAAATTTTAGGGCCATCACAGAGATCCCCATTGCCTCACACACTTCAGGGTTGCAGAAGACAACATGTTCATATGAGAGGAGACTGGAGTTCCTCTCACTCTTGTACAATATGTATCCATGTGGGAACTTTTACCACTAGTCCAGGCTTGGGCAGTACCTAGGAGACTGGGTTGGAGAAAGTAGGTGGGATTGCAAAGCGGGACCAAGGGCTCCTGGAAAGGGATCAAGTCTGCAAAGGCGTCTTACTCAGCTCTGTCTTTTCCCTTTGCCACCGCAGGGAAATGGTCCTCCACTCTGGGTGAATATGGAGGGCTAGTTGCTCCCACTTAACTTATTTTCCTGCCTTCTCCTCCTCCTCATCCAATCCCTGTCTCCATTGTGGGACCAGAAGACTCAAAGAGGACAAAAAGTTCTGACAGTGACAATGACTTGCACACAGACATCTACCCCAGAAGCATCAGGGTTCGTGGGGGTGGTGTCTCTCCTTCTTGTTTTAGCTACAGTTTATTGAGGGTCAACTATGTGCCCAGGGACTAAGCTAAGCACTTTATATATATTATCTCAGTTAATCACTTCAGATATCTATCATGATCTTCATTTTACTGATAAGGAAACTGAGGCCTGAGTTGAGTTCAGTTCAGTTCAGTTCAGTCGCTCAGTTGTGTCCGAATCTGCGACCCCATGAATCGCAGCACGCCAGGCCTCCCTGTCCAACACCAACTCCTGGAGTTCACTCAGACTCACGTCCGTCGAGTCAGTGATGCCATCCAGCCATCTCGTCCTCTGTTGTCCCCTTCTCCTCCTGCCCCCAATCCCTCCCAGCATCAAAGTCTTTTCCAATGAGTCAGCTCTTCGCATGAGGTGGCCAAAGTACTGGAGTTTCAGCTTTAGCATCATTCCTTCCAGAGAAATCCCAGGGCTGATCTCCTTCAGAATGGACTGGTTGGATCTCCTTGCAGTCCAAGGGACCCTCAAGAGTCTTCTCCAACACCACAGTTCAAAAGCATCAATTCTTTGGCGCTCAGCCTTCTTCACAGTCCAACTCTCACATCCATACATGACTACTGGAAAAACCATAGCCTTGACTGGACGGACCTTTGTCGGCAAAGTAATGTCTCTGCTTTTGAATATGCTATCTAGGTTGGTCATAACTTTCCTTCCAAGGAGTAAGCGTCTTTTAATTTCATGGCTGCAATCACCATCTGCAGTGATTTTGGAGCCCCCCAAAATAAAATCTGACACTGTTTCCATTGTTTCCCCATCTATTTCCCATGGAGTGATTGGACCGGATGCCATGATCTTCGTTTTCTGAATGTTGAGCTTTAAGCCAACTTTTTCACTCTCCTCTTTGACTTTCATCAAGAGGCTTTTTAGTTCCTCTTCACTTTCTGCCATAAGGGTGGTGTCATCTGCATATCTGATAGTGAAGTCACTCAGTAGTGTCCGACTCTTTGCAACCCCGTGGACTGTAGCCTACCAGGCTTCTCTGTCCATGGGATTCTCCAGGCAAGAATACTGGAGTGGGTTACCATTTGCTTCCCCAGGGGATCTTCCCGACCCAGGGATCGAAGCCGAATCTCCCGCATTGGAGGCAGACGCTTTAACCTCTGAGCCACCAGGGAAGCATTTCTCCCAGCAATCTTGATTCCAGCTTGTGTTTCTTCCAGTACAGCGTTTCTCATGATGTACTCTGCATATAAGTTAAATAAGCAGGGTGACAATATACAGCCTTGACGTACTCCTTTTCCTATTTGGAACCAGTCTGTTGTTCCATGTCCAGTTCTAACTGCTGCTTCCTGACCTGCATACAGATTTCGCAAGAGGCAGGGCAGGTGGTCTGGTATTCCCATCTCTTTCAGAATTTTCCACAGTTTATTGTGATCCACACAGTCAAAGGCTTTGGCATAGTCAATAAAGCAGAAATAGATGTTTTTCTGGAACTCTCTTGCTTTTTCCATGATCCAGCGGATGTTGGTAATTTGGTCTCTGGTTCCTCTGCCTTTTCTAAAACCAGCTTGAACATCTGGAAGTTCACGGTTCACATATTGCTGAAGCCTGGCTTGGAGAATTTTGAGCATTACTTTACTAGCATGTGAGATGAGTGCAATTGTGAGGTAGTTTGAGCAATCTTTGGCATTGCCTTTCTTTGGGACTGGAATGAAAACTGACCTTTTCCAGTCCTGTGGCCACTGCTGAGTTTTCCAAATTTGCTGACATATTGAGTGCAGCACTTTCACAGCATCATCTTTCAGGATTTGAAATAGCTCCACTGGAATTCCATCACCTTCACTAGCTTTGTTCGTAGTGATGCTTTCTAAGGCCCACTTGACTTCACATTCCAGGATGTCTGGCTCTAGATGAGTGATCACACCGTCGTGATTATCCGGGTCGTGAAGATCTTTTTTGTACAGTTCTTCTGTGTATTCTTGCCACCTCTTCTTAATATCTTCTGCTTCTGTTAGGTCCAGACCATTTCTGTCCTTTATCGAGCCCATCTTTGCATGAAATGTTCCCTTGGTATCTCTAATTTTCTTGAAGAGATCTCTAGTCTTTCCCATTCTGTTGTTTTCCTCTATTTCTTTGCATTGATCGCTGAAGAAGGCTTTCTTATCTCTTCTTGCTATTCTTTGGAACTCTGCATTCAGATGCTTGAGTAGTGAGGTTTTGAGATGAACCAGGCAGGGCAGCTTCATATACCTGACTGGGCATTGCCCTCGAGGATGTCCCAATGAGATGGCAAGGAGGCACAAAAGCCAGCTTTCCAGGCCGCTACCCTTCTTCTAATGCCCACAGAATTCAGATGGCTTTCCCACCAGAATTCATCTAGCAATAGAAAAAGCAGGATTCATATCTAGGTTTGTCTGATTTCAAAGCCTGTGTTCCTAACCATTATTCTAAACTCTCTTGCAACACCCTCCGCGTTCTGTGACTTGATTAGAATGGTGATAAGGCACAGATGCCCAGTTCAGCCCTACTTGTCCTCCCTGATTTGATCTCACTTGCCTCTGGCCACATTTACAATTTGTCAAAGTCAGCTTGTTCATTTCTCCCCACCTCCTAAGGGAAAATCCCACATCATTCTTCCCAACGACTAATCTGCTCTGCCCTCAACTGATGGACAAGGTGTCGGCCCATCACCCAAGTCACTGAGGAAGACGTTTTAATCTTCTTGGCCAGCAGTGGGTGCCTCTGAGTTCCACTAGGTTCTGTTCTGCCCCAGCACAAAATCTTACTAAACAATCTTTTTTCACCTCGGCTGCTAGGGTCCCTCATCCCCAACAGCTGTGTGGTCTGACCACATTTTTCCAGCTTACGGAGGGTGTGTTATGTGCGAGGGCCTCCAAAACTGCAGAGGCCAGGAGAAATTATGCCTGGTGCTTCCTCTCTGCCCACCAGGCCTTGACACTCAGCCACCAAATAATATTAAATTAATCTGGTAGATGTCCTTATATCCTGTGCTCTGTAGTTGACTACCCTGTTTTCTTTTTTGCTTAAGGTATTTACAAATTGGCTTTCTGAAAGTTTTCCCAGTCTTTTTCTAGATTGAAAAAAAATACTATGTATTCATGCACCAGGGTTTATTTAGCTCCTCCTGTGTCTGTTATACCACGGCAAGACTTTATAGCTCTATTATGTAGGCTGATTCTTAGTGATTGCCTGACTTTCAGACTTCAGAAATGTCCCACCTATTTCTTCAATTTAAAAAATCTAAATATGACATCATGTCCTGATAGCAACCCCCAAAATGCATCCAAGAGAACCAAATAGAATTCCTTCTCTGCAGACCTTTTTTTTTTTTTTTTTTTTTTTTTCTGCAGACCTTTTGAAATAGGGTTAGTTCCTGGTGGCTCAGACGGTAAAGCATCTGCCTGCAATGTGGGAGACCCGGGTTCGATTCCTGGGTCGGGAAGATCCCCTGGAGAAGGAAATGGCAATCCACTCCAGCACTCTTGCCTGGAAAATCCCATGGACGGAGGAGCCTGATAGGCTACAGTCCATGGGGTCGCAAAGAGTCGGACATGACTAAGCGATTTCACTTCACTTCCTCTTGACTGGGGATGACTTACCTACCGTCCCTGCTTGGAAGACAAGAGGCTGGGTGAGATGACCCTTTCAAGGATTGGCCAGTAAATCAGAGATCCTCAGAATTCTACCAGGCCAGAAGCACAGGTTCATGGGTCTTTGTTGAAGGACTTGGTGAGAAGAAATAGACAGCTGAGAGCTCTCATCAGACATGTAACCCACAGCACAAATACCCTATGTCCTCAGGCTCCTGCCTGTCAAATCCATCTTTCCCCTGTGCTGCTAAGTGGAGCAGGGCTGGCAATGATTTCTGCAGGCCTAAAGATTTTCTAAACCATTCTTACAAGGCTTATCTGTTGATGATGAAAGGATAAATCATGATTACCAAGAAAGCAGAGCTGGCAGGAGAGCAGCTGGCCCTGTGATATGCTGGTGGCCCTTGAAATGGCATGAGAAGATTCTCCACCTCTGCTCTTTTGCAGACATCGCTGGGCAGGGAGAGGAATCTACTCAGGGCCAGGAGAACCATTTTTCTTAAAGTCAGAGGACCCTCCTTGGTCCAGAAAGGTAAATTAGACAGGCCACGTACCCAGGAAGAAGACACAGGCAGCTGAATCAGCATGGGTAGAGCCAGCAAGGAAGGTAAGGGAGGACTGTTCATGACTATGGGATCCCTTCTAGGGAGCTGAGACAGAGATGCCAAGATAACAAGGAGATAAGCGCTCCCAGTAGTAGTAGACACAGCAGGGGGACCAGCTGCAGCCCTGAGCTCCCTGAAAGAGTTCATCCCTAGCGAACAAAACAGGCATTATGAAAGCAGCAGGGAAAGAACGGGGACTTGTCCTTCCCTTTCAAACATTGCTCCTCAAAGAAAGGACATAGTGAACTGATAAATGTACCTGATTGTGAGACCTGGGGAAGTGTGTAAGTGCACACCTTAAGACTGAAAGGGAAGGAACTTGAGGGGCTTTGGTTAACCTTAGGGAGAGCCAAGCAAACAGACTGATAAGTTGCTTAGTCAGTCATCTGGGTATTGCCACCCCTCCACCCCACCCAACTCCTAGCACGAAGGTGTTGGAGAGCCTATGATTTGACACAGAAAAGGGAAGAGATGCCCAAACTGTGACAGCAGGGATCAGAATCTTTTGACTTCTTTCCAGGTGAAAAAAAAGTGAACCTGTTATTCAGGGTCTGTTGCCTAGGGCTGGAACACTGTGTTTATTGCCTGGGAGAGGTGATGGCAAAGGAGTGAGGGGAGTGAGGAAAAGGGGACAGTGAGAGAAAGGAGAAGATAGTCCTGAGATGACAGTGCCCAGGCAGTTGCCCTCCTCACACATGCAGGGGTCTGTATGTATATGAAACAGGACCTGGGGCTCTCTATAGAGTCTTATGTTAGCCAGGACTGAGAAAAGATGGAAACTTTGGAGCTGGTTTTCAAAATTGTGAGCCACCACCTTGCAATCATTTCCCTCTTTGTTCATCCATTTGGGATCTGGGGGCTGTTGCCAATAGGACTGAAGAAAGGAGACTGAATGGCTGGACTGATGGCTGGCATTTATGCTGGGATGAGACTGGTAAGGTTAACTAGGAAGGATCTGCACTTCTGTCTCTCTTTTTGCTCTCTCATTTCCTCGGAGGATGTATTCGACCCTTCCCATCATCACTGAGCTGACTGCCTCCCAGACTTCTCGTAATTCCCAGCAGAAGTACCATCTCAGCTCAGACAAGAAGCAGGTTGCCTTGAAGGGAAAGCTCAGAGCCTTTGGGGAAAGAAGGGATGATACAGAGAAAAGGATCAGGGATGGTCCTCAGGCTCTCCTCTCTGTCTATAGCCCTTCTCCATTAGCTAGCGGACAACCTTGGTGTTCCTATCCCATCAACTCAATCTGCCTTCTCTTTCTGCTGCCAACTTACATGACTTCAGGGGTATTTACTTAGTGGCTCTGTTCCTTACTGACTCATCTGGTCTTTAGAGCTCTTTGAAACATTCTTGATCAGATTTTCTTCACTAACATCTCCCCATTCCAATCCCAGAGGACCGCATATCAGCCTTACCTTCTTTTTACTGATGGGTGTTAGTTTCACATCCTGTCTCTGGGCACTGGGGTTGAAGTCCAGCTGGAGTTCTGGAAATGCTGGCAGTAGAGGGTATGAGTGGACCACGCTCACATAGTGGCTGCTGATGCTGCTGCTGCTGCTAAGTTGCTTCAGTCGTGTCAGACTCTGTGCGACCCCATAGACGGCAGCCCACCGGGCTCTGCCGTCCCTGTGATTCTCCAGGCAAGAACACTGGAGTGGGTTGCCATTTCCTTCTCCAATGCATGAAAGTGAAAAGTGAAAGTGAAGTCACTCAATTGTATCTGACTCTTCGCGACCCCATGGACTGCAGCCCACCAGGCTCCTCCGTCCATGGGATTTTCCAGGCAAGAGTACTGGAGTGGGGTGCCATTGCCTTCTCCATCACGTAGTAGAGAAAATCTCAAATTAGGAGATCAGTCACACACATTTGCCGGCCTGGCATTGTTCCAGTGGCTTGACCTGGTGCACGTGTGCTCACGTGGCTGCCTTATGGGGCTCACTGGAGCTAGACGGTGACTTCAGGGAAGAAACGCAGACTGTGCTATGAGCATCTGAGGACCACTTGACTCCTTTTTTATGTTTATTTCGGTTGGTACAGTTGCTCCGGATCATCCTATCCTGATATCATCTCTTTCTGTTAAGCTCATGAGTACTCAGCATGTCACTTTGACCCATCCCGAGACAAGAGTGGATCTGAAACGTGAAGGTCTTCGTTTCCTTTCCTGAGCTCCCTTGGCTTCACAGGGAAGTATATGAGAGGAGGCTACTCACGTGCTAGAGAATCTTCTCACCTGGCTACACGTCCATGTGTACATGTCAACACTTGAAGCTTCCCTTTGTTTCTAAAGAAGTAGAAGTCAACAGGTTAGAACAAGGGTGACAAATGAATCAACAAGAGCTTTTTAAGCAGGTTCTTATATTTTTTTAAAATCAGGGTATTGGAGAATAAGCTACATGAGTTTTATAATTTGTGGGATTTTTTTCCCCCAGTTTGTGCATTTAAAATTTTTTAAACTTTGGTGAAACACACATAACAAAATTTCCCATCTTAACCATGTTTAATGTATAGTTCAGGGGTGTTAAGTGTAAAAAGGCTTGCAGAACTGCCACTTAGTACCCACTAAACAACAGCTCCCCTGCAACTACCATCCTACTTTCAGTCTCCATGAACCTGAGCTCTAGGCGCCTTGTACAGTTGGAATCATGGAGTTAGTAATCTTTTTGACTTGCTTATTTCATTTAGCATAATGTCATCAACCTTCATCCACGTGTCAGAATTTCCTTCCTTTCTAAGGCCGAATAGCATTCCACTCTATGTATCTACCACATTTTGTTTATCCATTCATCCATCAGTGGACATTAAGGTTGCTTCCACCTTTTGGCCATTATGAATAATGCTGCTTAGAACATGGTGTACAAATTCCTCTTCACCACCTTGCTTTCTGTAATTTGTACCTTTGAAGGAACGAGCCTGGAAGAATTTAGTATCCCATAGCACTGCGTATTTTACCATTTAGAAGAAGTCAGGTGCAACCCTAATTTCACCAGGCAATCTCTTTTGCAGCTTCTTAGTGTGTTGACTTTTCAAGGGCTTCTTGTGCTGTTCTTCAGCCATAGGATGAGTGCTTTGAGAATTGCCATTAACTAGAAAGTGGTGGCAGTGTAGCTTTATCTCAGTGATTGAGACACTGATCAAAGACAGAACTGTCAGTAACTTGGTATCTTACTTAAAACTGCTGTTGCAGTTTCCCCTTACGTGGGGCTTGAGGTCCCACCCCATGCTTCCCCAGGCCAAGAAACCACGTGGTCTTGGGGTGAAGTCTGAGGTTTGGGGGCAGTGTGCTCCACCACTGAGTGCCTTCTCACTGGCAAAGGCCTATAAATAACATCCGGGATCCTGTTTCAAAGTCAGAAAAGGGGCAAGGGCTAGCAACAACAACAAGGGCTGAGGGGGTTGCTGAAATAATTTCATGAACAAATTGATCAAAGAAATGATCTGTGAATGCATCTTGGAGAAGGGAGAACCAGCCAGCCGTGAGGACAGATAAAACTCCTCCCCTGCAAAATCGGCATGTCTTTCATGCCCTTCATTGTCTGCAGGCATGTCTGAGCCCTAGTTTAGCCCATTTGGCATTCAGAGAGCTAAGTCATCTACACTCTCAGCTCAGAGATGACTTGAGGGTGCTGAAGTGTTTGCATTCCACCCTCCTGCAAGGAGGAAAGGGAATCTAGTTCAAGAACCAAAGCAAAGCTTACTCATCTAGTCTCATCCTTTCAGACCCGGAGATGGAGTCCTCCACCGCCCCCTAGACACAGGGTCTTCCAGCGTGAAATGCACAGAAATCAAATGCATATCCATTACAGGAGAAATGGCAGGGAAGCAGGGCTAGAGTGACAGATTCTAAAGAGCAAACATATACCTTTGTGCTCTGTCTTCTTAAAATTCATCCTCTCACCTGCCAGCCTTGAGAATTGCCTATTTACATAACTAGCTGCCTAAAATGGAATATTAGATAATGTTCCATGGCAGCCCATCCCTGGGACATGAGTGATCCAGGAGTCCTCTGACAGCACGGAGCATGGCCCGCTGGCCCACAGCCCTGCCTCCATGTACCGTGAGCCTGTCAGCACTCCGAGCTGAGCAGATGTCAGGCCCAGTCGCCCGGGTGGGAGACTAGCCGAGCAGCGGGGGAGGGGGCGTGATTCAGCACACGGCTCCATGGCACACTGACTTCAGGGACAGACTGTACTGCTTCCTGAGCTTCACAGCAGGCACCCTGTTCTGCCCAAGGTGCTGTCTTGGAGACTGCTGACAAAGGGGACTGAGGAATGGGGGAGCGACAGGATCTATGGGGACAACTGATCCAGGAGGTAATCAGTCAGCACTGATGCCATCCCTGGCACCATGCCAACTTCACATCGCCATCGGTCTTTTCTGAGGCATGCATCTCTCTCCCATCAAAACTGGAATCCTGCTGCTCGCTTATAGGAGGAGTATAAATAAGTGATAAGGAAGTGTCCTGATAACGATAAGCAAGGATATCTTCTCAGCAGACCAGATGTATCAAAGAAGGCAATTGTGTGTGTGTTTGTTCATTTATTTTTCAGTGTTCCGGTTCCCGTAGTCAGTTTAGAGAAAATTCCTAACCTAGTGAAGGCAGATGGTGCCAATGTCAAAATGAACTCTACAGCCACTCCTGCGGTCCCCTCCTGCTCCACCTCATCCTCTGCTGTCTCCACCCCACCTGTCATTAAGCCGGTCTTGATGTCCAAGTCAGTGCCACCTTCCCCAGAGAAGATCTTAAATGGCAAAGGAATTTTGTCTACCACCATAGACAAGAAACACCAAAACGGCACCAAAAACAACAACAAGCCTTACAGGAGACTTTCAGGTACGTGTCTGTGTTCTTTGAGTCTGGCTCATGATCAGACTATAGCTGAGTTGCGTCCAGGACTAGGGAGTGATGTGATCTTATAATTGAGCAGGTCTGTTTCATTTTAAGGGGAACACAGAGTTTACCTACAAACAGGAACTCCCATCTCAAAATGCATGGGAGAACTGATTCTCTTAATCCCGGGCTAGATTGATGATGGCTGGGCTGAGTTAGCTCAGCACTTAGTAGGAGTTATCCTGGTTTTCCCAAGGCAGGGAGCTCTGCACCCCCACAGCACTCTGTGGATTCGGAGGGCTTTGTCCTTGCTCTGACAGGATAAATCACCCCTAGATTCTGAAAAGTCTCAGGGCTGCAGACTTGGACAGCCCACTGTGATATCTCCCGGTAGCTCAGGGCAGGCTTGGGGCAGTCACATTGTTGCTGTCTGCCCATCTCCATCCTTTGGTCTCACTGGTTTCCAGGTTCATTCTGTGGTCTGGGGCTACAGATCCCTTTCCCACATAAGCAGACTGGAATTCCCACTTGGGAACACTTAGACTGGCATAGCAGATGGATGCTGAGGGGTCTCTCTGCAATCTACTTGGTTGTCAGAGTAGGCACTCTGGAGGTACCCAGAAAGGTGCACATGGCCAGTCCTTAAGTCAGTGGTTGGCCCTTGGGTCCCCCAAGTGGATGGTATTTGCTTTGGGTTTGTTGTGAAAGGAAATCTGGCAGTTTTACTTTCTCCAAAAGATCAAGAAAAGCTATAAATTTTATAACTTCTTCACACACCCTGGCCATTTATTAGATGTTAACCAGAAAAAATATAGTTGACCCTTGAACAACGCAGGGATTAGGGGTGCCAGCCCTCCATGCAGTTGAAAATCCCCACATGATTTCTCGTAGGTCTTCTGTGCATGTGGTTCCTCTGTATTCACAGGTTCAACCAACCTCCAGTCGTGTGGTACTGCAGTATATACTACTGAAAAATATCCATGCACAGTCCAAACCCAAGTTATTCAAGGGTCCACCATACAGAGAAAACTGCCCTGTGAGAGAGAAGCTGTGTCCCCTGGCATGAACATAATTCCTAAGTGCCCCCAAGAATTGTGGGTCATTTTTATTTTTTACTTTGTATTTATCCGTATTTCAGGTTTTCTTTTATGTCTATAACTTCGAAAAAGTTTGGGTCTGAAAAGTACCTTGCGCCCAAAGCATTCTAATGACACAGTTATATTACCCTGAAAATCTCTCCATGCCCTGTTCACCCACTGTCCCACAAGAAAGGCAGAGCCTGGCACTGTCTTTGGGGGTGGGGGCCTCTCTGTGTGGACAGAGCCCCTTCCACCCAGCTCTCTTCCTGCAGAGAAAGGTCACTGTCACTCTGCAGAGGAGGTAACATCCCTGAACGAGCTGCTGGATCTGTCTGGGCGCAGTGAGGCTGGGCTCCCTCGTCCTGGCAGAAGCATGACTGTGGCTTTCAGCCAGCACCTTAATCTGAAGTTGTTTGGAGATTTTTTGTGTGTGTTTGTTGGTTTTGCATTTTTTGGTGGTTTTGTCTCATTGGGTCTTTTGCTTATTTCTCTCTCGCTTTCACATTTGGCAGCCAGCTCCTGCCCCCAGCCAAACAACCTGTTCAGTACCAGGCCAACACGAGTGCTGGTGTGGATCTGGGCACAGGGCTGACTCCACCAGGCCCAAGGGAAGGACCTCGCACCAGGCGGCCTGGGGCCTGGCGCCCAGACCCTCCTCGGTGGGCAGAGAGGGCTCATAAGAAGCAAACATCTCCAGGCCTAACAGTTTTCTCTTCTTAAAAAATGAAGCTTAAGAAAAGAAGACAAAAGCAAAAGAAAGGGGCAGGATGCCTTTTGATAGCCAAGCAGGAAATCTGTCTTGGATATGAGAATGGTTTTATTGTAAACATCATCATCACCACTGTTGCAACCATCCTACAGCTCCCAAACCTTCTTTTAAAAATAGAATGCATTCATTTTTTATGGTCAGATTTTACTCCAGCGAGTTCAGACAGTTTTTCAGGCAAGGTAACCTCTTTATAGCTTGCAGCCATTGGAGGCCCTGAAGGAGACATGCCACCAAGTTTATACATGCCCCTCCACCCGCCCATCCACCTCCCCACCCACCTGCACTGCTGCCCATCTCTGTGAATGCCCAGAAGAACCGTGTCATTTCTGCCCTGCAGGACTCAGGTGTTTGCTGGTTGTCTTCCAGAAATGGCACAGGCCATCAAGAGGTGGAACTATAAAGCTTGCAGTGTCTTTAAGAGGTTGTCTCACAACCCTCCATTTTCTAGGAGAGGAGAACATTTTTGTAGCCCAGAAGGAAGAAGGATCCAAAATGAGCATAAAAAGAGTAGGTTCCCTAGAAGTCACCTCGATAGGGGCCATCAGGACTCTAGTGGGAAGGCAGGAGCTGGGGAAAGCCTGCTTCCCTCAACCATCCTTTGTGCCAAGGGGACCAGTTGCCCGGCTCATTCCCTTCTGGAGCACCGGGCTCCAGGCCAGGGCCAGAGCAACTGTAAGGCCAGCAGGCCCTGCCCTCTCTACACCTGCAGGTTCAGCCTCAATGTAAATCCCACACCTGCCCCTGTCTACATGTTCCTGAATCAGGGAAATCCAGGCAGCAAGGCTGCATGGAAGGCCTTGTGCTGAGGACTTTCCAAAGCATGAGAGAGGCAGGTCACACTGACACGTCAAGGAATAATTTCCCACTCAAATGGCTCAAACAATTAGGAAAGCGTGATGTATTCCCGGAGCTACCCCAGGAGAGAAAGTGGCCCCAGGGCCTTCCAGTGGCTCTGCAGCCAGCATGTTTGGAGTGAAATAAAGCCTGAGAACCACGTGGCTCCTTTCCCTCTGCTGCCCACCCACCCTCTCCCCTTGTGCATTCCCATCCCTACCACATCCCCACCAAAGCTGGACATGGGAACTCTTGGGTTCAGAGAGAAGTGCCATCTTCCCCCAGTGGTTCTGGAAGCGTTTTAGCAGCCGGTTGGAGGGAAAAAAAAAAAAAAAAAACAGATTGCCTGACAATGTCTCACTTGTTGGTGCAAATGTGCATTTTTTTTTCAAATGTAGTCTTAATGCCAAATCCTATTTAGTCTCCTTTTTTCTTATATTTTTTGTTTGTTTCTTAAACCAGAGAGAGAATTTGACCCAAATAAACACTGTGGAGTATTGGATCCCGAGACAAAGAAACCTTGCACAAGATCCCTCACCTGCAAGGTATTTCTCTTTCCATAAAAAATACTTCCTGCTCTGGCTGGGGCCTTTGTCGAAATGTTTGCATGCCACTCTCTGCACACGGCAGGGTGTGGAGCCTCGACACGACCCCCAGCTGCTCTTTGTAAGGGAAATGCTTTCTTCTCTTCCATGGTAGCAGAGTGCCTGCCTCAAGCTGGCTGGCTTTTCAAGAAGGAAAAAAAAAAAAAATAGGCTTCCCCTGTTACTTGTGAGGCCAGACAGTAAATTGTATTTATAGGCACTCACAGGCGGTTCTAAACCCTGCTACGTTTTAATGTATGCAGGAGCAGCACGGCAGCGGCGGCGGCGGCGGCGGCAGCGCCCTGAAAGGCAGCCCCAGAGGGGAGGACGAGCCGCCGCGCCCCTGATCCGGCCGCACCGGGGTGGCCAGGGGACAGCTGACCCGAAGCAGCCGCCCGTGGGTAGCCCCCAGCCTCGTATTTCATACTGAACTGCTAGTGCCTCTTGGGATGGAGGCCGTGGCCCTCTCTGCTTGGTGTCTCTGTGTGTCTGGGCCAAAGCGAGCCTCCCACCTGCACCTGGATTAACTCCAGCGTGCCCTCACCGGTGCCTGTCGTCAGGGAGGTCCTCAGGGGTTCAGCGCTGAAGCTCGTCATCTTTGGCCATTTTTCGGAGGAAGCTTTGGCTCCTTAACGCCAGGAGCGTAGGGCACGGTTGCGTTTTGTGTGGTCTCTGCCTCTTCCCAGCCGCAGAACAGGAGCTGTTGCCTTGAAGTTGACTTTTCAAGCACCTCTAAATTCCCATGAATTGCAGTTTCTGAAATGGAGGGCCTGGGGAAGCAGGTTTATGTGCTGATCAAAGAGGCTGTGCTTTCCATCTCTCTTCTCCTTAGACTCACTCACTAAGCCATCGGAGGGCAGTCCCAGGCCGGAAGAAGCAATTTGACCTCCTCCTGGCGGAACACAAAGCCAAGTCCCGGGAAAAAGAAGTTAAAGATAAAGAGCATCTCCTGACTTCGGCAAGGGAAGTACTTCCCAATCCCCCCGGGCCGGCGCAGGACTCACTGCCGGGACCTTCAGGGAGCTCGGGCCCAGAACCTAAAGTCGCGTCCCCTGCAAAATCCAGGCCACCCAACTCTGTGCTTCCTAGGTAAGTCCCCCCTCGGCAATGGAAGCCTTGAGTCCACGGTCAATGACTGCCTGCCTGGTTCGAGTGTGGTCTGATCTCCTGTGAAATGGGAGTCATCATGGTCCTGCCTAGTGAGGCAGTTGTGAACTTGAAATGAGAGAATGGGTGTGAGGGTCTCAGTCCGTGTCTGCCACGTAGTGTCCGGTGGATTTTATTGCTGTCCCCATTGTCGTGCTCACTATGGTCATCGTTGCCATCATTGTCATACCTCATAACAGACCCAAATCCGACAGCATGTGTTTTCACAGAGCAAGAGTCAGCTGTAAATAAATACTTGAAAGTGACACTCAGCCCCAGGCAACTTCCTGGTTGGGGTTTGTTTGGTTTGGCTTTTTTTTTGTTTTTTTCAATAAGTAACTTTATTTAATATTTATCTATTGGCCACACTGTGCAGCATGTGGGACCTTAGTTCCCTGACCAGGGATTGAACCTGTGCCCCCTGCATTAGAAGCACAGAGTTTTAACCACTGGATTACCAGGGAAATCCCATGGTCACCTGGGTTTTTAGATTAGAGGGAAGCCTTGTGGAGGGGAGGGTAGTCAGCACAGCAGCAGAGCCCATTTGTTACAGTATTTTGAATTTTCCCCACAACTCTCCAGTAGTCAGGGTAGAGGGAAATTTGGTGTGATGGAGCTGTCTGTCCTTAAATTTCCCTTCACACCAAGAAAGCTCAGCCACTTCTTTGAGATTTTATTTGGTTGTCCTGGGAGGAAATGAAAGAATAGAAAACAGTGGGTACAACATTGTAAGTCAACTATACTTCAATTTTTTTAAAAAAAAAAGAAAAGAAAAAAAACCCACTTGGATTTAGAGTGATTTAAGATCCACACGTGTGTGCTTTGACAGGCAGTGGAGTACCGACTGTATTGAGCCACAGACAATTTCCAGGTGACAAGACTGGGAACCCTCATTGAGAAATATTTGAGTGCTTGCTCCATAAGCAAGGTACTATGTTAGGTACTCTCAGGCAGGGGCACAGAGATTAGTGAAACTAGATCTTGCTTTTCAAGAACTTAGAGTTCAGAAGATAAGACTCAAATATCCACAACATCATAAAAGGGAAACATTAATAATACAATATAAGTGTAGATAGTGGTAACCTCTGATGATTTTTAATGCACACACTGTGAGTCTCAAAGAGTAGCTGTCCAGTCAGCAAGCAGGCATGAAGAGAATAGAGTTATAGAAGAAGCGGATATAATTTATTTTTAAAGTAAAAGCAAATATTTGATGACAATTATTACCAGCCTACCAGGATGAATTGTGCCTTCCACTCTGGCGCAAACCTGACCAGTTTGACAGCCAGAGGCCTCCTCTGGAATCACCAACCTTAGGCTCAGACATTTGGGAGATATTTGGGATGGAGTCAGACAGAGTCAGCACCCACACATCCCCATCATCATAACCAATGTCGAGCCATTGTCATCATCTATTTAGTTGCCACTTTGCTTTCCGCCCCTCGTTTTGCAAGATCCTTTTATAATGACTTCTCACTGTAATGCGAGATGTTGGTGAAGGAGATTGCCCCTGCTTTAGAGTCTAGGAGACAGTTCTGCTCCAAACTTCTGGACAAGGCTTCAGTTCTGTATACACTAGCTTTCATACTTTGTGGTGGCAATGGAACTATTTTATTCCCATAAAACCTTTCACGGTACCTGATATAAAAGCAAACCTGCCTCCACCTGAAGCCTTCTCAGCCCTGCTTTCATCACACACATACCCAGAACCCACTGCCCGTCCAAGGGATCACCTCGGATTCACTAACAACTTCAGGGAACCCTGCTTTGTATTTATTTTATTTACTTATCTCTGGCTGTGCTGGGTCTCCATTGCTGTGCGGGCTCTTCTCTAGTTGTAGTGAACGAAGGCTATTGTCTAGTTGCGGCGTGTGGGGTTCTCATCGTGGTGGCTTCCCTTATTGTGGAGCACGGGCTGTAGGGTGTGCAGGCTTCAGTAGTTGCAATTCCCAGGCTCTAGAGCACAGGCTCAATAGTTGCGGAACACAGACTTAGTTGCTCCGTGGCATGTGGGATCTTCCTGGACCAGGGATCAAACCCATGTTTCCTGCACTGGCAGGTGGATTCTTTACCACTGAGCCACCAGGGAAGCCCCAGAAAGTTCTCTTTTATTATACATTGCTCCATCGATTTTAACCAATGCAAGCACTTCATACCCAAGCAGTGGTACCTGGCTGAGCAGTGAAACCAGCAACAGATGTTAAAAAATGAAAACAGGCGACCTTAAGAACTGCTTCTTTCTGTTTCTTTTTTGTAATTTTCAGGGGAATATTTGTCAATAGAGAAATGCCAGGTGTTTATTTTCTTTTAGGGAAACAGAAGAAAGAGAGAGGGGTGAGGTTAATCAGCAAAAAGAATGTCTCTGAAAGGGAAGGGGAGGCCAAGGAGCACGTTACAAATGTTGGTAAGAGAATAGTTTTTGAGGATGCTTTTCAAGGCACCAGAAGACTCAGGGGTGAGCTCTGTTCCAAAGTTAGTGGGAAATAACGTTCTCTTTCGATTGTTTTAGGTTCAAGCAAGACCCCATGCTATCAGAGATCGAAAAGGCATGATCAGAAGTTAATGTACTCACATAAGACTTAAAACCATTATTTCCCTCATACTGATGATAAAATAGATATTTCGATTGCATCCATTATCTAGAATTGACCAAAAGAATGACTCGTGAGTAGAATTATGGTAATCTCTTCCCAATTATGAATTTCTTTCGTAGGAAATGCTAACTATGTAACATTTACTTCTTAAATATCATTTTGGTAACCTTGAAAATATTCCAGTTCTCATATTTTTGAATTGCAACCCATTCTTGTAAGCGGTTTCTAAAAGAGGAACTTGAGCCTAGGATGAGAAAAGTAAAAGTCAACTAGCAAGGGTTGGAATAGGATTGGATAGTGGAAGGATGATCTCCTTGTCTGCTAACTAAATGAACATGGTCATGTCTCAGCCTCTCTGGCCTCAAACTGCTCATCTGTCAAATGGAGCTAAGGAAAGTTAAGTGAGAGTATCAAGCTCATAATAAGCACTCAGTTGACGGTAGCTGGTAGGAAGGGCTATGGTAGCCAGTGGGAAAGCAGTGGGAGCCAGTGAAGGCCTAGGTATGACCTGGTTTCCATGCACGCATCCTCCTTGCCTCTGTCCCTCAACCTGGGGGCCCTTGGATAACATGCCTATATGCTCTGCTTTCTTGCCCCCAACTCGAAGGGAACACCTTGCTTTCCCCACAGACCCCAAGGGCTATGGATAACCAGGCCAACCAAAGCCATCAGGACTCTTTGGAAAGGCAGAGGGAGATGCAGAGGGTCGAGTGGGGCTCTAATAAGCCAGGCTCTGGCCCCCAGGAGGGGAGGAAAGGTCAGCTGTGCAGGTCAACGTTGACAAGGTCTGGGCACCTTCCCCTCTGTCTCATAGATGAACACACATCTCACCCTAAAGTATAAAATGGCAAACACCAATGAATCTCAGACTGATGAAGGCAGCGGGGAAAGAGGCAGAAGGTCCTAGAAACCCAAGAAGGGGCAGAGGTGAGTCTGCAGTGAAAGCTACTTCAGTTCGTGACTCATTGATAGTGTAATCACCAAAGTGGAAACCATTTCTCTCCTTGACTTAGGTTTGTCCCTAGGCTTTTCCTACCCATTTCTCAGTAGTTCGGGCTTTAAAGTCAAGCAGACAGACCAGTCTCATTTCCACTTTTTATTAGCTTGGCAACCAGTGTCCTCATCTGAGAAATGTAGGTCATAGTTACACACACCTAAGGCAGTGGGTAGCTGTGATGAGAAAATATATGTGGCAGGCCTACACATACATGTGTGTGTGTGCTCAGCTGTGCCGCACTCTTTGGGACCCCATGGACTGTAGCCCACTAGGCTCCTCTGTCCACGGAATTTTCCAGGCAAGAATACTGGATGAATTGCCATTTCCTACTCCAGGGGATCTTCCTGACCCAGGTATCGAACCTGCATCTCTTGTGTCTCCTACATTGTCAGGCTGATTCTTTACCACTAGGGACTCAGTTTCCTTTGTGCTCTTCCCCAAAGCTCTCGACTGATGCTCTCACTTCCTCAGAGTGGTGGGGGTGGGGACTTAAGTTTCCCTGAGGGGAATTGGACAGGGACCGTCATCATATGCACTGTCTTTAGACCGGTAAGTGGAGAGGGAAGCTGTGATGTAGTGCGGAGGAAGAAAGGTTGGACAGCAGTTTAACACACTTGGAGACTTTTCCCACCTTTCTCATGGCCAGTGGCCCTGTTCCCCGTCACCCTCGCCAACCCTTGGCTTTTCAGAGACACAGGCTGCTTCCAGCACACTCCATCCCTCCAAGTTCCACCCTGGAGGGCAGCAGTCAGAGCTGGAAGGAGGTCTTGAAAGCATCCACCACTCCATCATTGCCAGGAGGGTGCCCGCACCCTGAGTGACACAGGCCTGGAAAGGAGAAGATTCAGAGCCCCTTCTTCGTACACGTGCATGCGTATGCCTGGCATCCTTCCTTGATGTTTCTGTCTTTGCTCTCAGAGCTGCTTCTGCTCTGGAACTCGCAGTTTTCATGCTCCATGAATCTCCGTGATTCTCCTTCCCTCGCCTCCTCTCTTTTGTCTGGCAACTGGAATTTACTTTTTTTTTTTTTTTTCCTTTTTGGCCATGCTGCATGGCATGTGGGATCTTAGTTCCCTGACCAAGGATCAAACCTATGCTTCCTGCAGTGCAAGCATGGAGGTTTAACCCCTGGACCACCAGGGAAGTCCTGGAACTTACTATTGAGTGTTTCAACCATTAAAACTGTTTTTTTTTTTCTTTTTAGAAATATATATATATTTTTAAATTGTTAACTCTTTCATTTTTATTTATTTTATTTTTGGCTGCACTGGGTCTTTGTTGCTTCCAGAAGGCTTTCTGTAATCACAGCAAGCCAGGGCTTCTCTTGTTGCTGAGCATGGGCTCTAGGCATGACAGCTTTAATAACTGCGGCATGTGGGTTCAGCAGTTGTGACTTGAGGGGCTTAGTTGCTCCTCGGCATGTGGGATCTTCCCTGACCAAGGATCAAAGCTGTGTCCCCTGCATTGGTAGGTGGATTCTTAACAAACAGACTACCACGAAAGCCCCCAGATTTTTTTTTCCTTAATGAAACTTAATTTTTTGGTGTTGGAGAAGACTCTTGAGAGTCCCTTGGAGTACACAAAGATTAAACTAGTCCATCCTAAAGGAAATCAGTCCTGAATATTCATTGGAAGGACTGATGCTGAAGCTGAAACTCCAATACTTTGGCCACCTGATGTGAAGAACTGACTCATTGGAAAGACCCTGATGCTGGGAAGGATTGAAGGCAGGAGGAGAAGGGGACCACAGAGGATGAGATGGTTGGATGGCATCACTGACTTGATGGACATGAGTTTGAGCAAGCTCTGAGAGCTGATGATGGACAGGGAACCCTGGCATGCTACAGTTCATGGAGTTGAAAAGAGCCGGACACGACTGAGCGACTGAACTGAACTGAATATAGACGTGTTGTTCAAAAACCAAGTAGTCCTAAAAGAGAGTGAAAAACAGTAATTCCTGCCATCCTGGAGCTCACTTTACCCTCTCTGTGTTAGAGCACCTTTGTCCCGGGGCCCCTTGCTGCCTCCTCTCTTGGTTTGCTCCTTTATTTGACGAAGGGTTTTCTCCATTAGCTTCCTGTGAAAAGGGACATGGGAAGTCAATTTTCAGAATCCTTATACACCTGAAAATGTTTTTATTCTACTCTCACACTTAATTGATCATCTCCCTGAATATATAAATGGGTTGAAAACTATTTCCCTACAGAATTTTGAGAGCAGTTTTTCCATTGACTTTTGGCTGATTCCATTTTTGATTTCTGAAGCATGGGGCTCTGAAAGTTCCCAGGGATCCCCCTTGATATAGGTCTTTTTTTCATTCATTGTACTGGGTACTCAGTAGATCCTTTAAATCTGGAACACCTGTTTCTGGGATATTTTCTATTACATCCTAAATAATTTTATTCTCACTGTTAGCTTTATTCTCTTTAACCTTCTGTTAGTTAGGTGTTGGACGTTTTGCTCTGATCATTTCGTTCTCATACCCTTTTCTCCTGTTGTCTCTCAATCTCTTGTTCCACTGTCTAAAAGACTTTTTTTCACTGTCTAAAAGACTTTTTTACTTTATCTTTAAAACTGTATATTAAATAATTTATGATTTACTTGTTAAGTTTTAGGATCTGGTTGATTTTTACTTTTTCTTTCTTTTTTTGATGGCACCATGTGACATGCAAGACCCTAGTTCCCTGCCTAGGGGAACATTACCCTCCGCAGTGGAAGTGTGGATTCTTAACTGTGGATTAAGTTCTTACGTGTGGATTCCACTGGACTGCCAATTCTCTTTATCTGATTGCTTCTTATAATATCCTACAAGACATCGTCTTCTGCAGAAGTGATGCCATTCTAATATCTCTGAAGATAGGCTTCTTAGTTTTCTTTCTTTTCCTCCCTTATCTTCATTTACTCCAGGTTTGTTTCATGTATGTGTTTATGTGTTTGATGTTTGGTTGGTCAGCCTAATGTTGGAGATTGTTTCAGGAATGTTTGGTGATTTCTATCCATTCGTTTTAAAAGAAAGACTCTGATACGCTGATTGGAGGTCTGTGTGTGGGACTGTCAACCATAAGGTCATCACATCACCAGTCAGCCTTTTGTTGATATTTATGCTAAGTGTGGAAGCCTTTTCTCTATGACCATTAAGTTTCCCAAGGGAAGAATCCTGCCTACTGATGTGCTGGGCAGTAGGCATTCCGGGAATGCCAGTTAAGGCTCTGACCAGGGACAGCCCCCAGTCCCCCTTTTTCTAGCCCTGTGCTCCCTCCTAGTCTCTGCTGGTGGCCCCCTGTCTGGAATCTCAGTTTGCGAGTTGATTGGAGGGGGAGCGGGCAAGTGGGGCAGTGCTAAGTCATCTGGCTATGTGAGGTAACAATGATGACCCGTGGGTCCAACAACCAAATATCAAGCCTTTCAGCTCTCCTGCTATGTTTAGTCCTCACCTCATCTGTGACTTTTGCAGCTCTAGCTGCTCATGGTGCCCTGCTTATCAGGGTTCTGTGGTAGATCAGCTCCTTTCCCATCAGTTAACATTCTCCAGCTACAGTCTGTGTCCTAAAAACAGGTTAAAATCTCTTTGTCATACTTGTTGGGACACTTCAAGTGCAAGTAACAAAAAACCTTGCTTACTAACCACTTCAGTAATTAGGAAATTTCTTACTGCTGGTGACAGGAAGTCCAGAGGTGAAAGGGCACCAGTCCCTAGAGATCGGGGCTTGGCTGTCCTTCTCTGCCCTTTTATTCTACCCTCTTCAGTCTTTTGGCTCCATCTTCAGTCTGTAGCAAGATGGCTGCAGCACATCCAGAAGAAACAAGGTCCAGATGAAGATGGAAACCAGCTTTTCTTTGCAAAGAAAAATCTTTTTTAGTGGCATTAAGGACCTTGTGGTGCAGCCATCGCTACCATGCACCTCCAGAACTTCTTCATCATTCAGTCCTGAAACCCTGTACCATTAAACACTTAAGTCCCATTCCCAGCACCTGGTATAACCACTGTTCTACTTTCTGCCTTGAATTTCACTGTTCTAGATACCTTGTTTAAGTGGAGTCATACAATAGTTGTCCTTTGTGACTGGCTTATTTCACTTAGCGTAATGTCTTTAAGGTTCATCCATGCTGTAGCATATACCCGAATTTCCTTCACTTTTGAGACTTAACTAATATCCATTGTGTGGATATACCATGTTTTATTTATCCATTTATCTATCAATTTTTTCTCCACCTTTATGGCTTTGTTTTTATGTGACTGTGCTTTGGGGATCTGGTTTGAATTCAGGTATTTGACACCTAGAAAGATTTCAAAACAACAAAGTGTCCAAGGTGAAAATGAGGGAGAGAGAAGAGAGGTATGTGAGTAAAAGCCCCTTCATGTTACTTGAAGGGGCAGCTTTCAAAGCAGAATGCAGAGAACCTTTCTTTGTTTTTGTTTTGTTTTGTTTTGTTTTGTTTTTTGAAGCTCCTGAGGATTTCCCTGGCAGTCCGGTGGTTAAGACTTTGCCTTCCAATGCAGGAACTGTGGGTTCATTCCCTGGTCATGTGGGAGCTAAGATTCCCACCCACCTGCCTCACAGCCAGAAAACCAAAACATAAAACAGAAGCAATATTGTAACAAATTCAATAAAGTCTTTAAAAATGGTCCACATTAAAAAAAAAAAAATCCTGATTTTTTTTTTTTTTTTCTAAAACTTCTTTTTCTCCCTGGTCAATCAAAACAACTAACAACTAGTTATGACCATTCTTCTGATTCTTCTCCTAATGCGGAGGTGTGTTTTCTTTTGTTTCTCGCTGCTTAGAAAGCCTTGGTACTGCCTCTCACTGTGACAGTGCTTTTCTATAAGCTTAGCCATGACTGGGATGAGATCTGTTGGATTGTTTATACACATGGAATTAATTCACTCCTTCATTGAGAAACATATTTCTTCAACACCTACTGTTGAGTCAGCCATGCCAATCTGTGGGTCTAGTGGCTTGTCAAAAATTAAGTGGAAACATTCACCCTCAGAAGATATAATTAAACTACATGTGACTTGATATTAAGAAACAGGCTTGGCTTCGGGGTGAGGAAATTGTGGACCCATCTGGGACAAAACATTTTTTCATGTAGGTATGGTAACAATGTCATAAAGTCGTAGTTCAGTAGCTCTGTTTGTAAGGCTGTCTTTCATCATCACTGACGTTTTGTTGACTGATTTGAGCCTGTTTATCTGGTTGATCTTCCCATCATGGTCTGCTTTCAGAGAGAAGCAACGCAGGGCAAGTGTAAATTCCTTACATGCAAATGAATGAATAGTTGTCACTGAATTCATAGATGACTAGTTTTAAGTTGAATTAATTCTCTGCCACACGAGTTTGTTTTTCGTATTTTCTGTTCCACTTACACTGTTGGAGTTTTCCCTGGTGCCTGCATTCAGGCAGGGCAGAGTCTCAGCTCCACCCGCTCGCGTAGAGAGCTGGTCGCTGCCGCCCCTCTCAGCCTGAATTTTTCCCTTGTGCAGGTCTGTCATTGACCTGCCTTCCTTAATGTCCCGGGAAGGCTAATTGCTCTGATTATGAGCTCCGTGAAACTGGGTGGGTCTGTTTCCCTCAGAAAAGTTTATTGTTTGCTCTCTCTTTCCCTTAGACCATCATCTGCAAATAGCATAAGCAGCAGCACGTCTTCAAATCACAGTGGCTACACTCCGGAACCCCCTCTGCCCCCAGTTGGAGGTGACCTCGCCAGCCGACTGTCAAGTGATGAAGGGGAGATGGACGGAACCGATGAATCCGAGAAGTTATTAGACTGTCACTTCTCCACCCACCACCCCAGACCTCTTGCGGTAGGCCTCCTCTGTTTCCATCCGGGCATTTCTTTCTCCTTGTGCTATGTGGTATTTAGGGGACTACGTCCTCCGATAGCATCCTTCCTAAGCAGAGGCCTCCAGGACAGTGTTTTTTGAAAGGGCTTTCCCTGAGAAATTACTGGGGAATTACTGAGAAATTAATTTGCCTTAGAAATCCCCTTGAAAATCACAGAAGGAAAGGTGAGGGCACCCAGATGATCATAATCCTTTAAACACCTGAGTATTTATGGTGCACCTTGAAGTAATAATGCTTGAGAAATGGTGTTCATAGAAGAGCACTGGGGAGCTGACCTTCCTGCCTTGCCCATCTGAAAGGCAGCCTCTGATTTCAAGAATCAGTCTGGCTCACCTGCTTTGGGAACCGTCTGTCTGAGCGATGTGCCAGGTGCCAGCCCTGGCTGGTTTTCTTCCCTGTTGGTTCTGAGTTTTATTGTTCTTAGTAGGTGTGACCATATGGCACAAAACTCACGTGTGTGTGTGTGTGTGTGTGTATGTAGGAAAGAAGGAAGCATTTCATGTCAGCATGATAGCAGGTTAATGAAAAGGTCAGTTTCTCCCCAGTTCCTTGGAAGAGTCCACTTTAACAATTCAGAAGGTCACTGAAATCCAGGTGGGAGGTATAAGGAAGCATCAGCTGGAAGCTTGTTTGTGTTGGCCCTCTGAGCACTTAAAAAAAGGAATGCCTGGTGCTACCATCAACAGAGCCAATTCAAGGAGGCTAGAAACATGGGACCCCATAGCTGCTTTGTTCTGGTCCCAGCGTGAAGCCTTCAAGGTTAGCCCTGACTGTCCCGAGATCGCATGGACTGTGTAGGTGAAATCAACCCTGCATCAAGAGAGGGACTCCCTCCCCACTTCTACCGGTGTGCTTCACTAACAGCTTGAGACTTAACCTCTCAGCTAGTACAGAAACAGGGACAATTAGGAATGCCTCTGACTGTCAGTAATAGAAAACTCAACTCATACCCATTATGCGCATCAGCCATTTGCTTGTCTTATATAGCAAGAATTCTAGAGGTGAGTGGTTCCAGGCTTGTTTCTGCATCTCTTCAATGTCGTGTTGCTGAGGGAGAATTCCCCAACCCTTTTTGCCTTTCATGCACAGTCTGGATATGTTGGCTCCAGCTCCAATGTCACATCCTCACCAAGTCACATTCTACAAAGTGGGGAAAGCGACCAACAGGAAGGGAGTCTTCCTCTAAGATGCTCTATGTCATTTCTTAGGGAAGAAGATGTTCCTATGAGCCCTCCCAGCAGACCTTCCCTTCCACCCACCAGAAGTAGGTCCCATGCCTACCCCTATACCAATCAGTGGCAGAGGATAGGCTTGTAGGAACACAGGATGGGGCTTCCTATTTGGTTCAGTGGTAAAGAAAATGCCTGCCAATGCAAGAATGCAGGTTTGATCCCTGGGTCGGGAAGATCCCCTGGAGAAGGAAATGTTAACCCATTCCAGTGTTTTTACCTGGAGAATCCCATGGACAGAGGAGTCTGGCAGGCCACAGTCCATGGGGTCGCAAAGAGTCAGACATGACTTAGCAACTAAAACAGCACACAGGATGATCCCAGCCATGATTCATCCCAGGGTTCTGGGAAGAAACCCACCTTTCCTGCTCGCTGCTCCATGCCAGATATCAGAACAAAAGCATGGTTCTCTTAGCCAGGAAAAAACAGGGAGAGCTGGGGGTGAGATGGCAGTTGATGAGCTTGGCAACTAGTAGGGTCTGCCACAGTGGCCCGTGCCGCAAGGAGCTGCAGCCCTGCCTGGGGCACCATATGCGATTAAGAACAGGAGCCTCTGGGGCGCTGAGCCTTGCATCTCTATTGAACTAGAGACATAGGTAGCGCAGACAGTTAAGAGGCCTCCAGCTTCCAAGTCTGAAAGTGAGACAGGACTCTCTACCAGAAGGCCAGACTCTGGAGCACATCAAGATCTCTGTCCAAATGACATGATGCCAAGCTACAGTGGATTAGCTCAACTCGGAGCCTGGCAGATTTGTGTGCCCTTCTTGTTTTGCTGATTTAAATGGAAAGGCCATGGATTTGTTTCTTTGCTTTGTCCTTTCTTTCATGGCCAACTGATACATTAAATCAGTTTTTGTAATGAACCCTCGTTTGGGGTGTCTTTAGCAAGGAGACGAAGGAAGAAAAGATGTCTGGACCTGGACCGGTGCCTATATGCTGTTGGGGACCAGCTTCCATGTGGGAAAACTCCCTTTGTATGTTTTCTGGCTTGGCCAGTAAGCACTTAATGTGCGGAAAAGAGTTTTTCATCAGGAGTACCAGATTTGATGGGTGGCAAGATTTTAGTGCAGCCCCTGTCCACCGACCCCCAAACATAAGCAGAAACAAAACAAAGGGAAGGTCTTGCATTTCCTCCTGAGAACTGTTCCAAAGACTGGTTCCAGGAAGCGTTTGTGGAATGAGTGCCAGCCCAGCACTGTGTCTGGGACAGAGGCCAGGAAGCTGCCGGGAGAGGCCTGGGGGAGGGAGAGGAGCTGCATTTGAGTTATAGAGTCACTTGCAAACTTGCCTGAGCTCTGACCAGCCAAATGTCACCTTCTTGCGTTTCTGTCTGCTGGCCTTCTGGGTGTCCTAACATCATCATCAAATGACATTTATTAACCATCTAACTGCTCATGTTTCAGCCCTGTGTTTAAAGTGTGAGTTCACTCTGAACACTTTGTAGGACCTTATCTCTATAGTCCATCCTTTAGCCTAAATCCCTACTGGCCTCTTACTGAGGAGGAAGAAGAAGAGAATGGGGGTCTCTGGCCTTTAGACACTTGCAGTCATCAAGACCGCCACAGAAACATTCAGTGTCACATAGAACAGCCACGTAGCTGTTCCCAGGTGGAAGGTACTGAAGTGTGTATAGGGGTTTGTGGGAGTTCAGAGTGGCAAGGTAAGTCAGAGAAAGGCGACTGGAAAGGTGAGTCCTCGTTCAGGCCCTGAGGGAGGGGAGAACTGGACGCAGCCCAGGGAAGCAGCAGCAGAGAGCTCAGCGGCAGTGGCCATGCCCCAGGCAGCCTGGCAGTGCGGATGGGAGGGCAGATGAGGCTGATGCCAGGAGAGGAAGGGGTTCAGCCTAGCTGGAAGGGAAGTGGCTCTGTTGACAACAGATAGGAAAGGTATGATCTGTCAACAGGAGAACCTTAGAACCACCTGTTGCCATTACTGTGATGGGAAGCAGGGAAGCCCGGCTTCCTTGAGAAGATGGCTGATGTGACCGGCCCATGGTACTGAACAATTGTCCTGGCTACTGTTGCTGTTGGTTTGTTTATTTTTTCAACTGAAAGTGCTGGCTTAGTCTCTGGGACGGAGAAGGTAACCCTCAGTGCCACAGACAGTTGAATGTCACTATTGTTGACTCACCCTGTGAGGTTCTGCAGAAAATCTGGGAGCTCACACAGAAATATTTTTGGCTTCGGTACTATTTGCTTCTTTATTTTGAGGAAAACTATACCCCTGTGTGTTTTTATGTAAATGTTATTTGTCTCTGTGTGGCTTGTATTAGCTTATTAACCTGTAATCAAAGTTAAAAATGTGGTTTTTTTATTCCCCCTCACAGTTTTGCTCATTTGGGAGTCGCCTCATGGGACGAGGGTACTATGTGTTTGATAGAAGATGGGATCGTTTTCGATTCGCACTAAACTCCATGGTAGAAAAACACTTGAATTCACAGATGTGGAAGTAAGTGAGCAGTTTTTGTGCAATATGAGATTTGAGCTGCCCCACAACGCTCTGAACCCCAGTTTTCTAAATGAATGTCCCTAGTTGGCTTTTTATTGAATGAAATGATTCTGAAATCAGAATTCATGATTAATTCTTGAACGTCAGCCCCTCTTGGTGGCTTGCCTGTAGTTTTTCAGAGACAACTACAATGTGGTATGTTTTATCTTCTTTGGAGATAACTTTTGTGTTGGTAATCTTCTAACTAAATGGAAAGATATTAGATAAGACCTTGTTTATTTAACAGTGTTAAAGGGCCTTTTTGCCATAACTAAGACTGTCTAAGGATATTAAGAATATCCTTCTGTTTGTAATGTTAATGCTAGATATTGATATTGAAACTTTCGTAATGGTTATTGACCAATTTGTAATTGTTTAATGTCCTATGAAAAACTACACGGCGTGGCCAACAGGGCAGATCCAGGACCATGTTGCCAAGTCGGTTAAGCTTGTCTTTGGCCCTTCCCACATCCCTAGGTCTCTCTCCTCACCTCTCTACATACTTCTCTCTACCCCAAACCGAACTTATGTTCCATTTCTCTATGGTCTTTTTATTCTCCAACACCTCTCGATGTGTTTACATTTTAATAGATTCATAAAAAGGGAAAAAGCCTTCTTGGCTTAGGGAAATGCAATGCTGTTGTACAGAGTGACACGCTAGGTCCTCTCAAAGCACAGCACCTAAGGAACTGCCATTCTGGACACTTGGTAATGCCAGGCTGACCCCCTGGCGATCTCCAGCTCCCCCTGCTCCTGCAAAGGTGAGCTTTTCAGATCTCATAATCTGTAGAATCGTGGATCCCTCAGCTCTAGGCCCAGATGGTCCAGGAAAGCCAACATCGAACCCCTCAGTCTGCCCAGCGAAGCCCAGGAAAGGCTGGGAAGGTATTCCCAAGAAACAGTACCAGCTACTAGGGTAGGATGGGAAGAGCGTTCAAAACCTGCCTGCTCCCAGGTCGCCTCCTCTCTCCCAGACAGTGATGGCCCCTCAGCCCCTATTCACCACGATGCCCTGAGAGCTTCCAGAACTTCTAGAAGTAAGCCCCACCGAGTGTGCTGTAAGCTCTCTGAGCAGACTTAGGATGACACATTGACACTTCTTGTGAAGTAGGAAAGGGCCACAAGAGAAGCTTATGGTTTCTTCTCAAGGGCACCCGTTTTCTACCTGTGTCCTTTCCGAGCGGCACCCAATGGGCTGCATGCGGGGTTCCCGTATTCCTGGTGTCGGGTGACTGAACCCTGTGCGCGGGTCCCCCAGCATGGCAGCTGGCCCTGGTGGCCTGCAGCTCTGTGCTCTCCTGTGTTGTGGAAGTGTTAGTCCCAGACACGTGGAAGGAATGTGTTGATCTGTATTTCGCTGCCTGGTGTCCTGTCAGCTCAAGTCCATATTCCTTTCCTCCTCAGGCACAGAAACCCGAGCCACAGGGCATCAGGTCCCTCCCCCCTTTTCAGGACTTGCCTAACAAATCTGCTGTCACTGAGCAACATTGGGGCTGCCTGGGTGTCAACTCTGGAGAGCGTAGCACCCCGCTGCCCTCTCAACCTCGCTGCCCAAACCCCAGGCCCCGACGGGCCCGAACCTGGAGGGATGGCAGCCGATGGGGGCGTGGAAGACATTAGGAAGAAAAGGAACGGCCAAGACTCTTTTTTCTTTAACAAGCATTTAACTCTGCATCAGGAGACGCCAACACAGTATTCTCTTTCAGCCAGGTCAGCATCTGGATCTCCGTGCCAGCCGGCAGGGGAGGATGGGCCCTGTAATTTATTCGCATCTGGGGGCTTTTGTATGGGACTTCCCTAGGCCAGCGTGCAAAGCTGCAACTGGGACACAGCCCACCAAGCTGAAATCCACTGCCATTTGGCACCTGAAAAGCACATGAACTGTCTAGCATGGGGGAAGGGGTTCCCGGGGACAGTGGGCTGCCACATGCCCCTCACCCTGCTTCGCCCCCTGCCCCTCCGCCCCTCCTGCCTCTGCTGTCCACTTAAGATGAGTGGGGGGAGGAAGGGAAGAGGTAGGAAGTATGCAGAAAAATAGCACCCATCCCAGTGCTGAGTGTCAGCCAGGGCAGGCTGAGGACTTCAGCTCTGGTCAGCACAGGCTGAAACCTGAGTGTAGACTCTGTAATGGGGAAATACCAGATCAGGACGCTCAGATGGATCCCGCTTATGGTCATCGATCGGGGCCCTCTCTAAATGAGCCATCTGGTATTTGTAAATAACTTTTTATTACAAGTAACTGCCAGAACTCTGCCCATATGGACTCCTACCCATATTTTAGCTGGTACAAAACTTGAGTGAAGGAAAGATTGAGTGGGATGCCTGGAGAACCACAGGAGGCGGCAGCCAGCAGAGACGATGTGGTGTGCAGACATTGCACCCTCTGAGAAATGGGCCCTGGTGCTGTTAGAGAGGGGTGGTGCAGTGCCAGACAGTTCTAAGGGTGTGTTGAGGCCTTTCTCATCTGATTTATGGGAGTCCTTGGCTGGCATGCTTTGTTGTATTGCTGCTGAGAATTCATCCGCTCACCCATCCACCACCCACCCATCCATCCATTCATTCAGTCATTCATTCATTGCAACAAGTACTATTAACGGAGCCCTTGTTTAGTGTTGACAGCATCTTTTACCCTCTTTAGGCTTGAGAGAAAATAGGTTTTTCAAACACCATTATGGCCACGCTGAATTTGGCAACATTTTTCTCCTATATTGGATCTTAGTCTGATGATTTCGAGAACACTGCACTCGTGTATTCAAGGATCCCCCTGGATTCCACCCTAGAGATGGAAGCCATGGGCCTCACCAAATTACAGGCAGAAAGCGGAATCCTTGGAGAGAGCAGGGCTAGGAGAGGCGTGTCCTCCTCAGCGGGGCCTCTTTCCAGAGTTCCCTGCCTTGTCCTGCTGCTGAAGGGAGGCACCACCTCACACCTGCCCGCCTTCAAGTGCTGCTTTCCAAGAGGCAGAGCTAGTGCCTAATTTCTGGGGAGCCCCAGCTACAAAGAAAATGACTTCCAGTAGAAACAGGGAGGGGTGAGTAAGGTGAGAAACAGGAAAGAACCTGTTTGAAAATATGCACTTGGCTCCTGAGATCAGTTTCCTCTCTCCTGAGGTCTGTATCCTTTCCTGAAAAGTCAGGGGCATGGTGACCCCGAACCCCCATGCTCCTCCTGGTCCCCAGAGGAGTAGCAACATGAACCAAGGCCTCGGCTTGGAAGCAGAAGCTGTTTCCGTCATGAGTCAAAAGATGGAGTTTGTGGGGAGACTCCCAGGGTGACCCTCTACCAGGTGCTGGCCTGGGCTCCACAGAGTGTAGGAGGCAGAGAGTTTTTTCCCAGGTACCCCCACTCCAGCTTTCATGTGTTCTCCTGCATTTACCTTCAGAACAAACTAGAAATTCTTGATCCCCTTCTCTGGATCTATGAGGATTCCTCTACCTTCCCCACTTCTTAACCCGGGGACAGGAAGACCTGCTGAAGAACAGCCATACCCCAATGATCACTCCTGACTGAGTGGGAGGCAGAGCAAGGTGAAGAGGAGCAAATGTAGAAGTGCCTCTCTACAGGGTCACCAGAGACTGTAGACAGCACGTGCAGGGGCAGACTGGCCTGGGAGGAGAGGGGTGAGTCCAGTCAAGAGCAGGGTGTGGAGGCAGGGGGGCAGAGGCTGCAGGGGCACGGGGGGGGGGGGGGGTGCTCTGGCCCCCATGTGCAGGTGGCACAGCCCCGTCCTCACCCTTCTTCAAGCCAGGACCTAAGTATGAAACGACCACCTCTCATTAAAAATCACCTTCATCACTGCCAGGGGCAAGAAAACAGGGGGATACTGTTGGGGCAATTTCTATTCTAATTAACATTCGCCTTTTATTCGGGAACCCAAATCAGCCATTATCCAATAGCCAAGCATGGAGAAAAGGATCTGAAAACCTGAAAGTGATTAAAACTAGTTTGCCGGCTGTTGCAATGGGGGGAAACCATAGGGAAGGGCCATAAATCAGATTTCGCCATCCTTCAAGGCTTCATTCTCCATAGTCTGGTTTCCACCAGCGTTTTCTCTGTAGCCCTGATGCTCACACTTAATCGAGCTTCTGGAGCAATGCGAAGCCTATTTCTCACTGTTTCTCTTTCACTCTTCTCTCACGTTTAGGAAGATCCCTCCTGCGGCAGATAGCCCCATGCCCTCGCCAGCAGCCCACCTCACCACCCCTGTTCCAGCATCCGTTTTACAGCCTTTCAGCAACCCCAGTGCTGTGTATCTTCCTTCAGCTCCCATCAGCTCGAGACTCACCTCTTCTTACATAATGACATCAGCCATGCTCTCAAATGCAGCTTTTGTGACATCGCCGGACCCGAGCGCCCTCATGTCACACACCACAGCTTTCCCTCATGTGGCCGCAACCCTCAGCATCATGGACTCAACCTTCAAGGCCCCACCTGCCGTGTCCCCGATACCAGCCGTCATCGCTTCCCCATCCCACAAGCCATCCAAAACCAAAACCAGCAAATCCTCAAAAGTCAAAGACCTGTCCGCCCGTAGCGACGAGTCTCCAAGTAACAAAAAGAGGAAGCCGCAGTCTTCGACTTCCTCATCTTCCTCCTCATTACCCCTGCAGACATCCCTCGCCTCCCCATTGTCAGGGCCCCACAAAAAGAACTGTGTTTTGAATGCCAGTTCTGCTTTGAACTCCTATCAGGCGGCCCCTCCCTATAACAGTCTGTCTGTGCACAACTCAAACAATGGGGTGAGCCCACTCAGTGCCAAACTGGAGCCCTCAGGACGGACCTCGCTGCCTGGCGGCCCCACGGACCTAGTGAGACACGTGGGCTCTGGGGGCGGCAGCAGTGACTCCTGTCCCCTCTCTGTGCCCACCCTTGCAGGGGACCTCTCTCTGGCCTCACACAATGCTGTGTCTTCTCTGCCCCTCTCTTTTGACAAATCAGAAGGAAAAAAGCGTAAGAACTCAAGTTCTAGTAGCAAAGCCTGTAAAATCACTAAAATGCCTGGAATGAATAGCGTTCACAGAAAGAACCCGCCCAGCCTTCTTGCTCCGGTGCCCGATCCCGTTAACAGCACCTCCTCTCGGCAGGTAAGGGGCCCGTCCTTCCAGGAGCCTCCTGGCACTGCCCAGGGAGGGGGGTTGGGGAACCGGGCAGCACCCCCTCCCCCCACCCCCGCTTAGCCAAGTGGTCCAAACAGGTGGCCCAGATAGGTAACACAAGCATGAGTCCCCTCCTTGATCTCCCTCTAGGCGATTCCACCCCTTGCTCTGAGAGAAGTTTATATAACAGACACTTTGTACAGTATCCACTATGTGCTAGGTGCTGTTCTGAGTCCTATATGAGTATCACCTCGTTTAATCCTCACAACAGCCCAGCGCAGTTGATGCTGTTGTAATCACCACTTTACAGATGAGCAGACTAAGGCACAGAGAGATTCTGAGCTCCCCACCTCGCTCTATTGTCAGTCTGGATGATTTCACTGAAGAGTTCTGTTGCCAAGCAGTATGATCTATTGGCATCCCCTTAGGAAGAACCCAGGGCCTAGCAGGTTACATAATGACCTGGGTCCCACCTGGGGGGAGGTGCCATGCTTCTCACTTTACCAGGCTCCGTACTCCTAAGATAACTCTTCACTTCCTGAAGTAACACTGCAGCTCACACCACCTGGCACAGAAGTGTTCCAGGCCACTACACACAGATGAGGGTGTCGTGAGGGAAGCTTGGGGGAATGGGATGTGGTCCATGAAGAACACATGTTTTTTCCCTGGAGCCCTGTTCTCATCCTCAAGTCTCCCCCTTCTTCTCCAGCCGGGATTGCTGTTTAGGAAACTCTCCCGTCCAACTCTGGTGTCATTTGTGTGTAGAGGAAGGAGCAGAGGTAGGGAGGGGCTGCCTGGGGTCTCTGCGAGCTGAGTCCAGTGAGAGGGACCTCGCAGGACAGTGTGCATGGACTGTATCAGCAGCCCCAGGCTGACAGAATTCGATGGGCTCCAGCCCTGTCTGGGAGTGAGGGCTTTGGAGGCATGAGAGGCAGTTGTTTAAAAGATGTTTTCATGGTTTTCATCATCTTTGTGTGAGACTTGTTAAAACCTCATGAAGAGAAACTCTTGAGGGGGATTCACAAAACACAAGCAAACGTAGGAGAAAAGCAATTTTGGATCTCAAGGGCCAGACAAGCTGCAACCCAAGGCCAAGTTTGCAAGGGGTACATAGGTCCTCTCATCAGGGCCCAGACAACTGCACACATCTGCAGTTGCAGGGGAGCTGGGGAGAGGGACCAGAACCCACCAGGCACCCCCACCCTGAAACTAATAACTGCTTGTCCATGCCACCTCCAGGTCTCAGGATTGAGGGCAGATCCAGGGCTTCTTAAACTTGAATGTGCACATGAATCACCAGGGGATTCTCAATAAAGTGCACATTCTGAGTCAGCAGGTCTGGGGTGGATCCTGAGAGTCTGCATTTCTAACAGACACCAGGCAGTGCTGCTGCACTGGTGTGCTGGCCACAAACTGAGCAGCAAAGCTATAGTGCCACCTGTTTTCAGTGAAGTTCTAGCAGCTAACTGTTACTTAATGGCCTGGGCTCTGGTCCAAGCCCTTCATATATTCATCTAATCTTCACCTGTTATTACCACCATTTTACAGATGAGTAAACCAAGGCACAGGAATGTTAAATAATGTGCCCAAAGTCACACAGCGAGTAAGTTAGGGCTGGGATTTACACCCAGGCAGTTTGCCTCTGGAGTCTGGAGTTTTCATCTCTGTCTCTGTTGATGGAGTACCTCTGTATGGGTGGAGTGCCTTTGTCTTGAGTAAATGTGGCACTGTTTATTCTTTGATGCAGGACCATATGAAATGTTTTGTAAGCATGCTGAATTAGTCAAAACCAGTGGTGAAAGGCACAGACAAGCCTCCATCAGACAGTGCTCATCAGGAGGGAAATCAAAAAGAGTGGATGAATGCAATAATGGCTGCCTTGGAGCTAGTCAATGTTGGTTCTCTATTGCAGCTGATATCTGGGTGCTTGTCACCAGGCCATTAAGAAAAGGCTTTGTCCAGGGTCACCACCGGTGATTTCCAGGTGTTGGGGAAAGCCCTTCGGGAAGCCCTTGGGGAAATCTTGGGCCCTTGGGGAAATCAGGAGACTAGGCCAGGAGTGGCATGAGGGTGAGAAATTCAAGGTAAAATATGCTTTGGGGACCAATAGGGGATCTGTTTAGTTGTATCTGGTAGTTGTAAGGCCCCAGAATTTGCCAAGGAGATACTAAATTGAACAAAAAAACAAGACTGCGAAGGTAAGGCAGGTGTCAATGGAAAGGGGAGTAGGGCGGAACTCCTCCCCTGAGGACTCCGCCCACCGCGGGCACGACGGCCACGCCCGCACGCCCCGGGGGCAAGTTAGGAAGGCCTGGGCTTAAGCTGTGCCTCTGGCCGTGTTTCTTAACGACGTGGGGTGTGCTGGGAAAACTTAGGAAAGACCCGGGCATTCCTTCTCAGCCAGTCCAGGGGAGCCTGGGCCTGAGACGAGATGGGTCAGGAACTGCAGTCATACGTGGGAAACCTGGGCCTCCTCCAGAAAACTTGCAGTCTGCACGTCTGGGAAACGGCATGAGAGTTCCCCTCAATTTTCCCTCTGGGATGAGAGGGGCGTGGTGGAGGCCCCCTGAAACATACCCGTTTTCTCTGACGTTTAAGGTGGAAACACGAGTTCCACACCACAGGAGGAGAGCCTGCGAGGTACCGTGAAGCCTCCTGCTCTCCCCTCGCGACTCGTGATATCCGGGAGTCTGTCCCCAGCTGACGCCCGTGTCTGAGGAAGGCTTCACTGGTGTCTTTCAGGTTGGGAAAAACAGCAGCCTAGCTTTGTCACAATCCAGTCCTTCAAGCATATCCAGCCCAGGACACAGCCGACCGGTAAGTTACTGGGGGGCAGAAGTCCATAGGGTCTTCAGCAGGGTGGAAAGAACGTGGGCTGTGGGGTCAGACTCTGGTTCACATCTCATCTCCAGATAAAAAAATGGCTGCCCGGAGTCTAAAACCAGGCCTTCTGGTAATTGCTTGTGTGTGCCCCTGGGCAAGTTACCTCATTTCTCTGTGCTTGAGTTTCCTCCTCTGTAAGATGGGCTCATTATGACCTCTCTCTCATGCGGCTTTTGTGAGGATTAAATTAATTTATTGACATAAAGCCTCTACAAAATGCCTGAGCCCTAACACACACAAATGCTAGCTTTTACTGTTAGCTGCTGCTGCTAAGTCGCTTCAGTCGTGTCCGACTCTGTATGACCCCATTGACGGCAGCCCACCAGGCTCTCCCGTTCCTGGGATTCTCCAGGCAAAAACACTGGAGTGGGTTGCCATTTCCCTCTCCAGTGCATGAAAGTGAAAAGTGAAAGTGAAGTCGCCCAGTCGTGTCCGACTCTTAACGACCCCATGGACTGCAGCCCACCAGGCTCCTCTGCCCATGGGATTTTCCAGGCAAGAGTACTAGAGTGGGGTGCCGTTGCCTTCTCCATTTACTGTTAGCAGTTGCATGAAACTGGGCGGATTACTTCTCTGAGTCGCAGGTTTTCATACGTTAAATGGCAAAATCGACACCTACCTTCTGAGGTCGCTGTGAAAGTTAAATAAGGTGCTGTTGACTAATGGGCCTTACTCTTGGCAGACATCGGTCAGCACTTTCTCGAGGCTTCTGGTGAGCTGTAGCTATGTGATTTCAGGATGTGGTTTCATGGTGGAACTGTTCAGGGTAGATTTAAGAGTTTTTTTTTTTATAAACTTGAGGTGTGTAAACAGTGTAGATGTGATTTTCTCCAGTGGAGTGTGTGCACGTCCTGGGGAGGCCAGGGAGGGTTGTACATGATGGGAAAAAAATATGTATATGGCTGTTACATTGTCTAAGAAGTGCCATATGTGTCATAGATACAAAATTACAGTGTTTTTCTGCACGTTGGTCTTTCCCCACAAACCTTGGGTGGAGTGTGGGTGAAGGTTAATAGGGAACAGTTTTGTATCCTCAGATCAGGGAGTGCATCTCCACCAGTTTGAGTCATTTGTGGTGGGGTTTGCACTGAGCACCTGCAGCCCATCCTCTGTACTAGGATGAAGGAAGGGCTCCAGGAATCTGCCTGTTGATAGCAGGCCTCCTGAAAGGGTTGCAAGGTGTGCCTGGAGACTCCACTTTGACCCTTTGCAGGCACCTGTGCCATCACCAGTTCCAGGCACAACAGCTGGAAACCCACAGTGGGGTTTAACAGACAGCCTAACTGAATGTAACAATAACACCAACACCTCTCTTTTGTTGAGCTCTTCCTCTGTAGGTGCTGTGCTCTGCCCCTCACATACATTACATACATTTCAACCTTTTAACAAACTGGTCATGTTGGGGACAAAATGTCATTTTGCAGATGAAGGTGAAGGAACTTGAACCAAACCTGTACATTCAAAGCCTTTATGCTTAGCCCAGCACTATATTTTTTTCCTCGGGTAACTCTCCATGCTCTCTGTGGGTTAGCTAGGAAAAGATGGACAGAAAAACAAAACAAAGAAGACAGATCAGCTATCCTAGTCCTCCCTCCTGGAGAGGAGCCCCGTGAATCTCCAGGATTTGTCCCTGTGCTTTCCTCCACAGCTGGGATCTTTGTGGCTACCTTCCATTTACCGAGTCCTTTACTTCAGTCACCTCATTGGCTCATCACAGCTGGCTTTTGCTGAATGCAGGAAGTGGCATGGTGTCCTTTTTATTATAGATGAGGAAATGAGGCTATCTTTTTGAACTCTTGTAGGTAACCCCAAATGTATGTTTTTGAAACAAGCTTTTTCTTTTTTCTTTTCTTTCCTAGAAGAACACAAACAGAACGGGCAGGATAAGGACTCTTCCATAACAAGACTCTGAAGCCAATTCCAAACCAATGCCTGGCCACGGGACCCCACCCCAGCCAGAAGAGGGAGGGGAGTGGGCAGTGGGGGAGAGGCTGTTTCCTGTGCCCTACCTGTGGCTCTGGCCTTTCTTCTTTTTTTAATTGACCAATTTTTAGTTTGGGGGCAAAAAGAAAAAGGCAAAAGAACGTGAATTTGAGATTTACAGAAAACAAGTACCAGTGTTTTGTTTCCGTTCTTTCATTTGCCATGTGTATACCTTCTTCCAAGTTTGGAGTCATTCATCTAGCTTCTGATGTTGCTACTGCGTCATTTTGCTCCAGCCACAAGAGCAGACATTGCAGAATGTCTGTTCCTGGTTGGCCTCGTCTGAAACTCTTGAACTTGAGCACGTTCAGTGCTCCTTTCCTTGGGCTCTTCCATCTTTCCTTCCCGTCCCCTCCTGCCTGCCACTCTCTGGGTCCCCACTGGCCATCAGAGGAACAAGCTCTCATACTTCCCCTCTGGACAGCGTGTTGATGGGGGAGGGGCTTTGCTGGGGAGCCTCCTGTGTTTGGGGAGCAGAGAGCTGGAGGGCGGGCCAAGTGTCCCCATCAGGTTTCTAGGGAAGCAGAATAGCAGGAACCAGATGCAAAGCTGAGAACAGAAGCATTTAATGATGGGGCTCACTCAGTACCACTGTGTAGCTGTGCAGCTCACAGATGTACTGGGTTAGGGACAGGGGCAGCAACAGACCTACAAGGTTGCAGGAAGAATGGTGTGGGGGTAGGAAAAGACATCCTCAAAAGATGGTGGGAATTGGGTAACTATGATCATCTGAGCTTGTTAGGCCTGCATGCTACACAGTCCCTCCCAGAGCACCGTGTCCAAGGGCATAAAGCCGAGCAAGTCACTGGGGGGAAGAATTCCAGGGAAAGGGGCACAAGACCTCAGGAAGCCACTCAGGAGGAGGAATGGTACCCAGGGCAGTGAAAGTTCTCAAGCTGCCCTCTGGGGCTTGACAAGAGGAGAAAAGCAGGGCCAGAAGAAAGGGCTTGAGGGAAAGCTGCTGTGGAGGGTTAATTGCCAAACCCCTGTTGAGAATAAATACTAACATTGCCCACCCACCACCATGCCCTTGGCCAGAGGCCCCCATTCCAACACAGCCACCCAGGAAAGAATGGTAAGGCCACCACTTATGGAGAAGAGCCAGAAGGGAGAAGCCGGAGGCCTGCAGCTACGAAAGTGTTCACACTGGAGTTCTGAAAGAAACAATACCATAAGCTCTAATTGGGAATTGTAATCAGGAAAGGAATTCCCCATATAAAAATAGGTGTTCTGTGCTATGAATCATGTAACTTTGTGTACAGTATAATGGAAGAGATACTAGGAGTTTTTGCTTCATCCGTAAGTCAGATATGAATGCCAGTTTTGCGGCTGGATGTAAACCCTCATCCCTACCCTAAAGTTTTCTTTCCCATTCCCTCCAAACCCAAAGATCAGACTACTGTTAAATTTCACCATATGATTCGATTTTGCAAAGACGGGAGGCAAGCGGAGTGATTTGCATCAATGGAATTGCACTGACAGTGTTTCTTAATAGGATACTAAAGTTTTTAATATAAAATGATTTTTTTAAAAATCAGGAGTTGATATTAGGTACTAGGACATTAGTTCAGATGAATTCATTTTTATTTCTACAGTGTTAAAAGTGCACTTATATGCTTGTTTATTTCCATCTTGGGAAAAAAAGACTGCAAATTGAAGGGAAGATTGTTACTTTTTCTTTTTTAAAAAAAAAGGTTAAGGCAGATTTTAAGACTTATAAATGTTTAAGAAATTATAAACAAGGTTAGACCCTTTGAAAAAAGTTTAGAAGATATTCTTAAAGTAAATTTTTATAGTGTTAATTTTGTAATAATTTATGTTTTACTATATTACAGAGCTAACTGACCAGAATAGTTTCAGAAACAATATGAAACTTAGGAAAGTTGAAGCAATGTTTATATTTTTAAAATGTTCTTTGAATTATGTTTTTATTGTACATTTCTTCAGACTGAAAAGTATGTACATATCTTTGTTATTTTTGCACAATTTTCGTCTCGTTCAGTTTTAGAAGTCTGTTGTTTTTTTTTAAAAAATAATTTATTTTGAGTTGTAATACTTGCAGGAGTGAAAACAAAAAAAAATCTCAGCAACAAAATAACCCTCTGATTTACAAACTCTTACACTCAAGAGGGAAAACAAAGGTTGAGAGATTAAGTGGCTGCTTCTGAGAAATAATGTCTCGACAGGGACTAAAGGAGCAATTCAATGGATTTTAAACATTTTAGCTCTCTACATCTTGAATTGCAAGCTGGAATTAAGAGGCTCCCCACTGAATGCTGCTTACTTGGTGAAAGACTGGCTCTGACCAAGGTGAGGACATTTCTGGAAACTGAGCAAAAAGGGAAAACCCACGGTGTTTCTTCCTTCACAGTCAGCTACAGGTTTACTTTATAATGATGTATTCAAAACTCACAGCTTGAAAAATGGAATGCAAATAAAAGGTTTTCTTTCAGTTTGTTTGGATGGAGTTCAACTGGACCAGCCTATAAAGCATTATTGGGGGAATATCCTTTGGGTACTTCTGTTCTGCACACCCCACTCAGCCCTCTCTCCTAGCCCCTTGACTGCACACACCCCCATCTGCCTGAAGATCTTGTGACTTGTCGCCAGCCATAGAGGCTCGAAAGCTCTGGTTGTTAAAGCGTAACGCAATGCATAGACCTGTCAGCCATAAAAAAAAGCGACCTGGATAACTTGTATGCCTTCTTTTGTATCAATGTACCAATTGTAAATAATGCTGATCAACCTTTGTAGAGAATAGTTTATACAGCATATTCTATTATTGCTGATTCTCAGTGAACTCTTGTTTTAAAAAAGGAAAAAAAGAAATTTTCTATTTACACCTTCTATTTTGTTATGCTGTCAGCCCATGGCACTTTAACAAAACTCTGTGGGTTTTATGTAGCTGGTCAGTCATGGGGTATATTCAATAACTGTTGTTGCACAGAGGAGAATTTGCACCTGCTCATTTGTCCTTTCCTACTACCAATTTTAGAACCTTTTCCAGAAATTTTGAAGAAAGCATGTCCAAACATTCTAAACAGATGCCACACTTGTGGAGTGGGTTTCTTTTCTACGATCCATATTTTGTAACACTAAGTATTTTCCTTCTTTGTCCCGCACCTTTATGTATTAGCACTATCAGATAGAATTCATTCCATGCCTGTGATATTGTAAGCAGAATAAATGTCTAAAGTAGGTGTAAATAGTAAATTCTATGGCTTACAGTTTTAAAAAGGAAAGAACAAACATGTATCTATTGATACTGCCGTGGTGCAGCACCAGGCCTGGAGACATTCTCCAGTGAGCGATTGTATTTTTTTTTCTTTTGCCTTTTTTTTTTTTTTTTTTTGTAACATGGCTTTGTAAATAAAATAATTTATATGTTTGTAAATCAACGTCTTTGGGTTTTCATAGAATGTAGATTTAGGGTATTGCTTTTTATTCTTCTGGGTGTATGTGTCCTCACCAGACGAGTCTTCCTGCCAGAACCCACATTTAAGGTGTAGAAGAGAGAGTTCATTCAACAGATATTTATGGAGCATCCCATTTGTGGCTGCCTCTGAGCTAGGCACTCTGCTCAGTGATGAGAAACAGATACAGTCCCAGATGCTTTCTGAAGGCACCCAGGTAGGGGAGACGGTACATAAATATATGATAGAATGCGTTATTACAGACTGTGGCAAATGGGAGAAAGATTTGAGTTCTATGATAGAGAATAACAGAAACCAATGTAAAATGGATTGAGGGGGTGGTTTGCAATCAAGGAGTTCCTCTGAGAAAGTGAGCTGAAGACGGTGTCAGGGAGATAATCCCAGGCAGAGCTGGGTCATAGTGGGAAAAGTCTGGTAGATTCTTGAAGACTAAGGAAAACAGAACAGGGAAAGGGATGGGCAGAGCAAGGAAAGGACGGACAGAAGGTGTGGCAAGGTCACAAAAGTCCTCATAGTTTGGATTTCTGTGCTCAGTTCAGTGGGAATCCTTTGAAGGGTTTTACATAAGGGCATGATGTGATCTGATCTGTTGAAGGATCTCTAACTGCTGTGTAGAGAATCCATCAGAAGTTGTTACAAGAGACCCAGTGGTACAATACTGTATTGGTTTTGCCATACATAAAAAAAAAAAAAAAGGAGACCCAGTGAGACATTGTGTTCTTGTGGTTCCACAATGGTGATAGTATATACTAAAAAAAAGTGAATGGATTCAAAATCCATTTTACATGTTAAATTGATGAGACATGCTTAGGAATTGGATGTGAGAGGAAGGAAAAGAATGACTCCCAGGTTTCTGGCAGAGCAATTGTATCGGGTAGGGATGCCATTTCTTCAGAAGTAGAAAACCAGAGGAAGAACAGGATTTGGGGAGGGGGCAAAAGAAACATTTCATGGAAATAAAGAATTATGTTTTGCATGTTTATGTTTGTTCATCTGTGATATTACCATTTAACCGCTAAACTGCTTTGTCAAGAAAGCACGAGACACACGACGGGAGCTCTCAGCAGGGGTAAGCTGGAGGCATCAATTTGGGAATCTTTGTTATATAGATGATATTTAGAGCCACAGGTATATGTGTGATTACTTGAGAGAATGTAGGGGAAGAAGAGCAGGCATTTAGAGGTTAGGTGGGAACAGAAAAGCTCACAAAGAACCCAAAGAGGAAGCACTCACAAAGAGAAGAGAGAACCCAACAAGTAGTTGTTCCCTGGAAACTAGGGCTAGAGGATGTTTCACGCAAGGAAGAGTCAGCTGAGTTTACTGTTGGAAAAGGAAGAGAGAGATGGTATTGAGTCTGAGGTACTGCAACATGGAGGTCATTTGTGACTATTAATCTCCTAGGTCTGTCATAACGAATTGCTACAACTTGGTGGCCTCAAAGAACATGAATTCTTTCTCTCAGAGTTCTGATGACCAGAGGTTCAAAATCAAGCAGGGTTGCACTCCCTGAAAAGGCTGTGGAGGAGATTCCTTCCCAGCCTCTTCTGGTTTCTAGTGATGGCTTACAATCCTTGCCATTTCTTGGCTTGTAGACTCATCAATCCCATCTCTGCCTCCTTCACATGGCTTTCTGCTCTGATTCTCCTGGGTTTCAAGTCTCCTATGGCTTTTCTCTTATAAGGACATCTGTCCATGGACTTAAAGTGAAGTGAAGTGAAGTCGCTCAGTCATGTCCGACTCTTTGCGACCCCATGGACTGTAGCCCACCAGGCTTCTCCGTCCATAGGATTCTCCAGGCAAGAATACTGGAGTGGGTTACCATTTCCTTCTCCAGGGGATCTTCCCAACCCAGGGATCGAACCCAGGTCTCCCGCACTGGAGGCAGACGCTTTACCCTCTGAGCCACCAGGGAAGTCCTAAGGCGCACCCTAAATCGTGGATGATATCCTCTCAAGATATGTAACATAGTAACATCATTTTCCAAATAATTCATACCCAACAGGTTCTAAGGGTTACAACTTGGTCACAGTGACCATAGCAAAGCAGAAGTGATGAAGTGGAAGTGTCAGGAAATTCAGTTGTGTAGACAAGTCTTAAGAAGGTTAGAAGGCACAAGTAAGTGTTCAGATTTTGTTTCTTTTTGTTTCTTGTGTTTTTCAAGGGAGAAGGATCCAGATTGTGATTCATATGCCGCTGAGGCTGGGACAATAGAAGGGAGAGGTTGAAGAAGCAGAAAAAAGGGGTGATTTTTTTTAAAGATTTTTTTGATGTGGAGCATTTTCCAATACTGCTTCTGTTTCTAGTTTTTGGTTTTTGGCCACAAGGCATGTGGGATTCCAGCTCCCGAAAAGGGAGTCAAATCCACAACCCCTGCCTTGGAAGGTGAAGTCTTAACCACCGAACCGCCAGGGAAATCCCTTTTTTTTTTTTAAAAGGACGTTTTTGAAAAGGCAAGAGGAAAGTAAATTTGAACATGTGTGGAGGTATTAGCTTTTGCGGTGCACAAAGATCAGCCGAGGCGTATTAAAAAATTTAAGAGCTTATCTCTGCAAAAATGGGATTCAAGTCAGGCAGCGCCAAACCAGAAGTGGTTAGGAGCTCCACCAACAGGAGCTGGGAAGAGATTTTTATAAAGAAAGGGTGGAAGGAAAGTATTGATTGGCTATAGCTTAAAGCCTTGTTGGCTGTTTGTGATTGATTGTGCCTAGCATTTTGATTTTGTAACCTTGAGACATTTACAGACTTAGATACTGGTTTGCTTACATAGGCCCCTAGGGCATTAGAGCATCTCAGTCTAATGGCCTCTTTGTTTAATTAATTTAACAGTAGTCAGGGGGACACTTCCTCCAGGGAAAAGAGGAAGAAGTCAGCTTCTAGATTCACTGCTGGCAAGATGAGAGAATCCCCATCTGATGGCTTCCACTTTCTCAATTACCATAGGCAAGCCAGGTGTGCCTGAGATCTCAAAAGAAGTTTGAGAAGAGTAAAGAGAGAATGAAATAGTTACTAATGAAACTGGATTGCCACACAGTATTGACAGCATATTTATGATTCCTGATCAAAGCACAGCCCTAACAAGGAGATGACAGTCTTGGAGAGTTGTTTGAGCACACCAAGGGCAGAGCAAGGCCCCTTGGAGTCAACACTCTCAGGCAAACCGTGGTACATCTTGTTTTGCCTCAGACTAAAGTGTGAATATTTTTGTACAGAAGAGGAAAAAAACAGAGGAAGCCCATTGACGTTGCACATAAAGGTATAATTTTATTATCTATAGGCATGAAATGTCAGTGTAGTGTATCTAGCACCAAAGACATCATTTATCCCTTGGTTCTGAGCTTTGTCTGTGACTGGCTATCCATCACTGATCTGGCTTGAGTGACTTCTAACTTCATTCTGAAAGGAGCGTAGACATCCTGGAACTCTGAGAAGCCTCTCTCAAAATTAGTCATAAGCTTGGAGAATCAATGTGAAAACAGGAGGTGATCTTTTTAAATTTTATTTATTTGACTGCTTTGGGTGTTGGATCATGTAGGATCTTTCCTTGCAGTGTGCGCTGTACAGTGTGCAGGCTCAGTAGTTGTGTCCTGAAGGCTTCAGTAGTTCTGGTGCTTGGGTTTCATTGCTCTGTGGATGTGGGATCTTAGTTCCCCAACCAGGAATGGAACTCGTGTCCCTGCCTTGCAAGGCAGAGTCTCAACCACTGGGCCATCAGGGAAGTCCTGGAAGTAATCTTGAAGACTCTCTAATGCAAGGGAGGAAACTGAGACACAGGTCAAAAGAGGTATCAGGAGCACATAGCTGGACTGACAGGCAAGCCTGTCCTCCCTTCAGTCTGGTTCTCTTTCCATCGTAGTTCCTTGCCTCCTGTAGAAATAAACACCTACAAATGTTTCTTCCTAAGCCACTGTAGATATTTCCATAAAGGCATTTTACAGTTCTGTGTATCTCCTAGTTGGTTTACTCAGGTCTCTGGAATTTTACAATACTACAGTCTTTTTTCTCCTTTTTGATTTTTCCCATCAGTCAATAACTACTTGCCTAGTGGGTTATCTCTTGCTTTCTGATCTGGGACTATTCCAGAACATCAGGTTTAAGGTATCCATGTCACTGAGCGAAGTTCCCAGGAATGTATTTCAATAAGTTTATTTTCTCTTCATTACATCTTCATAAGCCGTTCAACTCAAAAAGTAAATGAGGAAGGTGTAAAGAAGCTGAATGCCTCTAACACCCAATCAGTCCCAGACAAGTCTGAATCATTGCAGAATCATGCTGGAAGCCAATAGTTCAGGGGTGCTGCATTTGTTTTGACAGTTGAAATCACAAATCTGATCTAAGGTCACTGACACTGGAAAAGGTCTCAATTTTAAAAAATTCTGTAACTTTTCTGGGTAGCGCCTTTTGCCTTTAAACAGTTCAGTAAATTTTTAAAGCAGCAGCAGCCTCACAAAAGCGTTTGCATCTTCAGGTACCTGGGCTGGCTGCTCACTGGGAAGCTGCTGTGAAAGTAGGAGCTTATGTGCTCTGTGTTAGGGTTTTTGTTTTGTCTCCACCCACTTCACTTCCCTGTTTGATTTCCTAGCAGGCCTTATCACTAACCCCTTCCTCTACCCCCCACCCCAAATCTCTCCAGTGTTCCTGAATAATCCAGATACAGTGTAGGGGGACGCAGGAAGAGGGTAACATTTCTGGCACATTGTTGGAATAGGGTGAAGGCAGAGCCTCACAGAAGTGAAGAAAATGGAGAGAGAAAAAAAAACAAACATGATTCTGGAGCTTTTCCTTTGGAAAGAATAAGATGCATGTTTTTGTTTTTGTTTGCAATTTTTACAAGTTTTTTCTGTCCAGTCCAATAAACTGAGAAGGTTTGGATCTGGACTAGATGCATAGCACTGCGCCTGACTGACTGCTGGAGGACATGCTAGAGAGGGTACCTCCCGTAGGGCTCACCTTCCAACACTTGGAGGATGTTCCTGCCAGGTCCGTGCTGAGCCCAGCATTGTTCAACATTTTAATTAATGAATTGGCATTCAAAGTAACCTTGGTGAATTAAAGCCATGAATACAAACAGACAGATTTATAGAATAGATGTTACCTTTGGGGCCACAGGGGAAGATTCTGATGCTAGAAATGTTCTGTATCTTGACCTGAATATAATCATGGGTGAAATATTTATCAGGTTGTGTACTTAACGATTTGCTCATTTTACCATGCACTTTTAAATGTAAAAGTTTACACACAGAAAAGGTAAAGGGCAAACTTGGAGTGATAATTGTCTTTGCAGAAAGAAGAAAGTTAGCTGGTGGTTTGAGGAAAATACTAATAAGCCCATTTTCTCCGCAGCCCCTACAGAAGCAGTAGGCACCTCAGCGGAGGGGTGCACAGTGGGTTGAAAATAGGGGAGAGGGGCTTGAAGTCTCACATGAAGTTGTCAGAACCCTCGAGACCCCTTCACCTCCCACATGCAGCCAAGTGGCTATTTTCTCTCCACCCCTAGCAGGAGACTAAAGGGTTATTTTCTGGAAAAACTGAATTGGAAGCCAAGATTCAGGATCCACAGAGACCGGTCCAACAGAGAAAGTTGTCTTGGGGTGGGATAGGGGATGAAATGAGGCAGAAGATTGTCTCTTCTCATTATAAATTGTAGAATTTTAGTTTGTTACAAAATTGTGTATGTATGTGTTGCTTTGATATTTTTAAATTTTAGGTAAGTATATTGTCAGGACGCCTACACAGTGATGAAATATATGGGAGCCATTAGATGATCTCACTGTTGTGTGTCCAGAGTACAGTGTTTGGCTCTGGACTTGGCAGCTTATAAACACTGGAATCAGGACCAGAGCAAAGCAGTCAAAGTAATCAAATACAGTTGATGGCAGTGAATAGTTGTGGAATACACTGTCCTAAAGATGGCTGAAAATGGAAGGCTTGGGATGGCTTTAAAAACAATTCTCCTTCATAGAGGGACTTTCCCAAAGGCTATCTTGTGCTGGTAGAGTTTGGCGTGGATTACCATATGAGTTACACTGACATGCTGATGCTCTTTCATTCAAAAAACATCTATATCTCATGTTTCCTTGGACTTCAAATTTATCTGTAGGATCCTCCTAAAGGACTGTGTATATTCAGTGTTGTTTGGATCCTAAAACAGTAGCAAGCATACTGTTGGCATACAATAGATGTTTACTGAGTTAAATGATGGAGTGGTGTGCTGATGGTAAATGTTGAACATCCAGCTTTAGTGGTGGCAGGGGAAGCATTTGCTGATTTCTGTGGTGTTAACACACCCTCTATGAGTGAATTCAAGCTACCAGCATGACCTCTCCGAATGCAGAAGGGGAAGAGGAGTGCACGTGAGCCCCCATGAGGCTGGGCAAGCCAGCTCCAGCGTACAGTGACTTTGGCCAATGCATAAGACATACTCATGACCAGCAATACTATATCAATTCATGTTAAACTATAAGAAATAATCTAATCCATTAGTCAGGCCAACAAGGAGAATTTACTATCAGTTGGAAATAACCAACATTCATATCAACAATTTCTTACCGTTTTTAAGTTTTGTTTTAAACTTATTCCTGCTTGAAAAGGGCATTGAGGCAAAGTGGATGCCTTAGTTTCCAAAATAATATCCAAGCAATTGTCTTTCTTGTGTAAGCAATCCCCACTCTGTGGGCTGTGCTCCAAGTGTTTCATTTGGAACCTAATATTTTCCTCCACTTAAATGTAAAATCAAGAGTGATTAGGTTGCAGGACAGCCCACAAAAGCCCATAGATTCCACAAAGGACCTGAAATCTGATGTCAGTGCAGGGGTGTAATTTTGAGAAATGTGTCCTCAGTTCCGACTGGGGAAGACAGGATTGTATGCCGCCTGGCTGCTATCCCAGCCATGAGAGACCACTTCCTGCCACCCTGCCATCTGCCAACTGCCAACTGCTAGGAGAGTAAATTCTCCTGGCCTATACCCTGAGCAGACTTCTAGCTCTAAGCCATACCTGCACTGCTCTGACATCAAGAAAACAGCTAACAGGACAGGAAATCCCCTGACGGCGGTAGTGGTGGTGATGGTGGTGGTGGGAGGGGGAGGAGGGGTAAACTAATAATATTACTGATAATGTGTTCCACATCTTTTCCCATTTAATCCTTGCAATAATTCTATGAGGTTGGTAAGATTATTACCCCCATTTCACAGATGAGAAAACTGCAGTAACTGAGAGGTCAAGTAATTTGATCCAAGATCACACAGTTAGTAAATGAGGAAGCCTCTTGGTAAAGGGTCCTTAACTCCCCAAGTAAGCCATGTAAACAGATCCTCTGAGGTCATCCTTCATACAAATAATTTAGAAGCTCAAAGAATGTTGTTCCTAAGTTCTGTTCTGGGCCTCAATTTGATGGACCTAATGAAAGCTTAAAAAGAGCTAGTTGAATGCTAACAAGTATGAAAGGGGAAATTAACAATAACACAATAATAGTGGGAGAATTTAATACCCCACTCACACCTATGATCAACTAAACAGAAAATTAACAAGGAAACACAAACTTTAAATGATGCAATAGACCAGTTATACCTAATTGATATCTATAGGATATTTCACCCCAAAACAATGAATTTCACCTTTTTCTCAAGCGCACATGGAAACTTCTCAAGGATAGATCACATCCTGGGCCATAAATCTAGCCTTGGTAAATTCAAAAAAATTGAAATCATTCCAAGCATCTTTTCTGACCACAATGCAGTAAGATTAGATCTCAATTACAGGAGAAAAACTATTAAAAATTCTAACATATGGAGGCTGAACAACACGCTGCTGAATAACCAACAAATCACAGAAGAAATCAAAAAAGAAATCAAAGTATGCACAGAAATGAATGAAAATGAAAACACAACAACCCAAAACCTGTGGAACACAGTAAAAGCAGTGCTAAGGGGAAAATTCATAGCAATATAGGCATACCTCAAGAAACAAGAAAAAAGTGAAATAAATAACCTAACTCTACACCTAAAGCAACTAGAAAAGGAAGACGTGAAGAACCCCAGGTTAGTAGAAGGAAAGAAATCTTAAAAATTAGGGCAGAAATAAATGCAAAAGAAACAAAAGAGACTATAGCAAAAATCAACAAAGCCAAAAGCTGGTTCTTTGAAAGGATAAATAAAATTGACAAACCATTAGCCAGACTCATCAAGAAACAAAGGGAGAAAAATCAAATCAATAAAATTAGAAATGAAAATGGAGAGATCACAACAGACAACACAGAAATACAAAGGATCATAAGAGACTACTATCAGCAATTATATGCCAATAAAATGGACAACGTGGAAGAGATGGACAAATTCTTAGAAAAGTACAACTTTCCAAAACTGAACCAGGAAGAAATAAAAAACCTTAAGAGACCCATCACAAGCACAGAAATGGAAACTGTAATCAGAAATCTTCCAGCAAACAAAAGCCCAGGTCCAGACAGCTTCACAGCTGAATTCTACCAAACATTTAGAGAAGAGCTAATGCCTATCCTACTCAAACTCTTTCAGAAAATTGCAGAGGAAGGTAAACTTCCAAACTCTTTCTATAAGGCCACCATCACCCTAATACCAAAACCTGACAAAGATGCCACAAAAAAAGAAAACTACAGGCCAATATCACTGATGAACATAGATGCAAAAATCCTTAACAAAATTCTAGGAATCAGAATCCAGCATCACATTAAAAAGATCATACACCATGACCAAGTGGGCTTTATCCCAGGGATGCAAGGATCCTTCAATATCTGCAAATCAATCAATGTAACACACTGCATTAACAGATGGAAAAATAAAAGCCATATGATTATCTCAATAGATGCAGAGAAAGCCTTTGACAAAATTCAACATCAACATCATTTATGATAAAAACTCTCCAGAAAGCAGGAATAAAAGGAACATAATAAAAGCTATATATGACAAACCCACAGCAAACATTATCCTAAATGGTGAAAAATTGAAAGCATTTCCCCTAAAGTCAGGAACAAGACAAGGGTGCCCACTTTCACCACTACTATTCAACATAGCTTTGGAAGTTTTGGCCACAGAAATCAGAGCAGAAAAAGAAATAAAAGGAATCCAATTGGAAAAGAAGAAGTAAAACTCTCACATGATGACATGATCCTCTACATAGAAAACCCTAAAGACTCCACCAGAAAATTACTAGAGCTAATCAATGAATATAGTCAAGTTGCAGGATATAAAATCAACACACAGAAATCCCTTGCATTCCTATACACTAATAATGAGAAAATAGAAAGGGAAATTAAGGAAACAATTCCATTCACCATTGCAACGAAAAGAATAAAATACTTAGGAATATATCTACCTAAAGAAACTAAAGACCTATATATAGAAAACTATAAAACACTGGTGAAAGAAATCAAGAGGACACTAATAGATGGAGAAATATACCATGTTCATGGAACTGAAGAATCAATATAGTGAAAATGAGTATACTACCCAAAGCAATCTATAGATTCAACACAATCCCTATCAAGCTACCAATGGTATTTTTCATAGAGTTAGAACAAATAATTTCACAATTTGTATGGAAATACAAAAAACCTCGAATAACCAAAGCAATCTTGAGAAAGAAGAATGGAACCGGAGGAATCAACCTGCCTGACTTCAGGCTCTACTACAAAGCCACAGTCATCAAGACAGTATGGTACTGGCACAAAGACAGAAATATAGATCAATGGAACAAAATAGAAAGCCCAGAGATAAATCCATGCACCTGTGGACACCTTATCTTTGACAAAGGAGGCAAGAATATACAATGGATTAAAGACAATCTCTTTAACAAGTGGTGCTGGGAAAACTGGTCAACCACTTGTCAAAGAATGAAACTAGAACACTTTCTAACACCATACACAAAAATAAACTCAAAATTGGTTAAAGATCTAAACGTAAGACCAGAAACTATAAAACTCCTAGAGGAGAACATAGGCAAAACTCTCTCTGACATAAATCACAGCAGGATCCTCTATGACCCACCTCCCAGAATATTGGAAATAAAAGCAAAAATAAACAAATGGGACCTAATTAAACTTAAAACTTCTGCACAACAAAGGAAACTATAAGCAAGGTGAAAAGACAGCCTTCAGAATGAGAGAAAATAATAGCAAATGAAGCAACTGACAGACAACTAATCTCAAAAATATACAAGCAACTCCTGCAGCTCAATTCCAGAAAAATAAATGACCCAATCAAAAAATGGGCCAAAGAACTAAATAGACATTTCTCCAAAGAAGACATACAGATGGCTAACAAACACATGAAAAGATGCTCAACGTCACTCATTATCAGAGAAATGCAAATCAAAACCACAATGAGGTACCATTTCATGCCAGTCAGATTAGCTGTTCTCCAAAAGTCTACAAGCAATAAATGCTGGAGAGGGTGTGGAGAAAAGGGAACCCTCTTACACTGTTGGTGGGAATGCAAACTAGTACAGCCACTATGGAGAACAGTGTGGAGGTTCCTTAAAAAACTGGAAATAGAACTGCCTTATGACCCAGCAATCCCACTCCTGGGCATATATACCAAGGAAACCAGAATTGAAAAAGACACATGTACCCCAATGTTCATCACAGCACTGTTTATAATAGCCAGGACATGGAAGCAACCTAGATGTCCATCAGCAGATGAATGAATAAGAAAGCTGTGGTACATATACACAATGGAGTATTACTCAGCCATTGAAAAGAATACATTTGAATCAGTTCTAATGAGGTGGATGAAACTGGAGCCTATTATACAGAGTGAAGTAAGCTAGAAAGAAAAACACCAATATAGTATACTAACACATATATATGGAATTTAGAAAGATGGTCATGATAACCCTGTATGCGAGACAGCAAAAGAGACACAGATGTATAGAACAGTCTTTTGGACTCTGTGGGAGAGGGTGAGGGTGGGATGATTTTGGAGAATGGCATTGAAACATGTATAATATCATATATGAAATGAATTGCCAGTCCAGGTTCGATGCATGATACTGGATGCTTGGGGCTGGTGCACTGAGATGACCCAGAGGGATGGTATGGGGAGGGAGGGGGGTTCAGGATGGGGAATATGTGTATACCTGTGGCAGATTCATGTTGATGTATGGCAAAACCAATACAATATTGTAAAGTAATTAACCTCCAATTAAAATAAATAAATTTATATAATAAATAAATAAAAGCAAATCCAAGAAAATTGCTAATTAAATGGTAAAATGTGAAAGTTTAAAAAAAAAAAGAGCTAGTTGGTGTGTTGGGGGCTAAATTTAGGCTTAGGGTATAATATGACATTCAGAAATGCAGAAGTAGCCTCCCAAATGAAATGGAGCAGAAAAAAAGAAGAATTTATGTAAAAACTGGTGAGATCTGAATGAGGTCTATACCTGAGTGAACAGTGTTGTATCTATGCTGATGTCCTTGTTTAACAAAAACAATGTTCTAAGGTTATATAAGACATTATCATTGGGAGGAGCTGAAGGAGGATACACTGGAACTCTTTGTGCTACTTTGCAACTTCTTGTGAATCTTAACTATTTTAGAGTTAAAATTTTTTTTGATGAAGTACTGTACAGGGTATACCAAAGCACCAGTTATCCCAGTCTGCTCCTGGCACCCTTCATATTGTGGCCACGCTGTTGATACTGTCTACATTTTCATGTTTTGTAAAATGAATTTAAATTACTGTTTCAAGATATTTTTAGCATTTTTGCTCTTTTTAGGTCATTGAAGAATGAGGAAAGCTCCTGAGTAGATAATTGAGGCACTATCACAGATAGTTGAGCATTACCATTTCACAAAGACTGTAAGTTTGAGATCTGAGTTCCACAGAACCCTGTTTACCTGTTAAATCACAGTTATGAAGCTAAAATAGGCACCTGTGTTTGTCCCACCTGATACAAAGATTAATCTGATGTCACTACTAGACCATGTTCTGGTGTTTTTTTTTTTTAACTCCAAAAATGCAGCTCACCAATAAAGCAACTTGGTGAAAATGAAATTATCAGGTTCTAAATTATGTTTCCCTTAATATTTGCATAGTAGATACACCTTTAGTTTCTCCTACATTGACACACAGAACCAAGAATCTATAGCTCTTTTAAAGCTGCAACAAAGAATCTGAAAGGTTAACCAAAAAAGAAAAAAAAAACACTTCTAATAGGAAATGAAGTAGGAACTCCTGTGGACATAGGCTGTAGACTATATTTAGTCCTGATTTCCGCCTTCTCATTTTAACAACACTATCAAGATAATAATAGTGAACACTCATGTAGGTGTTCCTACATGCCTGGCATCATTTTTATCAGAGCTTTACATATATTAACTCAGTCCTGAAGACATCTTCTGTGAGGTAGATATACTGTCTCCATCCTGTCCTTGGGGAAACTGAGGAAGAGAATTTAGGTGTTTGGCCCAAGACCAAAACTGGGTTTTAAAATGAGGCAGTCTGGCTCCAGAGGCCCCTGCAGGACACTGCCTCACCACACACATGCTCAGAAAGTGGGTTCCGTGTTTTCTCCCTTTTCTTTAACAGCAATCAAAACTGCTAGATGAGACATCTATAACTTGTCCATGGTTGACACTGAAAATGGAGAGAAGGGGTTAGCCCACATTCTGCTCTGGCCACTCATATCCCCACACTATCCCTTTTATATATACCCTCCCCCAGACGGACACACTAACCCTGAGCTCTAAGCCCAAGTTTACAGGCAGGTTGACAAGTCCATCCGCAACACCAAAGCCCAAACTCTTTATGTTTAGTGGTCCATAAATGGAGTGACCACATATTAAGTTGACCTGGGACATTCCCAGTTTTATGGTTGAAAGCTTCATGGCCATGGACCTCCACACACACATAGTTCTGAGCAAACCAGGACAGTTAGTTGGTTATTGTGTGCTCTAGAAACACTTGGGAAACTATTAAAAAGTTATGATGCCTGAGGTAGCCCTCCACCCTCTGGCCCCCAAAGCAATTATTTCAGTGTCTGGAGGGAGAGGGAGGAGACACTATTTTTTAATGACTCCCCAGGAGTTTCTAGTGTTCTGGGTTGGTAGGGGCTGTGGGACTCTACCAACCATGAGCTGGGAGCATCGAGGCTGTCAGGACTCCTGATCAACATTTTCCAGACCGTTAGCTCAATTCTCACCAGCTGCTGTAATGTGGGGTCTACTAGGATCTTTAATAACAAGAGGAGCCTTTAATAATAAGCAATTCAGGAATATAAAATGGCACAGGCACTTTGAGTAAACAGTTTGGCACTTTCTTAAAAAGTTAAACGTACACCTACCATATGAACCAGCTACTCCACTCTTAGCTATTTACTCAAGAGAAATGAAATCCTCTGTTCACATAAAGATCTGTCCATGAACAGCCATTGCAGCTTTATTTGTAATAACTCCAAACTGAATGGAATCCAAATGTCCATCCACAGGTGAACAGATAAACAAATTGTAATATATGCATCCTATGGAATCTTACTCAGCAATGAAGAGGAATGAAATATTTATACATGCAACAACATTGGTGAATCCCCCAAAATAATGTTGAATGAAAGACCAAAAAAAAAAAAAAAAAAAGACCAAATAATGGACAAAAAAAATAGGCCAAAAAAAAAAAAAAAAAAAAAGAATATATACTGCATGACTGTATTTATGTAAAATTTTACAAAATTTAACCTACAGTTACAGATAGCAGGTCAGTGATGCCTGGCAATAGGGGGTGGGGACAGGATTAAGGAGTGAGAGGAAGGAACTAGAAAGGGACACAGGGTAACTTTGGGGGTTGATAGCTATGTTCCTTATCTTGATGGTGATTTCGTGATACATACATACATCAAAACTTATTCAAGAGTATACCTTAAATATGTGCAGTTTATCATGTTAATTATACCTCAATAAAGCTATTCAAATCAGCAACAACAAAACCACCACTATTCAGGTCCTATCCCAATAGATTCAGTCTCCTGGACATGCAGTGGAGCCCAAGCCTCAGTACTTTTTAAAGGACCATCAGTAGTTTCAAAGGTGGTTCAAATGTGCAATCCTGGTTGAAAACCATTGCCTTGACGCCTGCCACTGGTATTACTTGCCCCAAACCACTAAAAGGGTTTAATAATAATAAGGAGATGGAGGACAAATAGATGAAGAAGTGTGAGGATGATGATTAAAGAAGCCCAAATTGGCTTAAGAAAGAACATTGACAGAGAACAGCTGAGTCCACTAGGTGGCGTCTGGACACTTCTGTTTAGCATGAGTTCCAGGGGAATTGAAGATTTGGGGCAAAGCTGCCTGAAGTATGTTAAGGGAGCAAGTGCTGAGCGCACAAAAGCACTCAAAATTGTTGGAACAGAAAATAATCAGTGACTTGGGAAGACATCAGGAGGCCAAGTGTCATTTGAAGTTCTAGTGTCATTTGAGGGTCAAAGAGCATGACTGTTTATTCAGGGACTGAATAACTTTGGAAGAGTAAGTAAATGAAGCTCTCAAGATCATATATCTTGAGCTTCGAGCACAGACCAGAATCCCTGTGTCCAGAACACCAACATGGAGTCCTCAGTAGATTTTTTAAAATTGAGTGCATATAAGGTATAAAAAATCATAATCCACTGAGCACCTGTGTACCCACGACTCAGGTAAAGAAATTGACCCTTATCTTCCTCAGGATATTGCTCGACAAACCCGTTCCCTTTCCTCTTACCTCCAAGGCAAATACTATGCTGAATTTTTGTGTATTCCTTTGTATTTCTTAATTCCCTTAATTCCCTTGTATTTCTTAATAGATTTCCTACATAGGCTTGAATCTGTAAACAACACATTGCTTTGTTTTGTATGTTTTTTAACTTTATATAAATTGATTCATACAGTTTATATTCTTGAGACAATATTGTGTTTTTGAGACTCATCCATTTTGTTGCCAGTAGCTACAATCCATTCCTGCAAAGCTTTATAGTATTCCATTGTGACTCTATCAGTTTTTTTAATCCATTCTACTTTTGATGACCTTTGAGCTGCTATGTCTTCTATCGTGAACAGTGCTGTTCTGAACATTCTTGTACTTATCGTGGTACAGGTGTACAAGGGTTGCTGTAGGTGTGGAATTTCTGAAGCATGTTTACACTACCAAGATAATTCCAAGGTGGATGTTCTACTTTGGAAAGCTGCAATCATCACGGGTTGTTTTGTTGCACTATAGCCTTACCAGCAGTTGATACTGTTCAGCTGCCTTATTTTTACCAGTTTGGTAGATGTAAAATGGGCATAAAATGGCATTTTCTTGTAGCTTTGTTTACAGGATTGCTGGAGAGGCTAAGAATATTTTCATATGTTTATTGGCCATTTGTCTTTCGTCTTCTTGAAGTGACTGTTCTGGAATAACTCTCTGGTGGTGGGAAAGGGCACTGATCTCAGAGCCTGGCCCTCAAGAGCAGAAGTCCAAGCCTAGAGTTTAGTTTCTCAGGTACTTCCATGGCTAAGTAGAGGCCCCTCCTCGCCACCTTACTTAGTGACTCTCTCTCAAAACCACTGTCAAGTGTTCTGTTTCTCCTTAAGACCGGCTCCAAACGGTCTAGTGAAGCAAACACAGACTTCATGACTGCGCCGTCCCGTAGAGAAAACGGCCCCTTCCTGCCTCACCACCAGCACTGCTCTGCAGGCGCTCACACCAAAGGTGCTGCTTAGGACTCTCCACTGGACACCCCTGTTATTACAGAAGTTTCCCTGGTGGCTCAGATGGTAAGGAACCTGCCTGCAATGTGGGAGACTAGGGTTCTATCCCTGGGTCGGAATAGGGAAGGAACTAACAACCCACTCCAGTATTCTTGCCTGGAGAATTCCATAGACAGAGGAGCCTGGCGGGCTACAGTCCTTTGGCTCAAAAAGGACACGACTGAGCGACTAACACATTCACGCACACTGTGTGTGTTATTACCACATGAGGCCCTGGATCAACAAGCACTGAGCAAGGTGCTAGAGACAGAAACAGGAAAAGATCACCAGGCGCAACCCTCAGCCCAAATGGGGGACAAGGACATCTTCCCACAAGGGGCTGTGCACTAATCTCCCTCCTGCTTCGGCGTCTGCCCCATCTCACACTTCCCACACTGCCTCTTCTTGTTGAGGTGTAGACTTGGTGCCCAGGTGTCAGCCAGTAGGGGGCGCGTCACGTAACCGGGCGGAAGGGGCGGAGCCGAGCGGCGGCGACGCTGCCTGGTCGCCTAGCAACAGCCCAGCTACGCGCGATGGAGGCCCGCAGCAGCAGGGAGCTCAAAGCCAGGAATTATTTGGAAAAACATCGGATTATGGACTTGCTGACCTATCTTACCAGCGCCCTCCTCTTTTTCCGGCCGGGTAAGTGTCTTGCAAGTGTCTTGTCTACCACTCGACTTTCCGTCCCACAGCGAGCGGTCCTCAGAAATTCCTCGTGTAGTCATCCCTCCACGCTTGCGTCTCGGGGGACGAAGGACGGCTTCCTTCCCGGATACCACCTCCCCCACTCCTCCGCAAACACTCTTTCATGCCTCTCGGCTAGTTGAGCCCTCCTGCTGCCTGGTGGGCTGCCGTCTATGGGGTCGCACAGAGTCGGACACGACTGACGCGACTTAGCAGCAGCAGCAGCAGCTGCCCGTTAACATTGTGGCTTTCAATTAAACAAGACTTAACGCAACGGCCTCTTTGTGCCTGCCTCTTGCCAAGTGTGGCGGAACTCTGGCCGGTGAGAGTTGTCGCGGGTGGAAGAGAGGCTCCGGGGTTCGGTAGTCTGGCTCCTCGCTCCATCCCTTAGTACTTTGTGACTGGGCAAGAGCCTGAACTTCTTTCCCCTCTTCTGGAAAATGGAGATTATAATAGTACCGATCTCATGGCAACGTGGAGAAGATTAAAGGAATAACGTATAAATCATCCTTATGTCTGCAACCAACAGATGTTCCCAGTATTACCCCTGCCCTCAAAGAGTTTTTAATCTGGTAAAAAACAGTTGATAGGGTAGAACAGAAGGATGTTTTTGAGACAGATTTTTCTGACATTTTTAATACACTCGATCCCCATATAAAGTTTGAATCATTCATATAAAGTTTGAATCATTTCATAATTTTTGTGTGGCCTGTAAATTTAAAATTTATGTTTAGGTGAAAATGAGTTGATGTGCTTCTCCTCAGGGTGAAGAATGGTAGTTTGCCTCATATGGAGTTTCCAAAATGCCAAAATTGCCTATTTGCTTTTGTATAAGGAAATGTAAATAGCCAACATTCCAGTTTTGTCAGAAACCACCCAACCAGTATGGTCATGTATAGAGTGATCAAGTTCTTTCTAGTTGTTTTAAAACAATAAAGCAGTAAAAAAACTCTGCAACTATTAAAAATAGATAGAAAAAAAATTTTTTTAATACAAAGGAATGCACTTTTTAATGCACTGGGGAAAAGTTGCTATCAAACTAATTTTTAAAAACCTACTTTTTGAAAAAATGACTACTGTCTCTTGCTGGGTTTTGATAATAGTGGTGAAAACAATCTTTTGCTTTTAGAGGCAGGGGTGTGTGTGTGTGTGTGTGTGTGTGTGTGTGTGTGTGTGTGTGTGTGTGTGTGTGTGTGAAAACTTCAGAAATAGAAGTAAAACCAGGTGTGTGTGTGTGTGTGTGTGTGAAAACTTCAGAAATAGAAGTAAAACCAATAATCACCATTTTGCATACACCAAAAAGACAGTTTGCAAACCAGGAGGACTCAAACCAGAACAAGGAATGAGGCTCAGAGGTTTATTGTTAGAAAGCAGTTAATTGTGGTGAGAAGGCAGTGACTGTTTATTCTTCACAAAAATTGGTTAGAATATTAGCATCTTCGTAAATGATAGGGAATAGGTTAATGGTTACCTCATATCAAACTTGGGAAACAGTTTAAATTTTATGCTTAAGCTTTCCAGAGGCAGAAGCAAGAAATGACCCAGGTCAAGTTAGTGTTGTAGAAAAAGCTAAATTAAGCTTTGCTTGCATGTCTTAATTGGTTTTGTCTGTCCAGGGAATTTTTCAAGACTGGTCTCCATTTAATCTTGATTTTAACAATCCACCTCCCCACCCTGCCTCCTTCTTTTGGTCATTCTCTCTTTGGGCTTAAAAGTATGACCAGCCAGTATTGCATTATTCTCCGTTACCCCCATTCATGTAGTCAGGCCGAAGAATCACATACACAGTTTGCATTAGTTGAGTTCTTAAGTGGGAGAGCCTTGTAGTCATTGTGTTAATCTTTCACAGGGTTATTGTTGATATTGTCTGGTTGTCGGTTCCTGATGGATGCCATTTGGCACATGAGTAGCTGGCGACAGGCATTTAAGACTTGAGAGCATACAACACACTAGAGCAGTCAGTATGCTAACTGTAAGGAAAACAATAGCCGAGAATTGAAAAATTGTCCAGAGCAGAGATTCCCAGAAGCCAAGAATTTAACAAGTTAAATAATTCAAATGGGTTATAACTAGAAGTTTTTTAAGTTTTACCTTTCTAAATCTACCAACAGGTTTTTTTTTTTTTTTGGATTATGTGCCATTAGTTTTAAGTTATTTATATAGGCACAGCCTGGTGTATCAGCAACCATGTAGCATCATGATCCCTCAAAAGAGGATGAAGTGAAGATGTTTTATTTCAGGAGGCCAGTGTTGCAGGTGAACTTTCACCTAAATGAGGCCTCCCTGTGCTGTGAGCCATAAGGTAATTTATAATTTAACAAGAGGCATTTCTATGGAAACAAAAGAAAAAGGCTAATGGTTTGAGCAAATTATACATTCAGTTTCTGAGTTTAAGAGAGGCCATTTGAGAAAATTTTTAGATTTGAGTTCGAAGCATCTCCAGATGGTGTCATGAGACTAGCAGTTACAGTCCGATGGATTTTCCTGGCTTGCAGTTTGAATGTATCTTGTGACCTTCTGGGTGGCCACATAACAGCAGGCCTGCGGGTTGCCCACACACGAGCTGTTGTGATTTCTCTGAGGTTTATATCAAGTTGTCCAGCATATCCAAAAGATATATTCTATTTTCCTTACTACTTTTCATACACTGTTTTTTTCTTTCACCCTTATTTTTGCTAGCAGTTTTATTTTTACATATGAATTATAAATTTTAACTATTTGTAATCTTTGCTTTCCAGTGAAAACTAGGAAGCAGGCAATGGTGAACTATCATATATTACTATCCTGTAGTGGATTAGCAAATTTATAAAGACATAATCATATTTTTTAGAGACATGGTTTTTTACTATACAGTTTGTAATGTGGCAGAAGACATATTAATAGACCCAAATATCCTCTGTCTCTCTGTAAAAATTAATAAGCCAAAAGTAAGTAAACTTATGTTTAGCAGTCAATGTCTTAGTACATTATCTTCTCTGGAAATGATCTAGATATTCAATGAATGTCATTATTTAGTTTACCTTAGTATAAACTTTACATTTATTTAAAACACTTGCTTTTAACAATTATACCTGGATTATGAACATTAAGATAACCCAGGTATAATTGTTAAAAGCAAGTGTTTTAAATTGATGCTTTTGAACTGTGATTTTGGAGAAGACTCTTGAGAGTCTCTTGGCCTGCAAGGAGGTCAAACCAGTCAATCCTAAAGGAAATCAACTCTGAATATTCATTGGAAGGACTGATGCTGAAGCTGAAACTCCAATACTTTGGCCACGTGATTTGAAAACTGACTCATTGGAAAAGACCCTGATGCTGGGAAAAATTGAAGGAGGGAGGAGAAGGGGACAACAGAGGATGAGATGCTTGGATGGCATCACCGACTCGATGGACATGAGTTTGAGCAAGCTCCGGGAGCTGGTGATGGACAGGGAAGCCTGGCATGCCGTAGTCCCTGGGTTTGCAAAGAATCGGACACAACTGAGCGACTGAACTGAATTGATCTTAATGTTTCTTGTTGGCAAATTCTATAACAAATAGCATGAGCTTATTTGACTAGTAAACCCAGATAGAAAAAGTTGTATGTTTGCCTGATATTCAATATTGACTATTCTGAGAAGACATGCTTGTTTTTATTAAACCAACAAAGTTAAACAATAGCTTTTATTTATGAAAGATCATTTTTTTTATTCTAGATCATGTGAACTTGAAAATCATGTTTGTTTCTGTATCTCTGAGAGTTTAGGAATGCTTAATTAATGATAAGCTCTAATTTTTTAGGGCTTCCCTGGTGGTTTATCTGGTAAAGAATCTGCCTGCAATGCGGGAGACCTGGGTTCAGTCCCTGGATTGGGAAGATCGCCTGGAGAAGGGATAGGCCACCCACTGCATTCTGGCCTGGAGAATTCCATAGACTGTATAGTCCATGGGGTCACAAAGAGTCAGACACAACTGAGTGGCTTTCACACATTACATCAATTTTTTAAGCCAGTTAAATTGAATTTTTTATAAATTAATCTTGGCAGTACCATCTGAAAGTAATAGAAAAATGCCACATTTACAGAGACATACATAAACATACAGGCAGACACAAACAGAGATCTCATAGCCTTCATTAAATTTTAGCCATATCTCAGGTACTGTAGGGGCTTCCATCATAGCTCAGTTGGTAAAGAATCCGCCTGCAATGCAAGAGACCCTGGTTTGATTCCTGGGTCGGGAAGATCCCCTGGAGAAGGGAGAGGCTACGCACTCCAGTATTCTGGCCTGGAGAATTCCATGGACTGTATAGTCTATGGGGTCACAAAGAGTCGGACAGAACTGAGCAACTTTCACTTTCAGGTACCGTAGGGGCCTCTCTTGTGGCTCAGTGGTAATGAACCTGCCTGCCAGTGCAGGAGATGCGGGTTCATTCCTTGGGTTGAGAAGATCCTCTAGAGAAGGAAATGGCAACCCACTCCAGTATTCTAGCCTGGAGAATCCCATGGACGGAGGAGCCTGGCAGGCTACAGTCCATGGTTGCAAAAGAGTTGGACACAACTTAGCAACTAAACAACAACAAACAAGTATTGTAATACAAAACTCCAAAGAATAGTTGGATCCACACTGTAATTCTGACAGATAAACTAAGATTACCTGCTCACACGGCCAAAGGTTTCTCACTTATTTGCATGCTGCTGCTGCTAAGTCACTTCATTCGTGTCCAACTCTGTGCGACCCCATAGACGGCAGCCCACCAGGCTCCCCCGACCCTGGGATTCTCCAGGCAAGAACACTGGAGTGGGTTGCCATTGCCTTCTCCAGTGCATGAAAGTGAAAAGTGAAAGTGAAGTCGCTCAGTCATATCCAACTCTTAGCAACCCGGTGGACTGCAGCCTACCAGGCTCCTCCATCCACAGGATTTTCCAGGCAAGAGTACTGGAGCGGGGTGCCATTGCCTTCTCCGGATTTGCATGCTATAAGGATCCTATTAGATTTTGGAGTCATTTTGTCTTTTAGAGGCTTCTGCATACCAACCAAAGAACACATTTCATTGTCTCTGAGAGGTTTGGGATCCTCTCTTTTAAGGGTGCCCCTTAAGTGGATTTACCTAAGTTAAAAATTTCCCACAGTAGCCACCACAGTTCCAGAAGTGCACACGTGTGCCTGTACACACACACACACATTCACACATGTTCCCAGTCACTCTCATCTTCCCAATAAAGTTAGAACACCATTTTGATATAATCAGTGTTCAGAATTTACATTATTAGCATTAGGCAGATATCCACAACTAATCCATGTAGTATGTTATATGTCCTTTGTTTTTTTCCCCTCAGGCTAATAATACTACATTTTAAATGTTTGCTTCAGTTTTCTGTGTAATTATCGCTAGCTCACCCATATGCTCTTTTTTCACAAGTACAGATCTCATCTCATTACGTTCATCTCATTTACATTCATCAGGTCATCACATCCCCACCTCCCCTGCTGCAGTCTGGACTGACCGCTCAGCTGCCCTGCTATGCAGTAATTATCCAGGGATTTCCCTGGGATTTCTCAGGGATTTCCTGAGTGGGGAACCCAGGTCTCCCACTTGCTGCACGGGTGTGCTCTTCAGTTTCCACCCAAGCCCTCCTAATGGCAGAAAAAAGGCAACTTGTACCCTTAGCATCTGAGACCTCATCCTGATGCTGCGTAGCAAGCTTCTTTGAAGTCACTTGTTTTAGCTGAAATGAATGTTTTGTTCTCCTACAGATACATGAATGTCCTTCCTTATCCACAGTTTTGCTTTCAGCAGTTTTGGTTCCCTGCAGTAAGCTGCAGTATGAAAATACTGAATGCAAAATTTCAGAAATAAACAATTGATAAGTTGTAAATTTCACACTCTTGTGAGTAGTGCTGATGAAATCTTGAACCATCCTGCCTCAGCCTCGAATTGTCCCTTTGTCCAGCCTGTCCACCCTGAGTCACTTAGTAGCCATCTCAGTTACAGGTTGATGGTCACGGGACTGCAGTGCTTGTGTTCAAGTCACCCTTTTTTTACCAGAAAAAATTTACAGGTTTTACTGAATACTGGACCCAAAGCACCAGACCAGTGATGCTGCCAGTTTGGATATGCCAAAGAGAAGCTATAAATGCCTCCTTTAAGTGAAAAGGTGAACATTCTCAACTTAATAAGGAAAGAAAAAAAGTCACAGAGTGCTGAGGGTGCCAAGATCTTTGGTAAGAATGAATCTTCTCTCCATGAAACTGTGAAGGAAAAAGAAATTCCAATTTTATTGTTGCACCTCACACTACAGAAGTTATAGCCACAGTGCATGATAAATGCTTAGTTAAGATGGAAAAGGCATTTGTTGTTCAGTTGCCAAGTCGTGTCTAACTCTTCGTGACCGCATGGACTGTATACAGCACGCCAGGCTTCCCTGTCCCTCACCATATTATGGAATGTGCTCAAGTTCATGTCCGTTGCATTGGTTTGTATAATAAGGTATTATGAGAGAGAACACATTCATATAACTTTTGTTATGGTATATTGTTTAAATTGTTTAATTTTATTATTGTTGTTAATTTCTTACTCTGCCTTATTTATAAATTAAACTTAATCAGAGAAACATGTATGTATAGGAAAACACATAGAATATATAGGGCTCAGTACTATCTGCGGTTTCAGACATCTATCAGGGGTCTTGGAATGTATTCTCCATGGATAGAGAAGGGGGAAACATCGTATATCCATTTCTTTTTTACTTTTTTAAAAAATATATTTTGTAGATTTTTTGGCTCTGCTGGGTCTTCATTGCTGTGCCTGAGCTTTCCTAGTTACAGAGAATGGGGGCACTCTCTAGATGTGTTGCACAGGCTTCTCTCTGCGGTGGCTCCTCTTGTTGTGGAGCACAGGCTCTCGGTGCGTGGGCTTTAGTAGCTGCAGAACGTGGACTCAGTAGTTACCATTCCCAGGCTCTGGAGCACAGGCTTAGCCGTTGTGGTGCACGGCCTTAGTTGCCCAATGGCATGTGGGATCTTCCTAGATCAGCAGTTGAACTGGTGTCCCCTGCATTGCCAGGTGGACCCTTAACCTCTTGGCCACGAGGAAAGCCGCTCCATTTCTTAATATGTTTCTTATTATTCACTGTTGTAAGAATGATGCTCTTATAATAGTGAATAATAAGAAGCATATTTACTATGGTATGAATAATGCTCAGGCTTCCTTGGTGGCTCAGATGGTACAGAATCTGCCTGCAATGCAGACCTGGGTTCAATCCCTGGGTGGGGAAGATCCCCTGGAGAAGGGAATGGCAACCCACTTCAGCATTCTTGCCTGGAGAATCCCATGGACAGAGGAGACTGGTGGGCTACAGTCCATGGTGTCACAAAGAGTCAGAGATGACTGAGCAACTTACACACATATGAATGATGCTCAGAAAGAAACGATGTGTCTTTATCTTGGATTTTTGCAAAGCTCCTGGCATTATGATATGTATCTCAGTTTGAAAGCCTTGGAATTGTAAGGGAGTTATGGAAAATAAGACAGGACAGCGTGGCTGGGCTATTACTATTGTGACAATACATCCATGATCCCAAATCCTTGATCCTCAAATTCTGGAATCTCTGAAAGCCAGATTTTCATAACTCATTTAACAGCCAAATCTGACATAACCTGAATCATTTGGTAAGAAAATCTGGCCTTTCCTAGGATGTATTGGGAAATACAGCCTCTAACTGGGCAGCCCTTCCCCGTGGCAATTCCCCGTGGAAGGAGGGAGTGTACCTTTTCAGGGGATAGCATTAAAGAAATCAGAATTTTTTTAAAGGAGTAGTTACCCAGGTAAGAGCTACTGTTTGGAAGTGGTGAAGATAGGATGAATTTGAGAACTATTGATAAAGACTTGGGAGAGATCCTCATGACTGACTAGGTTTGGGTATAGCAAATGCTTCTTATGTGAGTTAAGTGTGGTAGAGGCCAGGAGCTGTGGAAGCACACTGCGTAGGTTTATACCGACTGTGTGGCCTTGAGCAAGTGACACCTGGGAGGAGGAAATGAAGTTAGCCACAGAAAATGCTTAGTGTAGTACCAGGCACATAGTAAGGGCTCAGTAAATACTATTAGTATTACAATGTTGAACTTGAAGTTTGTGTCCCTTGAAGAACTGTCATCATCAACTGACATTTATGTAATTTAAGTGGTTAGTAACATTTGGCTCTTCCCTTTGTGTTTTAAAAAAATTTATATCTTATTATATATACTTCTGTTACAAGCATTTTTCAAAACATTTTTAGAAGCAGGTGGAGTATAAACTATAGATTCCAAATATGGTGGTGCTAGTGGTAAAGAACCCGCTTGCCAATGCAAGAGATGTAGGAGACCCTGTTCGATTCCTGGGTTGGGAAGATCCCCTGGAGGAGGAAATGGCAACTCACTCCAATATTCTTGCCTGGAGAATCCCATGGACAGAGGAGCCTGGCAGGCCACAGTCCATGGCGTTGCAAAGAGTTGGACGTGACTAAAGCGACTTTGCACTGTTGTAAGCATTTTCAAAACATTTTTAGAAGCAGATAAGAGTATAAATTATGGATTCCAAATATAAGCATTATAGCACCCCATGTAGTCTAAAGGATACACAGCAACAAATCTTCATCAAAGTAACACAGTAAGTTCCATCAGCATTGTTTATTCTACCCTTAAAAAGAAATATAATGAACTGAAATTCAAACATAAATGTTTTCTGATTTTGAGATAGTTAAGAAAGAAATGACGTAGATTGCATATGTGATTGAGTTAGTAACCTATTTGCTGCTATAGTGTATTCAAAGTTGCACCAAAAGGCACTATATTAGATTAAAAGTTCACCTACTTCTATTTTCAACACACAAATTCCAAGGAGGAAAATACATGGAGGAGAAACCTATGTAATTAAGAGAGATTTAAAAACATAACCTATCACAGTGAGTGGACTTTATTCGATTACTGATTTTTAAAGAGCATTTATAATTTATGAAATTTGTGAGACAACTGGAAATTTGCATAATGTCTGGCTATTTGAGAATGTTAAGAATTTTGCTGGATGTGTAAATTGTACCGAGATGACAGTATTGTAGTAACATGGAAAAGAAAAAGGAGTCCCTCTTCAAACAAATGGTGTTGGGAAAAATGAGTAACCACATGCAGAAAAAGAAGACTGGACCCCTGTCTTAAGACCATTCACATAAATGAACTTGAAATGGATTAAAGACTTAAACCTGAGACATGATACTGTAAAATTCCTAGAAGAAAACATAGGGAAGAAGCTCTTCGACAATGGTCTTGGCAACGACTTCTGGATATGAATGACACCAAAAACACAAACAACAAATGCCAATATCAACAAGGAGATTAAATTAAACTGAAAAACTTCTGCACAGGGAATTCCCTGCCAGTCCAGCAGTTGGGACTCAGCACTGTCACTTCCAGGGACCCAGATTTGATCCCTGGGTTGAGGAAAAAGATTCCATAAGCCACATGGCACAGCCAAAACAAAAAGCAGAAGGCCTTCTGCACAGCAAAAGAAACAAGCAACAAAATGAAAAGGCAGTCTGTGGAATGGGAGAAAATTTTTGCAGATCATATATATGATAACAAACGAACAACTTGATAAAATGGGCAGAGGAACTAAATAGACATTTTTCCTAAGAAAGACATCCAAAGGGCAACAGATACATGAAAAGATGCTCTGTATATTACAAATCATCAGGGGAATGCAAGTTAAAACCTCAATAAGGTATCAATTCACACCTGTTAGAACAGCTGTCATGGGTGGATCCTGAGGACATTGGACTAAGTGAAATAAGTCAGAGAAAGACAAATACTGTATGGTATCACTTAAATGTGGAATCTAAAAAAGCCAAACTTATAAAAACAGAGAGTAGAATGGTGGTTACCAGAAGCTGGGAGGGGAGGGACAGGAGAGATGTTGTTTAAGGGTGCAAACTTGTAACTAGTAGATAACTATAATAAGTCCTGGAGATCTAATGCACAGCATAGTAATTACAGAGAACAATGCTGTATTATAAGCATTAAACTTGCTAACAGACTAGATCTTAATTATTCCCATCACAAAAAAGCAGTGCTCACTGTGTGATGTGATACAAACATTAACTGGTACTACCATAGCAATCCTCCTGCAGCTTAAATGTACAACACCAACAAGTTGCACACTTACACAATGTCAATTATATCTCAACCAGAAAGAGGGGGTTCTAATCTTTTAGAAATGCACACTTAAACATTCCCTAATGAGAGATGATTACTGCGATTTACTTCAACATCAACACAGGAAGAGGGAACTAGATGGGATCATGGTAAAATAAGACCAGCCACAAAATGTAACAGTTGAAGCTGGTGATGAGATCATTATGCTTTTGTACTTTTATAGATGTATGAAATTCTTAATGGCTTCAGTTTTCTTTTTTAAGAATCTGTCTCCCAGGATTGAATGCAATGATGAGCAGGTGAGGCATTCCTCTTCTGAGCCACACCATATTTTACTTCTTTTAGCTTTATTATCATCACTCCCCTGCAGTATTTCTGCAGAGTGAATTGATCTTGATTTTTCATATTTAACATTGTTTAGATGAAAGACAGCCTATGTATCTAAAATACTGCCCTTACATTAGGATTGAACATTTATGCTTCCTAACTGGAGGATTATGTTAACCTAAATGTTTGTTTTCGAAAGTCTATTCTTGACCCTTTCTTTTAGTTGATCTTCTTTCCTATGTCATGCTGTTCCACTTGGGGGTTTTCAACTCTCACTGTAAATTAGAGTCACTTGAGGACTTTGTTTTTTTAATGCACAAGTCTAATCTCTGGACATTTTTTTTTTTTCTGTCTTTCGTTCCATCTCTTGATTTTTATTTTTTTAAATAATGAAAGTATAATAACATTTATAGGAGACTTGGAAAATACAAAACAAGGTTACATATAGTTCTACTATAACAATTATTAAGTAGATGAATTAAGTTTTTAGTTGAGTTTTAATATCAAACTCTCAGAAATTACTAGAATGAATATACAGAGAAGTAGACGGATACAGTAGACCTGAATGGACATTTTTATTCAATCATCCGGAGTAGAGCACTTGTATATATAATTATTTAATTGTTCAATGTCTTGCCTTTCCTGTAAGCAAGGCCAATATTCCCAGTGCCTAGCACAGTACTTCAAACATAGGTATTTAGTAATTGTTACATGACTATTTCCATTTATGACAGACATATTTTAATTTCTTATCAGAAAGCATTGGAACTGTTCTTTTACAGAAAGACCAAGAGAGTATTTAATATCTATATTGGAACGGCTGAGAATTGCCAAGCTATCAGGCGTGGCTCTCCCTTTCTTTATGGATAACTCTAACATTGCATCTATGTTTGAGATGCTGGACTCCTCGAATAAAGGATCCATATCATTCGTACAGTATAAAGAAGGTCAGTATCTTTTACAAACTGAGGTAATAATTTGTAGTTATTACCTAAGTTTCCCTAGCTGAAACTAATTCTCACTTTGTAAAGTTTTCTTTTTTCTTATTCTCTTATAGCACTAAAAACCCTGGGTCTGTGTACTGAAGGTGAAGTTTTAAAAGATGATGGACATGGAGTAACTTTCGAACAATTCAAGAATGAAGTGTAAGCTTATTTTTAAGTGACTTTATTTTATGTAAATAATGTGGCATGATGTTGACGTACAATTAATACATTTTAAAACAGAGGGTCCTGCCTTTTGATAGAAGCATTTCATTCCCTGGAAACTTTCAGCTTTCTGTCTAGAAAGTGAGGACAGGGAGGGCTGACAGCAGTCTCTAAGCCTGCGGGGAGGGAAGGAAGGGGATGCTGGGGTAAGGAGGTTCCAGAGGCCACTTTATTCTGTTCTCAATGGGAACCCCCAGCAGTTCTCAGAGAATGAGATAGAGAAGCCCCAATCAGCCAGAGGAACTAACAGAAAAGCTTTAAGCACAATATACTAGTTGGAAAATCTCTGTATATAGAGTAATGAAATTTTTCTCAAAATGATTTCTCACAAAATAAGTGTTTATCAGCAGTACAGGCTGCATGCCAGCCTGACAGTTTTGGATTTGAGGTATTATAGCATGAATAGTATTAACTAAATGCTAAGTCAGGAAATAAAAAACCATGTGAATGAAACTACTTACAGAAAGAAGCTTTTAGCTAAGCTAGCTCAATTTGTGTAAAAGTCTAATTTAACATAGTCCAAGGCCAAGGAAAAGCTGGGAGAAAGTTTTAAGATTCTCATCTCATTAATTACATATTCAACAAAAAATACTTAATTACATTCCCTACCTCAGAGAAGATGGTAGCAGCACAATGCTCTAGTTAAAATGTTTCATCCACAAGCCAAAGGTTGCCCACTGTCACGTGGAATGGAGCTAGGAAGTATTCTAAGTAGAAAGACATTTGTGGAAAGAGGGCAAATTCTATTTCAGTCACCATCTCTTGTGTTTTCTTATGGGAAACAGTGAATTTCCAAACTAGATACAGTAACTTCATACATTTTGAAGTGATTTTTTTTAAAAAAATGATGTTATGTTAGATTACCTGCAACAGTCTTCTCTAACTGGCAAAAGAAATTAAAAGTTGACTGTAATTTATTATCTCTGCTCCTGTATTTTATTCAACAGACATATTCACTGTGTATATTTGTAAATGGAATTACTCTGAGTTTTCGTAGCCTCTGAGCTTTTTGTTTTTGTTTTCTTAGGAACAAGAGGACTCAGGAAATATGGTCAGCATTTTAATAACACTCTAAGTCCCAGATAATAAATGATTCTATAAAGTTTTCAGTTGTCCAGTCTCATTAATTCAGAACTTCAGCATATAACTTGAAATCCAACTGGCTTCCTTTTTGTTAAAACAACAAAAACCAAAAATCCCAAACAAAAAAAGACCCTTTATTTTCCAGTGTTAGGCCAGTTTGTCCTCAAATTAAGTAGAATCTCAACATCTTGCTGAGCCAGTTTATAAATCCCAACTTCATTTAGTGCCGCTGTGGCAGGAGGTTGCCCTGAAGCTGACTGTAGGACATCTCTCAGAAGTAAGGCAGAACCAACATTCAAATTCAAAAGAATGCAGGCTTCTTTTACACTGTTTAAAAAAAAAGAGCAGGAAGGAAATGAGACCTCCATTATCTACATCATCCCATATTGTCCTGTAATGATGTCATTTGGAAAAACTAAACAGCTACCCTGCACTGCCACATCATAAGCCCTCTATAAAACTATGGATTAACTATTTGGCTCTTTCAACATGTGTTGACTGTATATCTACAGACTTTATATTTCATTAGATTACTATAAGGTAAAAGGATCATTGTTTTAACACATATTCATTACTTCCCTAAATATGATATTTGATACTAACAGTATATTAAATGTAGGTAAAACTTAGAATATGGGAAAAGAGAAAATTAAGGGAAAAAAAATAAGCAGATAGGCATACAGAATATTAAAACAAAAAAAAGCAGAAATAAGTATCATACTAAAATGAGCAAAAAGCTTTCCTTTTATATGTTTAAAAGGAATACTTCATAATCTCAAAAATCTAAATAAGTTTTATACCAATTTCTAAAAATACTTCTAAGAATTCTTCATATATCATGTTAGTTATACTTAGAACCGAAACTAATATCAAATGTTTAAGAAAACAAATTTTAATTTTTCTTCAGGCCTGGCCTGTTGTTCAGTACTAAACATTTTAAATTTCTTCTATTTATTCAATATGGCAGGAGTGCATTTGCTTTCATGTTCTATTTATTTCCAAATAATAAGCATTAAACCAAGTGTTAGAAAACAAAGCTCAACATATAATTTATATCCAGCTCTGGTCAACTTTTGGAGGTTATGGGTCACATTTTATCATCACATCTTATGACTATTTTAAGTTGTTAATTGATGCTATGTATACTTAACATCACTGGAATCTTAAAGCTGTTTAAAAAGTAAACAACCTCCTCTAACAATCTGATAACATCAAAGTTAATTGTTAAATATTGTGCTTACTGTTTAAAATAATTTTCTGGCCTCTTGCAATAGTGAGAAAACAAAGGGAAAAGATTCCGAGTCATGTCAAAGTGCAGCTGAGCAGCTCCTCCTTCATTGAAGTGATTGGCAAGAATTATCTGAAAAAAAGGACAGTTCATATAGGAGTTGCCTTTATCATCACAGCCCAAAATACAGTCTGCTCTTACTTACTTCTTGGTAGATGTATATGTCCAGCTTCTCTACAAGCATTTGCCAGAAAACTTTAAATAGGGAGAAGCAAAGCTGCTGCTCTAATTGAAGTAAACGGTCTCGTAAAGTAAGCAGTAAGGGGCAAGCTGAACTGGACAGAGACATCACCGCCTGTTCAGACTGCGATGGCAAGGATAACCACCTGGAAAAAGCAGAAACAGCACTGTCTGCAGCATATTAATTTTTATTATGAAATTTTTCATCATTCTGTATGTTTAAGATTTTTTAATTATTTTAAATCTGGGGAAGTACACTGTCCTGGGGCATTCTGGATAAGAAAAAGTGTACAGCCCAACATTAAAAGTGCTCTCAGAAAATAAATGTACCTGTTTATTTTATGTTATTTTATTTTTGGCCATGCCTCACAGCTTGCAGGATCTTAGCTCCCTGACCAGGGACTGAACCCAGGCCTCAGCAGTGAAAGCCCCAAGTCCTAACCACTGGATGGCCAGGGAGTTCCCTGTACCTATGTTTATACTTTTTGCTTCCCTTGTGATTCAGCTGGTAAAGAATCCACCTGCAATGCAGGAGACCCCGGTTCAATCCTGGGTCAGGAAGATCCACTGGAGAAGGGATAGGCTACTCACTCCAGTATTCTTGGGCTTCCCGGGTGGCTCAGCTGGTTAAGAATCTTCCTGCAATACAGGAGACCTGGGTTTGATCCCTGGGTTGGGAAGATCCCCTGGAGAAGGGAAAGGCTACCCACTCCAGTATTCTGGCCTGGAGAATTCCATGGACTGTATAGTCCATGGGGTAGCAGAGAGTCAGATACAACTGAGCAACATACACTTTCTTTCATGTTTATACTTTAGTTCTCAATGAAATACTCTTTATTTAAGGAGGATGATAAATTTATAAACCTCCAAATTTAACATGACTTACTGATATAAAACAGTTAAAATATAAAATGCCTAACATTTAAGACATCAGTTAATTTTACACTGGTTACTTTTCAGCAAAACAACAGGGACTATTGACACTTCTAAACTGATAAGTCCTCTGTGTGACACGGCTGTGCTAGGACAGACACTGCCTGTGCTCAAGGAAGCCACCGTCTGGGGGAGGTAACAGACATCACAAGGAATCGTTGACAGTGACTACACTACAGTACAGGCATGCACAGGTACTACAGCAACACCTTGCTTTGTCAGTGGGTGACAGGCTAGGCCATTTAACCCCATATCAGACACCAGCTCTCTGGATTTACAGCCACATCTGAAGGTTAAGTTATTATCCATTTATTCTGATTAAGACTGTCAAAACATATTTTAGAAAGATTTCCATCAAAAACAGTTAAAAGTTGGGAGTGCAAAAGGCCAAACTCCATGCTACCTATAGACACTTTGGAAATCTGACTGCATGTTATCTGTTAACTTTTATAAACTGGAGTTGAGAGTTGACTTATAAGAAAATACAGAGGACTTACCTCTCTTTTTTATACAGTTTTGCAGCATCTTTAACTTCTCTAAAAACATGGTCTACTTGCCGGGTCAGCATGTCATGCTTTAAACGCTCTAACAGGTTAATCATGTCATCGAAGACAGAGCTTTCCATAGAGGCTAGCTGTCCTAGCTGCAGTTTACTTAAAGTGTTATTCTCTGCAAAGACTTCCAATGCTGCTTGTTGAAGTTGTAAGAAGAACTGAAAGCAAAAATATGTTAACATGTTGAAGATACTTTTTTTTTTTAACATTTTGAGATCTAACTCATATATAACTCATTCATTTAAAGTATACAATCTCTTGGTTAAGACTCTGGGCTACCACTGCAGGGGGCACGGATTTGATCTCTGGTTAAGGAACTAAGATAACACATTCTGCGCAGTGTGGCCAAAAAATAAAGAGTTCAGGGGCGTTTCATACACTCAGAGTTGTGTGTCTATCAGCAGTCAGTTTTACAATGTTTTCATTACCCTAGAAAGAAATCCCACACTCTGCCATCACCTCCCATTGTCCTCCTCACCCCCCACCCCCACCCCTAGGCAACCACTTCTCTTCTATCTCCAGATCCGCCTGTTGTGGACATTTCATACAAATGGACTCATATAATCTATGATTCTTTGTAACTAGCTGCTTTCACTTGGTATAATGTTTCAAGGTTCAACCATGTTGTAATATGTATCAGTATTTCACTCCTTTTTGTGGCCAAATGATATTCTATTTATCCATTCATTAGCTGACAGACATTTGGGCTTGTTTCCACTTTTTGTCTTTTATGAATAATATTTCTATGATCATTTGTGTACAAGTTTCTGTGCAGATATATGTTTTCCTTTCTCTTGGACATATTCCGAGGAGAACTGCAGGATCATATAGTAATTCTATATTTACCCTTTTGAGGAATTGCCAAACTATTTTCCAAAATATAGTTTTGGAAAGCCACTCTACCACTTTACATTCCTATTGGTTGTGTAGGAGGGTACAAATTTCTCCATGCTGTGCTTATAAATGATACTATATTATTATTATTATGGCCAATCTAGTTTGTATGCAGTGGTTTTGATTTGCATTCCCCTAATGGCTAATCGCATCTTTTTGAGACACAGATTGATAGCTGTAGTAAACCTAACACATACATGAGTTAAAAGAATTAAAATATAATTTTTTTTACAGTGCTATTTTAGGTAGAATTAATATTCTTCTTTCTGCCTTATAGGAAAATAACACTGTGGATAATTAGTAAAACATTAAAAACCAAAAACCTAAATGTCTATTAGTAGGGGACTGAGCATGGCTACTAGGAATTGTTCAGAGATGACGTGTGAGAGCCCGCCTTGGCATCTCTGCTGAAGCTGTCAGGGTAGTAGCACTGTCCTTTTGAGATTGTTCATGGGCCGTGGGAGCCTAGAGCCACCTATGGCCACATTTACCAGAGCCTGCCTATGAGTGAAGCCAGAAATGAACACCTTTAGAGCAGCCATGCCTAATCCTTCCAGTTACACAAACAAGTTCTTCACCTCACCCAAATCAGGCCAGCATTAATCTGGGTTTCTGCCACCTATGACTGAAAAACTCCTAATTCTGAATGGGCTGGATATGTCAGGCTTGGCACAATCTGGCAACGGTCAGACAGCTGTTAGTAGAGGGTCTAATGAATGGAAGCTGAACTCTGTCTACTCTTCCTATTTTCAGGTAATTCAAGGGCTTATATGACTTTTATTTAGAGTATTCACAACCTGAAGGACTATGAATGTGGTTAAATGATATTTGGTGTTAAACAGAATTTGTACCATAATAACATAACAGACACAAAGTTCATTCATGATTTGAAGAGTCAACTCTAAAATTTGATTATTTCTCTGTTGACAGAAGGAACCAGTTAATTCAATATCAGAATATTAATTTTCTAAGGACAGGGATGATGGCCAGTTCATCTCCATTAACCGACTACAGAGTTAATGATGTTCCACAAATATTTCACTGAAGCTAAAAATGTGCCCCTGAATGAGTCTCTTATTAAAGCATTGGCACAAGAAGCAAGAATGACTGTTTTACGAAAAAGCTAAGCAGAAAATGGAGCACTGTGGGGGTTGGTGGGGGTGAGTGAATAAAGCACCTACTAAAATTAGGAACATGACACATAAAAGTACATAATGAATGAATGTATTCTGATTAGGTGACTTTATAAAGACAAATGCGTTGATCATTACATTCCACTAATATTCATTTTATGAAATAATTATTTTCCTTGCCCAGCAGAATGATATCATGCACATGTATTTCAGTTAACATTTCTGTAAAAAAGTCTTTAAATAATTACTAAGTCCCAGCCAAAAGACCCAGATTAAAATAAATTATGATTGTGTTTATCAGGTATTTATCTTGTTTACATCTATTATTAGTATATTTGTTTCCTGTTTTTTGGCTGATTATCCTGGATTTAAGATAAAGACTTTCATTTTGTTTTTCTCTCACAGTAAAGGAATACATTTTTTTCTATATGATGTGCTAGCAGTATAGTATAATATTTTGTTATAAATTCATAATATATTGGGACCACCTCAATGCTCCAGTGGTTGAGATGCCATACTTCCAATGTAGGAGGTGTAGGGTCAATCCCTGGTCAAGGAACTAGGATCCCCACATACCACGCTGCTTTTTTAAAAAGGGATTCTTATCTTTTAGAGATACATATGGAAATATTTACCATGAAATATATCTGAGAACTACTTCAAAATAATTCTGCATAAGTGGTAGAAGAAAGGCTTAATGAAACAAAATTGGTACTAGAAGATGGGTGATAGGCATATGGGAGTTCATTTTACCATTCTATTTACTCTTGAGTATGTTTCAAAAAAACAAAATATTAAACAATATTTTAATGTATGAAATGTTTAGGTTAAAAATGTTTCTATTTTTATGACTCTTCATAATTTGTCGTGTTTGAAGGCACTCAATAGGGACTTTCCTGGTGGCTCAGACAGTAAAGAATCCACCTACGATGCAGGAGACATGGGTTTGATCCCCAGGTCAGGAAGATCCCCTGGAGAAGGGAATGGCAACCCACTCCAGTATTCTTGCCTGAAGAAATCCATGGATAGAGGAGCCTGGCAGGCTGCAGTCCACAGGGTCACAAAGAGTGGGACATGACTGAGTGACTAACACTTTCACTTTTAAGAGCTATCAAATGTTATGTTCCTTAAAGTTCTGAATTTTATTGATTTTGACATCATTATATAAGCTTAGCTTTTTCTGAGATTGCAATTACCATTCAACATATTTCCCAAGTTTAAAATCTATAAGGGAAAGGTTTACTTTATAAACTACAATTTCATGAAAGGATGGCTTTCTTTTTCAATGATTAAAATATCAGGATGATTTAATTATATGAGACTTAGATGAGAAAAATATGTACTGTAATCATACCTCCTAAGTTTGGCCCAGTTTTGATTCTGTCTAACGTGTGTTATTTCTGCTTGCTACAGATTCAACATTTCAAAAGGTAAAACTGTTCAAATTACTAATATATTACTTAATATAAAAGATTAACTTACAACATTGTCAGCCCAGTCTGCTAGCACTGTTGAGATATAGTTCACGGCATTAAGAATTGCACAGTACCGAAAGCCAAGGGAAGCTCTAGTCTCTTCTTTCATCACCTGAGTTAATCGTATCCTAAAATCATCTACTAAGTCCTTCTGTAACTCCAGGAACTGCAACTTTCTGGAAGCTGTGGGAAGATTTTTATACCTGTCTGTGGAGAAAATTAACAAGACATGTGAAGGTTTATGGGCTTCCCAGCTGGCACTAGTGGTAAAGAACTCGCCTGCCAATACAGGAGATGTAAGAGACATGGGTTCAGTCCCTGGGTTGGGAAGATTCCCTTGAGGATGGCATAGAAACCACTCCAGCTTGCCTGGAGAATTCCAAGGACAGAGGAGCCTGGCTGGCTACAGTCCATAGGGTCGCAAAGAGTTGGACATGACTGAAGCGACTTAGCACACACAGCATGTAAAAGTTTATGGTATACGGTTTTCCTATTGGCTAGCTTTGATGCCTTTGTCAAAAATCAACCAACCATTCAAGTATGGATCCATTTCTAAACTCCCTAAGGATGTGTGTTTCACAAGTACTGTCAAAACTCATTGATCTATATACTGATGATCTATGCATTTCACTGTATATAAGTTATGCCTCTAACACAATGTTGTAAATCAACTGTGCTTTATTTTAAAAGTTATGCCTCAATTTTTTTAAAGGCATATGAGAAAATCGTATACAAAAATTATTCCACTTCTTCAACAAATGACATTTTTTAAAAAAGGAAGGAGGAACTAGGATAGGTTAAAAGAAACACGTAGCTAAAGATTTATAGGTGAAAAGATGTTTAAAATACTTCAGGAGAAAAGTCTATATTTTGGGGAGGAAAAATACATAATAGAAAAGCGATAGTTTTAAACCTTAGTAACAGATAACCTGAGGGTTCATTATGCTGCTTTTATATATATATGAGAAAATTTCCATAATAAAAGATTTTTTTTATCAGTTTTGCTAAATATTTTTGTATTTTAGTGTTTTTCATATTCTTCTTAAAGAATACAGCATTATTTACTGACTGGGCTGGAATGACACCTCTTCAGGTTACCACACAGGCCCAAGAAATGGACAAGACACAGAAGGACCATGACAGTGACAGCTCAGTAGCACCTGGAGAACCAGCAGGTCTGCAGTGCCCTAGGGGCAACATGGACAGGAACAGACCAACCAGGGCTGGGCCAGGGCCACCCTCCAGCCAGAACATTCTTGGAACATAGAAGTTCCCGTTACTATTCCGATCTTTGCCTTCTCCAGGGGATCTTCCTGACCCAGGGACTGAACCCAGGTCTCCTGGACTGCAGGCAGACTTTTTACCATCTGAACCACCAGGGAAGCCCCCATTCTTGTCCTTAAAGTTACTTTATTATTTTACTGTTCTACAAACTCTGATATAACAAGGTGAAGAAAATAATATTTAAAATTTGGGTCAATCACCATTTACTGAAGATACTTGAAAAGCTGAAAGACAAGGGAATTCAGGGAAGAAAATTAAATTATTTGTTTTTATGTAACAACTGAGGAATTTTCCCCTCACGTAAACTAATGTTTAAGGTCTTACTTAAATTACAAAAAATCCGAAAGCTAAAATACTGTGCTAGAGTTTGACCAAAATAGAAACTGAATTTGAAGATACTACAATAACCACTATATGGTATTTTGTCAAACTATTTCAAAAGTACTGAGTAAAGAATCAGTAGTACTTTTATTTAATTTTTATAATTTTAGTGAAGTAGAGTTGATTTACAATGTTGTGTTCAATTTCTGCTATATAGCAAAGTGACTCAGTTATACATATATATATTCTTTTTCATATTCTTTCCCATTATGGTTTATCACCTAATGGACTCCATCCTGCCACCATTCCCCTTCCCCCTTGATAACCACAAGTCTGTTAAGAGTCAGTACTTCTAAAAAAAAAAGTTATATCTTTAAGACTATACTTGCCAGTTATAACCAAGAGTAGTGTCATAAACGTTTCTGCACAGTCTGGGACTTTCATCTCATCCACATCAGTGATGTCCTTATATTGGGATATCCAGGCAGCTTCTGATGAGAGCATTGAGTCCATTTTTTGAAGAGCAACTGGCACACAAGAAAGATCATGTCAAACAAGTAGTCACAGATTGTAATTCCTAATCTTTCAACTCATAATTTCTTAGGAATTATTATTTTTCTATAAAAAAATAAATTTACACCCTCCTACTAGTTGCACTATATGTAACATGCTCTGTTTTAAGGTTAAGTAAGATCTTTTACCTCTGCCCACACCTACCCAGAATCTTCAAAATATCTTCAAAAAAATCTTCACTGACTAGAAAAGCCACATCCAGAATGATTCCATAAGAGCAGAAATACTATATGTAAAATCCATAAAACAACTCTACTGGGTTAAACTTTTAAAAAAATAGTTGTATTTATTGAGCTGTGCCAGGTCTTAGTTGTGGCACTCAGTATCTTTTTAGTTGCGGCATGCAGCATCTTTAGCTGCAGCAGGGAAACTTGAGTTGCAGCATGTGGGATCTGGTTCCCTGAGGAACAAACCTAGTCCCCCTGTATTGGGAGCACAAGTCTTAGCCACTGGAGCACCAGAGAAGTCCCTGGCTTGAATATTCTATCCTAGAAATACATAGAGTACAATTCTGGGAAAAACTGAAGCTTGATGGGAAGAAAAGAAGATAATCTCTGAAGGCAACTTGATAAACCTCAACCGAGAAAAATTTAGATGACATGAGTTTCTACCCAGAAATGGAGAAGAATAACACCTAAAATTTTTGTATTCACAATAAGAGATACCTCTCCCCAGCCTACGGCCATATGAGCACTTACATTTTCTCTCCACAGTCAACCATCTCTGAAAACAGGTCTCCTCTGATAGAATATGCATACAATTAGCAAAAGTGCTAGGATAGCCATGAACGCTGTGTAGTTCTCTTTCAAACAAAAGCACCTCATCCACCAAATGACAGAAGAGACTGTCGTCATAGAGCAGACAAGGAATATCAGCAGCTAACTTCTCAAGAATCAGCATCATAAGGCCCCGAGAAAATTCAAGCTAAAAAAACATAGACGCATAAGGAAATGAAAATGACAGCTTATTCATGGACACCTGCAACTCTGAAACTGAAATGCTTTGGACTGAATCTCTTACCCTTGCATTTACCAAAGAGCCCACTTTGTCCAATATTGGCTGAATCTTCTCATCCAGAAACTGAGTGTGGTTCCCGATCCACAGAAGAACCTGAGCCAAGTACCATTCAGGCTAAGGAAGAAGATGAACAGTTTGAATTCTTAACTCATTCCAACTAGAAAGTTACAGTTAGTTAAATGTTTGTATACAGAAGAGCACAGTTTTGACTCTGAACTTTACATTCACGTAAGGCTTAATAATCAAATGTTTCCCAATGTACTCCCAATAAAGTTCAATAACGTGGCTTAAGTCAACTAATGAATTTAAATTACCATAAATATTTAAAACCTAGCACTTTAGAAATATGTAAAAGATAAGTATCACAAAGAATGATGGCCTTTATATAATTTTTTTGGAAACAACTTCCCAAAATAATTTTTAAACACGACTTTCTTCTGTTTTTTCTTTTTTCAAAAGCTAAATTAAGAAAAATCTGGCTGGTCGGCGTTACAAAAAATATAAAGACTTAAAGCAGCTGTAATTACAGAAAAGTAATGTAACTGTGCAGTTTTTTAAATTGTCACTAGAGCTGATTCTATAAACCTATGTTTTGTTGGACAGGAACTCTAAAACATTTTCTGAAAGGTAAAACCCTGCTGTGCGCTAGATGCTGGGAATACAGAAATGAAAAAGGGGCAGTTAATCTCGGGGCCTGCATAGTTCAGGCTTCCTGTCAGAGTACTAGACCACTGGAACTACAATTTAAAAAGCAACCAACAGAACTAACAGTTTTCTTACCTCAAATCATTACTGCCTCTCTACAGGTTAGACTTCTTTTGTGTCACTTACCACTTACTAATTGGTTCTACTCTTCTTTCCATCAACACCCCATCCAATAGAGGGAGACCCAAGAAGTACAAAAGAACAAGCTGAATTTGAGAACCAGAAATTCATTGTTATCCCACTCTTCCCTACATAGACATAACTGCCTATCCCTTGATTCCTTGATAATTCTATAAAGCCTGTAAACTCATTTATATGTGACGTACAACGCCTGCCAAGTAATCAGGCATTTTAAATCATCTAATTCAAAACACTTTCCGTAGGGCTCCTCTGCTACTTGCACCGCATCTCATGTAGGAAGACTTCAAGGATAAACAGTATCCACCCCCTAGCAACTCCCAAGGTTATAATTCTCAACACATTCAATCAAACTTCACTGAAAACAGTTGTCTGTGATTTTCAGAGCAGATTAAAGAAAAAGTCTCAACAGGATGTCCAATACACTTGGGTGTGGTCCCTCAACGAAAATGCTGGTGATAATTTCCTCAAAGTCATTCCTGTTACTTACCCCCATACTCTCTCTTGTATAGCTACAAATCATTTTATATTTAACTCTTATTCTTATTTATTTTTATTTTTTGGCCGTGCTGTATGGCACATGGGATCTTTGTTCCCTGACCAAAGATCAAACCCACGCCCCCTATGGTGGAAGCACAGAGTCCTAACTGTGGACCACCAGGGAAGTCCCACTACAAATTGCTGAGCACGTCAGCACTTCCATTCAAAAGCTAATGCTCTGCTCCCTTTCGACTCTCACTTCTCTTTCTGATGTATTCATAAACCTGAAGGAGCAGTTTGCATAGTGGAACATATGCGGATCCAGTTGTAAAAAAGTGCCACAGCAAACGCTACAGCACACCCCAGAAGAAACCTGAGGAAGTGGTCAGATGGTGTGTTAATGAGCGCACTGATTCTTAACGACATATCAACACAAGTCCCAAGTTATATCTGTAAAGGGCAGTGACGAAACTGGAATTTAGCTCTTTAGAGAAAAAACAGGAATGTGGATAGAATCAGAATTTAACTTAAGCCAGCAAAAGTAGGGACGTCCTTAGTATTTGCTATTAATTAAAACCGGGGCAAGAAGCGGCAAAGCACACCTTGCTTATAACTAGTATTTGCTATTAATTAAAACCGGGGCAAGAAGCAGCAAAGCACACCTTGCTTATAACGTTAGTCTGCCGGTTCCCTCTGAAGTGATACCTGAACCTCTTCTGAAGGGGAGTCAGCATAATCTGGATGGGCAGGATGACAGAAGGGGACGCAGGAAGAGAGTATTTTTCTGGAAGCTGTTTTGGCTCAGTAAATAATTCATCTCTGACATAGTAAAGTCAAGGAAAAAGAAAAGCATATATGTATAGATATATATACACACAGAACATTTATCTAGCAGATATATATGATACTGAGAAATTATAACAGATAATATGTCATCTCACTTTAAATTACATATGACTTAAGTAAAAAGTCCATGAGAAATGTTATTAGAATTAATCTTTCCTAAGATAAAGGATAATAAGTAAGGAAACACATTCAAATAATCATTTTATTAAATTAACACTAAGTTACTAAGGCTTCCTTCCAATTTTGCCCAGTTGTTTGATTGTCCCAAGAGACCTATATGTGATGCAAACTTGGGTCAATCATGTAGTTCAGAACTCCTCACAGCCCTTCCACCCACACACAGTTTATTTGGAAGGAGAACAGCACCACTCCCGCCCACTACGTAACCATACACAGGTAAGTCCAAACCTAGTACTCCTCCCATTTTGCTTCTTGGCCACTTTCAGAAAGCTTTCCTTTCTGGTCCAAATCCACTCTAGAAAAAAGAAATTTTAGTAAGTTTTAACCCCTGAAAAGATACGAGGTTTGCAGTTTCAGAAGCTGACAGAATAGTGTCTCCAGGTTACTGTATATCTCAGGGGCACTGGCTGGTCGACTGATGCCAACAGTTTGAGACTGAGGGGGTGTGATGAATGGCCAGTGAAGCTGTGCTAAAATTTCCTCAAAATCACTGTAACAGAAAAGTGAGAGAAGTATTGCTATCAAACACAATGAACATCAAATAGCCATCTGAAAGCAATTACCATGAAATATGGACAAATTCCTTGCCTTGTAAGCTTGTCCTTGAGAATTTTATGCCAGAATTTAACGGTGGCTCTCATGAAACCAAGAAGATGAGTACAGGAAGATTCCTGAAGCTTGATGTCAAGTTCTGCCATGGACACCAGAGTAGAGGCTGCCTCTGGGACATTATTGGTCATCAGATATTGCTGAATGTTATCACTGAAAGACAAGGAAGAGCAAAGTTGAAAGACACTTTGTTCAGAATAATTCCAAATGTGGAAAACTGCTTCTTCCTCCTGCTTTACATAAAGCTACAACCAAAAGAAGAAGGAAGCACTAACTTAAAGTGTTTTTGTTTTTTTTTTTAACTTGACACCCCAGTCTTTAGGAGCCTGGAATCCTCAGCATCCTCCTAAGAGCAGTGGGGTGTGTTCAGGACATCTCCCTCCACCTTTGCCTGCCCAGCTCTCCCAATAGGACAGACTTTTCCTCTGTCACATTCCATCAGGCACCCCTCATTTCTAAGAAATCTGTCTTTTACAGAATCTTAATCCAAGGGGAGAATGGGGGTGGCATCTGGTAAGTCAATAATGCTAGTCTTCAATCTGTATCTACTTTGCCCAGCTGAACCTGACTATAGGGAACTTAGGGAGGTGGCACCTCAGAATCAAGTCCTTTCAAGTTACTGCCAAGCTGCACATAAAATTTAAGGCACGCTCTATAGCGAGGGTAGCAAAGTCAAATGCCTAGAAAGGCCCGACAGGCAAAGTAAATTAAGAAAAGCAAAGGCGAGCCAAGTAAAAAGCACATACCCCACCCTAAGGCTCTAGCCTAGGGTTGTCACACTGGAATGTAGATCTAATGTGGCCAAATCTTAAACATTTTCAGGAGAAATCAAGATTTCCATGCAAAATCAAACTACTAATCAAATTCTTTAAAACAAGCCAAATACAACATGTCTTCAGGACTACTTCAGCATATGACTACCATTTTACACACTGGCTCAAAGAACATTTGAAAATGAAATGCTTCTTTTGATAAAAACCACATTCCATATCTTAAGCCAGAATAAGGAACAAAAGTTAACCTTTTCAATAATTAATCTCTGTTCAGAGGTCATCAGGAAATTGGAAGTAAGTGCTCTCTCTCTAGGCGGCCTGTGTGCATTCTACCAAGGCTGGCTGAGGAGCTGGAAGCTGACTATGAGCTGGGTTCCTGCAGAGCATCAGTTCTGCTCCTGGGCGGTCACAGCGCCCTCTGTGGGAACAGGCATGTGCCACCGTCACCCTGCCCAGCTCCACTGGGTGCTAGTCCTTCCTCCACACCTTTGTTTTCCACTGGCTCTGCTTTATTTTTGACAGCACTGTGGCCTTCCCCTACTCTCATTCTCTCATTTTTCTTTCTTCCCCTTTTCTAATCATTAAGTTTCCTAACAGATTTTGTCTTTTATAGCTATTTTCATAATTGAAATTATGAAACCAAAACATCTGCCAATGTAAGCAGAAATGTTAATTCAGCTTGTTTGAAAGGCAATACCAGACATAATCAATCAATGATATGTATTCAATTCAAAAAGAAGTACAACAGACCCTTGAACAATATGGGTTTGAACTATAGGAGTCTGCTTATAGAAATAGAAGTCTGGGCTTCCCTTGTGGCTCAGCTGGTAAAGAATCTGCCTGCAATGAGGGAAACCTGGGTTTGATCCCTGGGTTAGGAAGATGCCCTGGAGAAGGGAAAGGTTACCCACTCCCATTTAACCTAGAGAATTCCATGGACTGTATAGTTCATGGGGTCGCAAAGAGTTGGACACGACTGAGCAACTTTCACTTTCAGTCTGCTTATAAGATGTAAGCAGACTTGCCATTGGAGGAGCTCTGGTGCTCCTAACCTCTGCTTTGTTCAAGGGTCTACCTTCTTTTTTTTTTTCCTCCCTATTCAAAAGTAGGAGGGCTTGTTATTTGTCTAATAATATACTATGTAGCTCTTCTTAGGTGATATCCACTAAATATCCACTAAATATCCACTTAGGTGATATACACTAAAAAAAAAAAAATTGAATCATAGATAAAGCAATCCATTTCATTAAGTGACCATCTCTAAAAGGTTAAGAGGAATATCACTACTCTGATGAGCTGTTTTATTAATATGGCATTATAATTTTCATTGTGTGTGCACAGTACAACTATGGGATGTGAATTTTTCACTTGGATTCCTTTCTTTTAAATGCAAATTAAGCCCCTGGAAAAGTTTATGTTCATTCACAATACAGGAATCATTATCATAATGCTATTTTCATAACTGGTAAAATCACATTATTATAATCTTCAATTAACTCAATTAATTAATGGTATCCACATACTCTCTAAGATAGAGTCTCAAAGGAAAATAATAATTATGAGAACAAAGAGGCTTATTTTACCTTAGTTCTTCAATTTGTGAAATCCATTTAAGGTAAGCAAGATGCCGTTCAATCTCTTCAATTTGGTTAATCATGGCTCCAAGATCTTCCATCCAGGGCTGTGCGGTCAGCAAATGGCTGTTAATGGAACTGAAGAGATGGGTTTCTTGCTCCAGAAATTGATTAAGAAATTGCTTTGATTCTTCTGCCTTTTTTAAGGCACTGTGAATTCTTTTAGGGATTTCTGATGAAACTGTAAGTACCTGACCATACCAAAAATAAAAACAATAAAAAACGGCAACAATCAGGTAAGATTCTCAAAACCTTCTTTATTAGTTACCTTCAAAATGCATGTATGTTCTAAACAAATAAAAATTGTCATTTAAAAGCTTCAGGTTGGATTTCTGCATCCTATACTACCCAGGTGTGTAGGGAGGGCCCTAGTAAACAGTATATATCTTTGGGTCTACTATCACAAAGCACTTTCAGAGTGTTCAGTGAGAGAACATTTACCTGCTTTACCCACTAAAGATTTTCCTTCAAAAACAAATGAGACTGTGATTATAAATGTCTGGGTTTCTGTATTTTGCAAAAGTTCGCCAGGTGATTCTGATTTAAGCCCAGGTTAAGAACGAACCATTGACATGCTTGGTAAGATGATATCCAGGTAATGCCTTTAGAAATGGTATTTTATTAAATGGATTTTTCTTATAGTAGATAGAAACACATACAAATATCAGGCATCAGTACAATATGATAAGAATATATTAGAGGAATTCCAATTTAATCAACACTAATGAGACACTTATTCTACACCAGGCACTGTGCTAGGGACTGATAGATAAATTAGACACAGCATCTGCCCTTAATCTCAGTTGTTACAAAAGAAAGATACAGACACATCTTCAATAGTGGGATTAGTGCAATAAAAGAGATGCCAGGTGTAATGGTGTACTAAGGTGGTGTTTTCCAGACTTGAATGTGCATAGGAATCACCTAGAGATATAGTTACAGTGCAAATTCAGACTCAACAGGTCTGAAGTAGGGACTGAAATTCTGCCACTTCTTACGGGGTTCCAGCAATTGTACTTGCATGGCTCATGCACAGACCTTTGCAGACTTGGCGGAAATTTTTAGCGAAGTTTGGAAGGCAAGGGCATTTCAGGCAAAAGAAACCGGTCAGTCATGACCAGAGAATAGCAAAATGGGGAGGAGGGCACAGAATCCAGTTCAAAGAAATGCAGAGAGATGAGCCGAAATAGGTAGGGGGCATCTTGGGCATTACAAGAATGCCTGGCTTTTTCCAATAAGCAATGGGATGCCATGACGAGTTCTTAATAAAGGAATAATTCAGTGGGATTTATGATTTAATATAACCATGTTTATTTTCATATTATTTATGATAAAAACTGGGAATAGCAAAGAGATCAACCAATAAGGGCTTGATTAAATAAATTATGTACAGCCACATTTGAATACCATAAAACCATTAGAAGAGATCTATATGTATTGATATATTAGTTGTATTTACATTACATTATAATGTGTATTGGAGAAGGAAATGGCAACCCACTCCAGGATTCTTGCCTGGGAAATTCCATGGGCAGAGGAGCCTGGCAGACTATATACAGTCCTTGGGGTCACAAAGATTCAGACACAACTGAGCACACAGCACATAATGAGTATACTCCTGATGTCGTTTCAATGAGTTTTAATACTTGCCTGTTCTTCTAACTGCATTTTACTTTCTGTCATCTGTTCTATGAGTTTATCAAGTTTCTTTAAAGATTTAAGGTCATTTCCGACTTCCTTTTCTATAAATGCCGACACACAGGAAGGAAGATCACTATTATCTGTACCTTCACAGACTTGTCCATTTTCAACAAGAGCTGCAATATTTATGTCACCTAAAATGAAAAGAATAACAATTACTCAACACCACTAACTACTATAGAGTTAAAGGAAAGGCAAATGATATATAAGGCAACATGTCTACTTTCAAAAGTTACTAAACACTATATATGGCATTTTGTTTATATACAGTATTTGTATGTGTATATATATATGTTCACAAAAATACCCAAATGAATAGTGTGTATAAATATGAATATATGTATATATATACACACTATATCTTATATATTTATATATACAATCAGCCCTCCACGTCCATGGATTCAACCAACTGCATATAAAAAGTCAAAAAAAATCCAGGAAGTTCCAAAAATCAACATAAATTTGCCATGCTCCAATAATTATTTACATAGCATTGACACTGTATTAATATATACACTATTATTATTAGCATTAGGTATTATAAGTAACCTAGAGATAATTTAAGCATACAGAGGATATGTGTAGGCTATATGCAAATACTGTGCCATTTTATATAAAGGACTAGAAAACCCAGGAATTTTAATATATGCAAGGGTTCTGAAAGCAATGCACCATGGATACCAAGTGATGACTCCATATGCATATATATATATATATATATATATGTTGTTATTTAGTCACTAAGTCATGTCCAACTCTTTGTGACCCTATGGACTGCACCACATCAGGCTTCCCTGTCCCCCACTATCTCCTAGAGTCTGCTCAAATTCATATCCATTGGGTTGGTGATGCCATCCAACCATCTTATCCTATGTTGCCCTCTTCTCCTCCTGCCTAAAATCTTGCCCAGCATCAGAATCTTTCCCAATAAATTGGTTCTTCGCATCAGGTGGTCAAAGTATTGGGGCTTCAGCTAATTCAGGTTTGATCTCCTCGCATTCCAAGCGACTCTCAAAGAGTCTTCTTCAGCATCACAAATATATATGAGTATATATATGTATATAAATATACTCATAGACAAATACCCAGATGAACATCTATAAAGCAATTTATTGATCAAGGATACTACAAAATGCTTAAGAGATGAGGCAATTCAGAGTGAAGGAAAAATTACTAAATTCTGTCCTAGTAACCAGAGGTTTCAATAGATGTTGGCATGACAATGCAGTTACAAACACATTAAACGTTTCCAGACAACTGTATCTTAAGAATCTATTTTGTTACTGGAGAGGAAAGGTCAAATCTGATAGCTTCTATTAAATTTGTAATATATTTTCAAAATTTGTAAAGAACCAGATGGTATAATCTAGAATAACATTAAAGGAGGACTCTGGTTTTAAAATGTTTAAAAAAAAAATTGTATTGAAAGATCTCAAGTATATGGAAAAAATTTGAAAGGGAGACCAGTGAATAAAAACTCCTCCTTTATGTAAAAGAGTTTTAAGTTTCAAATGCAGTTGTACAAAACTGACCATTTCAGACACAGGGAAAAAAAGAAATATGAGAGAAAACACAAATTACCAGGAAAAACTCAAAATGGCTAGCACAACCACTAAATTGTACAATCTGAAGTGAGATTGTTCTTCCTCCTTGAGAATTCCAGACCCCTCTCTCCCTGGGGACCCTTAGACTTCTTATCAACCTGCCTAGGAAATGACTCTCTCAGTAAGGCCCACTTGACTTCGCATTCCAAGATGTCTGGCTTTAGTATGAAGTTCATGATCTGAGCCGCAGTCAGCTCCCAATCTTGATTTTGCTGACTCTAGAGGACTTCTCCATCTTCAGCTACAAAGAATATAATCAACCTGATTTCAACCCGAGAGCTGTGATGCGCCGAGAGCTGTGATGCGCCGAGGGCTTTAATGTCCGTCACTCCAAATCTCATCCAAATTGTGACAAGACAGAACAGAGGAGCATACACTTGCCTGACATGCCATGACTCAGATTTAACCTGGCTGAAACAACCTCAGCGCGGCCCCTGCAAGGAGGAGGCCAAGCACAGCCGGAGGCCAAGCACAGCAGGAGCCCAACTCAGCCAAAGCTCCGTGGTAGAAGCGGAACATGAAGAAAACCCAGCGCAAGGGAACTGACAAGAGGCCCATCGTGCTGGAGACCAGGACAGCAAAAAATGAACTCAGCAGAAAGCTCACTAGGGTCAGTCTCAGATTCCAGGAGACCTCCAGTTAAGGTTGTGCTCTGCCTCCTTCCCTCCTGTTTCATGCTACTTTCCTCAGCCACTCTGGGCCCACAATGTTGCCTCTACAATCTTCTGGAGGGACAACCAGAAAATAGCTGGCCTTGGGAGGGAAATACTGTATAATAGCCAACCCCTTAATCCTACCCTGCACTGGTCACACGGGAGACCTTGGGAATGCCCAACTCCAGTCCGGGGGTCCCAGGAGGTCAACCTGCCTTGACCTGCCTAAGGATCTGGTCCTCAAAAGGTTGTCACACCTCAACCTGCTCGGGGATCTGCCAGTCCCAAGGGTCCCAGGAGGTCGTTACGCCTCGACCTCCCCAGGGAACCAATTCTCAGGAGGCCCTCATGCCTCAACCTGCCTGGGGATTCGATCTATAGGAGGCTGTTATGCCTCAGCCTGCCTGGCGATCTGCACTCTGACCTGGGGATGCCTGGCTCTCAGGTTGCAACAGTACTGGGTAGGATAAGCTTCAGAAAGACTCACCCCTAAGAAAGTCCACTCCTGGAAACAGAAGGAAGCCTATTACTTATGGGAACGTGCCCAGTCTCAACAATAACTCAGGAGCCCAACAAGAACCCCATTGCCTTTCTGGAAAGGCTAAAAGAGGCCTTCCAAAAGTTTAACAATCTGGATTTAGAGTCCTATGAGGGACAGGTGATTTTAAAGGACAAATTCCTGTCCCATTGTGCATCAGATATCAGAATTAAGTTACAACAGCTACAGCAGCAGGACCCTGTTGTCTCTTTAGATGAGATGATCCAGACAGCCACCAATACCTTTGATAACAGAGAACAGTAGGAGGCCAAGGCCCAGAAGCGGGAGAGAAGGAAAGAGACAAGGCATGCCCAGATGCTGGCCACCCTCCAGGGAAGTCCTATGGCAAACCCCGAGTCCTTGAAGGACAAGGCATGAGGCAAATGCCTAATCTGTAGGCAGGAGGGACACTGGGCCAAAGAGTGTCCAAACCGTGACAAGTCTCCTAAAACGGCTTGCTACAAATGCCATCAACTGGGACATTGGGCAACACTCTGCCCTCTGGACCCAAGAACCTCAAGGTCAAGTGCCAAGCCTTCCCTCACCATGGTTCAAGAGGACTGAAGCGGCCCACTCCAACCAGCCTGCCTGTCACAGATAACCATCACTGGGCCGGAGCCAAGGGTGCAACTGGATGTGGCAGGTCAACAAGCTACAACATGCAGTGCCAGTTCAACAAAGACCATGGAAAATACCACTCACCCTTTGATGGACACTGCTATGAGGACTCTGATGCCTGAGACTAGCAAGAGGGGGAGGTCCAATACCCCTCGCCATCCCAATTCAGCAGGAAGTAGCCAGAAAGACCTCGACACCCCTATTCCCAAAGAGTTGGGCCTCCCGTCTCTTGAGGGGGGAATGTTAGGTAGTTAGAATAGGAAATAGGAGTCCAAAATGGCTGTGGCTAAAAGGGAAAAGCCCGCAAAAATATAACAAAGGAAGGTCAAAGTGTTAGGGGAAGCACATTGATTGAAACCGCCCACCCTGGCCAGGCACCATAGTAACCATTTGCATGAGCTGTTTTATGACACGAGATCCTGATAAGGAATGCGGAACTAATAAGCCATCGCCAACTGAAAGAGTTTGGGAAAGGTTGAAAGGAGACACTGCGTGTCCGTCCACTTCCCAGAATCCCTCTCAATAGCATCCATCTTGGCTGAGCGATGCGTGCACCACCAAGAAAGACTCTGAATTAGTGATTGACCAAAGACCACCCGGAAACTAATCCCATCACCATAAAACCCGAGACTGCAAGCCACATGGCAGAGCAGTTCTCCTGGGTTCTCTTATCCTACTGCTCTCCACCCGGGTTCCCTTTCCCAATAAAATCTCTTGCTTTGTCAGCACATGTGTCTCCTCAGACTTCTAACACTTCATTTCCGAGTGTTAGACAAGAGCCCAGTTTCGGGCCTTGGAAGTGGTCCCCCTTCCTGCAACAAAAGGAATGTCCAAGGACTGGAGTGAGGACTTAAGGTAGAACAAACTGCACTTCTGGCTAGCCCACTTTGCATAGGGCAGGCCCAGGGGGAGGGAAAAACATGTAAAAAGAGGAGCCAAAGGGCTCTCTCTCTCTCCCCAACATGTGTGCACTCTTTCTGTTTCTCTCTCTCTCTTTCACGTGCTAGCGTGCTCCTCCACTCTCTTCCCTTTGTGTCTTTGGGTTGGCATGCCCTCACACTTTGAGGATGGATTCTCCTGCTATCTTGTAAATAAAATAGAGCGGTAACACTGAAAAAAAAAAAAAAAAAATGAAGTGAGATTGTTTCCATGGCAAAAAGTCAATGATGTCCTGTATTTCACAAGTCAGTTTTTCACTCTGCAAGACTCTATACCTTCTTCTACTATTCAGAATATTTAAGGCATAATTAAGCAAGTTACCTTCAATTCTTTGTACAATGAAGATTCAAGTATTTCAGTTTTAAAATTCTAATTTTTAAACAAAACACTGAAGAAAACAAATTCCTAGTTAAACAATTCACTTCAAAGGCAATTATTTTCCTAAATTTGTGGACCAACAACACTGCTCCTCTTTTCCAGATGATCTTTAGCTATACCTTTGTGATGGTCTACACCAGGATGGCTTTCTGAATGTGCCCTGAACCTGACAAACTCAAAGGCCCAGAGCAGCTTCTTGGCAAAGAAGGTAGGAGCGTCACCACCCACAGCTGATTACCATACCCTTCTCCTCCTCCCACACCCGCGTGCTAAGATGAACTGTTTCCCTTTGAAGTGTGTTTCCATGTGTAAGCATCTCCTTTGGTTCCTTGCAGTTTCCCTCTTCCTGCAGAAGCTTAGGAAACCCAAAGTTTGGGTCAGACTTTATACTGGTAATTTTTCCAGTTTTTCCTGGTAATTTGTGTTTTCTCTCATATTTCCTTTTTTCCCCTGTGTCTGAAATGGTCAATTTTGTACAACTGCATTTGAAACTTAAAACTCTTTTACATAAGGAGGAGTTTTTATCCACTGGTCTGTCATGTCACTGTGCAGCCATTAACTTCCCTGACACTAAACACGCTCAACTCTACTGAGTCCACAACGTGAATTATTTCATTTACAGGGTTTAATCTCTCTAGATATAAGTTGTTCCTAGAAATTTAAAAAAGCAAAACCCAAGATAATGTAAAAATTTAGAGGAATAGCCATTGAACTCCAAATGAAAATAAACACTATAAAAGAAGGCCCCAGAGAAAGAGAGAATGGACTTCATGGAAACCAAACATTAGAATAAACCTGAACATACCATGCATTTCTCTACTCCAGATTTGCCTAAAGGATTTGGTCTTCTCTAAACAAACCATTTATGGTTTGTTAAAAGCTTGATTGTATTAGCACATATTTCATTACAAAGACTACGGCAATCTCTTAAAAAGCAAAACCATAAAACAAGGTGTGCACGTAAGAGATAAACCTGGGGGAACAATACAGAGCCTCCTGGGGAGCACTCCAGGTTGGACTTCACCTCTGTTCTTCCTTGGAGTTAACCTTGTAGAACTGGGTTCTTTACCACAAATAAAGCGTTTTTCTTTTTTTAAGTATATAGTTGCTGTACAGAAAGTTACAGGTGTACAGTATAGTGATTCACAAATTTTAAAGGCTACATTCCATTTATAGTTATAATATATTGGTTATATTCCCCATGTTGTGCAAAATATCCTCATAGCTTTTTAAAAAACTTATTGGCGTATAGTTGATCTACAATGTTGTATTAGTTTCTGCTGTACAGCAAGTGAATCAGTTATATATCCATTCTTTAGATTATTTTCCCATATAGGTTATTACTGAATATTGAGTAGAGTTCCCTGCTATACAGTAGGTCCTTTATTAGTTATTTTTTTTTAAATTTATTTATTTATTCATCTTGGCTGCCTCAGGGGTTAGTTGTGGCACATGAGCTTAGTTGCTCTGCAGCATGTGGGATCTTAGTTCCCAGACCAGGGATTGAACATGCATCCCTTGCATTGCAAGGCAGATTCTCAACCACTGGACCACCAGGGAAGTCCCAGTTATCTGTTTTATATATAGTACTGTGTATGTGTCAATCCAAGTCTCCCTCTTCTCCCTCCCACCACCAACCCCGGGTAACCGCAAGTCTGTTTCTTACATATGTGACTCTACTTCTGTTTTGTAAATAAATTTATTTGTACCATTTTTTTAGATTCCACATGTAAGTGATATAGGATATTTGTCTTTTCCTGTCTGACTTATTTCACTCAGTGCTCATTTTATACGTAATAGTTTGTACCTCTAAATACCCTACCCCTATATTGCCTGTCCACACTTACCTCTCCTCATGGGTAACCACTAGTTTGTTCTCTGTATCTGTGAGTCTGCTTCTCAAAAATAAAGTTTTAAAGAAACAGCAATGAAGGGCAAGAGGTTATAACAGCCTCATTACAAAACAACAGCCACTTCTGACAAAATGAAAGAATATCTAAATAAAGATATGCTTAAGTGTAAAATGTAACTATCAGCAATTAATATATACCAGTGTTTAACGCTGTGTATATTCCCCTCCCCAGCCCATAAAATTTTTTTTTCTCCTTTGTTCTATTCAATTTATAAGAATTAAATGCTTTTTCCCATGCTATGAGAACCAGTAGCCCACTGGTAGGTAGCAGCAAAACTAATAAAAGTCTATGCCTCAACTTCCCAACTATAAATTCTAACATTTGCCCTGCCTACATTTAAAAGGTTGTAGTGGGACTAAAATCCATGTTTTCTGACTCTTAACACAATATTCTTACCTTCTCCTTCAGGTATGATCAGAATTGGCTGGACTGCATCAAACTTTATTACTACAGGAATCCATATACTATTATGTACAGGAGTCTCAATGCCATGTCTTTTCATTTACCTTACATAAAACATGTAAGTTTGTGTGATGTATCTGCAGACAGAGGCAGGGCTATGGGCGGAGGGAGTGTTTTGTGAACTCTAAGCTTGCTGTAGCTTATAGAGTAAATTCTACCTTCACTTTTTACAAAAAAATTATACTCTTTTGATTTAACCATTTAAATGCACCATAGTACATTCTTATTCAAATAACATCCTTTAAAATGACCCACTGGTAATTTGCGGGGGTGGGGAGGGAGGTGTTAATGTCTCTCCTCTATTTTTTGTAAAGCACACTTTTAATTGCAGAGAAATTGACCAAGCCACCAAAGGAGAGACAAAGATAAAATCTACAGCTCAGTGGCATCAACTTCCCAAGCATATGAATGGGGGAAAGGTAGAAAGGGAAGGGTTTAACTGAATGGTATGAGATACTCTCAAATCCTTTGCCTTTAGGTAAAAGGAGCTGAGTTGTGGCAGCTGTGACTGCCAAGTACTATGAAGTGCTCATAGCTTGCTTTCTGAGACAGACTGTAGCAACAGGCAATGTTAAGGGTAAGTCTAAGTCCTAAAGCCAATATGGTAACATGGGCACCCTGTCTGTTACCACTACTCATTCCCTGACTATTTGCTATGGTCAGAAGAACCAAAAACTTTGATGGAACAGCTGTTCCATGCTTCCCCCTTCCTCTACCCATAAATTTCACTTCAAAAGCCCTTGATGATTCCCCAAAAGCTTGCCACATTTAGCTCATTAAAGTAAAATGCCAAATGTTCACAACCCTGGCATGTGCCCCTGCAGGTAGTAAACATTGACCTTTTCCCTTTCCTTGTCCAGTTCAAGATCCAGGAACCAGGTGATCTGTTGTGCTCTTCCCAGATCAATGTTAACTGCAAATTCACTGACGGTAAAGTACAACTAAACAATTATTATTTGACTCCTTTAAATGCAACTAGGATGATGGTCATCTCTCCCAGATCATTAGCCCCTCCAAATTCCTGATGCTTAACAAGTTGATGCTTCATTAAAATAACAGGCAGGCCCCAATTATTCTGAACCCACTGGAAGGGCAGCACTGGAGTGAAACCACACCAGTCCTTGCACTAGGTAGGGATCAGGAAGTGCTAGTCCCCAAATTACCCCACATTTTACAATCTTGAAAGTCAAAAATATGTGCATGATGATTAGTATTTATTACTATGCAACACTGAAGAAAAATGGAGAGGAAGGCGGCAGAGGATGAGATGGTTAGATAGCATCACCGACTCAATGGACATGAATCTGAGCAAACTCAGGGAGATAGCAAAGGATGGAGGATCCTGGCATGCTGCAGTCCATGGGGTCTCAAAGAGTCGGACACAACTGAACGACTCAACAACTATGCAAGCAGGTTGTACAAAAGGGAAAAAATGATACTTTATCTAAAAGATTAACAGGCTAATAAGATCCTTCTGGATGCAGACCCGAGAACCGAGTTTTGGAGCGATGGCTGGGTGCAAAGTGCTAAGGTGTTTGGAATCTGCTTACTTTTCTCCTTGAGGTTCTTCTTTTGGTCACCATTTTCAGAGCAGCGCTGGAAGGAGAACAGGTAAGACAAACACATCAAGACTGACGTGACAGGGGGAACTCACACAGGGCTCTCAGGGGGCATCCAGTGGAGGACAACTTCTCAACTTCCTGGGAGGCCAGAGTCTGGAGGTTCCCAAAGGGCCACGTCCCTGGGGCCACCACTGTCACATCCCCAGGAGAGCTGGGGTTACCTTGCCTGGCCTCCAGGGGCACCTCTCCAGAACGATCTAGGTCATATCTCCAGGGATCGCCAGAGCTACCGCATTGGGGCCACCTCCCCCAGGAGGTCTGCCACCTTACCAGAGCAGCAAGGGCCATCTCCCCGGGGTCACGGCAACCGCGTCCCCAGGCCGCCAACTCCACCTCACTGAGCCACTCTCCCCTGGAGGTCTGTGCCAACTCACTGGGCCACCAGTGTCCCTCCCCGGGTCACCAGGGCCACCTAACCGGAATGACGGGTGCCTCGCCGCTCTCGCCGGCCAAGAGCATCCTGCTTCCGCGCGAGTCGTCTGCTCCTTGCGCAGCCAGCGTGGCCAATGGACTCTGGCTCCCGCCACCGATCAGAGATGAGCCTCGGAGACCGTGGCGCCGGACGCCATAGCAACTTCCTGCACCGTCTCTCTGGTTTCTTCCTTTCCTACCAGAGAGGCTCTGCCCGTGCAGCTGCCGGCCGTGTGCAGAGGCTCCCCCTGCCGTCCGGGGGTCGGATCAACCCCTCTGGAAGGAGAAGTGGGGGAGAGGAGGGGCGGGGAGGAGGTCTTTCTCAACCTTGGTAAAATCCTCCCCATTGCATTGAGGTCGTTAATGATGGAGCTTGAAGGTACCCCTCTCTCCACACCATAAATTCCACTTAAGTCATTTCAACTTATATTTCCGATGATATACCAGATGTTCTGAGAGTGTGAGGGGGCTTGTCGACTGGCTTTAATGTAATTTGGTTGGACTGTTTAGCTGCAGAATCTCCAATGTCTTTTATCTTTGGATCCTTCTTTTACCGCAAATCAAATACACCTAGAGGTGACCCTCCAACTTCCTACCTGGTGGGTGCAGATCACAGTCCGAGAGCTGAAAGGAGGAAAAGGACTCGGCATCTACTATATACTTCGCCCAGCGCAGAGACCAAAGAAGCCTGTTCTTTGCTAGGGAGGAAGACTAGGATTGCCATCAAGAGTTAAATAGCGAACCCAGGGATTTGACGACTTCAAAACAAACGTGCAAGTGTTACCGTGGAGACTGAAGCAAACAGGGGGACGGGGGAAAAAAGCAACCCTTAGAGAAAACAGAAAACATTCAACGGGGAGAAAACTTTATTTATATCCTGAGATGCGTGACCTCCATTGCAACCATAAAGCAATAACAGTCTACTATTTTAAAAGGAGCATTTAGAGACAAAAAATATAATAGTAGAAATGAAAATTTCAGTAAAATAGTTTGAAGATGAATGTTGGGAAATATCCTGGGCGGGGGGGGGGGGGGGGGGGGGGTTGGGGGGGCGGCGGTGGTGGTGGTGGGAAGCAAAAGGTCAAGTGAGTAAAAAATAGGAAAGAAAAAATAAATTAGAGGACCACTCCAGGGGGGTTAAAATCCAAAAAAATAAGAGTTCTAAAAGAAAAACAAAAACAAAACAGCGATTAGGGAAAGAGCAATCACCAGCAAAACAATTAAAGAAAATATCTCCAAACCAAAGGTCAGAAGTTTCCAGATTGAACTAGGTCCCACTGAGAGCCAAGCACAATGGATACAACCTGACTCATCCTGTGGCTTGTCACTGTGAAACTGCAGAACGCTAAGGTCAAAAAGACAATCCTAGGCGTCCAGAGAGGAAAAAAAAAAGAGATCATTTAGAAAGGATCAAGAATCAGTATATCATTCAATATCTCAGTGGTCACAAAGAAACCCAGAAGACATCAGAGCATGTCTGTCAAACTTCAAAAGAAAATTTATTTCACACTGAAATTCTGTACATAACTAGTAAACTACCAATCAAATATGGATCAAGAATAAAGGTGTGTTCAGACATTCAAGACCTCAACAAATTTCCCTTTCGTTTATTTCTCCCTCCTCAGGGAGCTACTGGAGATGTATGTACTCCATTAAAATGAGAACTAAGCAAAGGAAAAGAATGCATGTGATACGGGAAACATGCAGGAGAAAAATAAAGCGGGAAGCCCTGACAACAGCTGTGCACTTGCCATAGGTGGTACAGGTCAAAGGTTTCCAGAAGAGGTGCCTCTGCAAGATGAGACTGATAGAACTCCTTATCTGTCAGAATCTCTGGAGAGGCTTAAACAATCATTAAGAAGGCAGGGCTTGGTTTAATGATGAATAGTAAAACAAAATAAGACCATTATTAAAGAAAAACAAAAACTGTGAAGGGAATAGAATTAATCAAAGTATATTACTTTGCTCAAGATGTTTGCCTAATCATAATGAAGTTAACACAAATCTGTTTTACAAGTACAATGTAACGATATTGGGCACATAAAGAGGTGGGAAGTGTGGTGGGGGTTGGGGAAGGGCTAAGGGAAGGAAGAAGAGATGAACCCTCATTTTTCGTTAAGTGAAGTCAATAGATACTGCCTAAAAGTGACACAGCAAGAAACAGAAATGCAAACATTTCATCGAAATGAAGGTAAATATTAAAATAACCAGTTGAAAAAGGTGAAATGACTTTGAGGAAGAAGAAACAGGGAAGGAGTAAGGTGGGAATATAGTCTCTGCTGTTTCATTGCAAAATTTACAGGATTTTTGCAGAATTGACTCTAACTCACAGATGTGTATAATTCTGATTAAAAAAATATTTTTAATAAATTAAGAGAAAAAATATTACTTTAAACCCAAATTTTTGCCTCTGAAGAATTCTCAGTCTGGTGAAGGAAATAGACATGAATATTAATTTAAGACTGAGTGCAGGTAAGTTCAACAAGGGATATGTTTGCACTGATTGAGGGAGCACAAAAAACAATTAACTACTATCTGGAAAATGGAAAGAGATATCTACAATGGGCAGAATATGAGACAATAAGGATGAAACAAGATAAACTGGGTGTTTTAGGCAGTTAGCAATCCATAGTGCTGTGCTTTGTCGTTCAGTCGTGTCCAGCTATTCTCTACCTCATGGGCTGCAGTCCACCAGGCTCCTCTGTCCATGAGGATGCTCCAGGTAAGAATACTGGAGTGGGTTGCTATGCCCTCCTCAGGGTATATTCCCCACCCAGGGATGGAACCCAGGTCTCCTGCATTGCAGGTGGATTCTTTACCGTCTGAGCCATCAGGGAAGCCCAACCCATAGTGCTGATGTGTAAAAGCAGGATCCTGAATATTATACATAATATACATGTTAGGATATAATTTTAAAGTCAAAGAGAACATTAAACTGTCAAATGTTTATTAAAGGGAGTTGGAATGAGGAAGAAGTTTTGAACATTCCTGTATTATTTTAACTATAAAAGCCAATAAAGAACTGCCTTTTTGGAGAACAAAAAAAGTAAAAATGTGTATTTTACTTGGATCTTGTCTAAGGCAGCTTAGGCTAAAATGCAAAGAGGGTAAGTTTTGACCACGGAGTTAGTTAATGTACAAAGAAATGTGAAAATTCTTTCCTCCATATGTGTCTGTAAGGAGTTGGGCCACAGTTTCAGAGAAGATACTTCTTAAAGGACAGTTCAAACAACATAAGTTTTAACTACCCATGTTCACTTCTCAGATTTTTTTCAATAAATATGTACTTTAGTACGGTATCATCCATGGTTAGTTGAATCCGTGGATATGGAACTACAGATACAAAGGGCTGAGTATCAAGTTATACTTGGCTTTCCCACCAGACAGACAAAAACATCTACTTCTGCTTCATTGACTATGTGAAGCCTTTGACTCTGTGGATCACAGCAAACTGGAAAATTCTCAAAGAGATGGGAATACTAGACCAACTTACCTGTCTCCTGAGAAACCCGTATGTGGGCCAACAGTTAGAACCAGATATGGAACAACTGACTGGTTCAAAATTGAGAAAGGAGGATGACAAGGCTATATACTGTCACCCTGCTTCATTAACTTATATGTAGAGTATATCATGTGAAATGCTGGGCTGGATGAACAACAAGCTGGAATCGTGATCGCTGGGAGAAATATTAACAACCGCCAGATATGCAGATGATACCACCGTAATGGCAGAAAGTGAAGAGGAACTAAAAAGCCTCTTGATGAGCATGAAAGAGGAGAGTGAAAAAGCTGGCTTGAAACTCATCATTCAAAAAACGAAGATCATGGCATATGGTCCCATCACTTCATGGCAAATAGAAGGGGAGAAAGTGGAAGCAGTGACAGACTTTCTTTTCTTGGACTCCAGAATCACCACAGTGACTGCAGCCATGAAATTAACAGATGCTTGTTCCTTGGAAGAAAAGCTATGACCAACCTAGACAGCATATTAAAAAGCAGAGACTCACTTCTGTGACAGAGGTCCATATAGTCAAAGCTATGGTTTTATCCAGTAGTCATGTACGGATGTGAGAGTTGGACCATAAAGGAGGCTGGACGCCAAAGACACGACTTAGTGACTGAGCAACAACAACTGAACAGAGAGTTGGGGCCCCAACCCCTGTATTGTTCAAGGGTCAACTGCATGGGAAAAATTAAATTTAGATTGATTTTCTACTGTGTGGGTGTGGTAAAAATATTTGCAGTTTGCTGTCATTGGGACATTAACCTATGAACTAACCACAGTTCAAGAATATGTGATCGTACACTTCCCTTTCCCTTTTCACTTTCATGCATTGGAGAAGGCAATGGCAGCCCACTTCAGTGTTCTTGCCTGGAGAATCCCAGGGACGAGGGAGCCTGGTGGGCTGCCGTCTATGGGATCTCACAGAGTCAGACACGACTGAAGCGACTTAGCAGCAGCAGCAGCAGCAGCATGCATTAGGGACAGAAAACTACCCGAAGTACTTAACCGAGATAAATAATATCAGAGGAAGGCAGGTTAGAACACTACCAGTCTGCATGAATTACCTATAATCAGCTAACCAGATTCCCACATGTAAACCCAGGGTTTGAAAACAAGTCTACAAAGAAAGCTAAACACCAAAGAATTGATGTTTTTGAACTGTGGTGTTGGAGAAGACTCTTGAGAGTCCCCTGGACTGCAAGGAGATCAAACCAGTCCATCCTAAAGGAGATCAGTCCTGAATATTCATTGGAAGGACTGATGCTGAAGCTGAAATTCCAGTACTTTGGCCACCTGATGTGAAGAACTGACTCATTGGAAAAGACCCTGATGCTGGGAAAGATTGAAGGCAGGAGGAGAACGGGACGACAATCAGAAGGTTGGATGGTATCACTGACTGGATGGACATGAGTTTGAGCAAGCTCCGAGAGTTGGTGATGGACAGGGAAGTCGGACACGACTGAGCGACTGAACTGAACTGAAGTGCTGCTATGGAAAACTATATGGGGGTTATTCAAAAAATTTTAAATTACCATTGTTGTTGTTCAGTCGCCCAGTGGTGTCTGATCTTTGCGGCCCCATGGCCCCCATGGACATAATTACCATACGACACTGCAATTTCTCTCTGGGTTTATAGCCCCACCAAAGTCCAAGTGCGGCAGCCTGTGAGCTCCTAGAGTGAAAGGGCCACAGTGAGCTCCAGCCCCCACAGGTTGCGAGGCCAAAAGGCGAGCGCGATGCCTCCTCGGGTCCAAGAAGCAGGAGAGGGATGAAGCGGGTGAGACCGCCTCCGGTGATCGGTGGGCAGGGCCAAAAGCGGGGCTGGCGGCGAAGGGCAAGCTCCGCCCTCAGGGGAGGGGCCCGCAGGCAGCGGCGCGTCGCTGCGCCGCACGTGTGCGAGCGAGGCGGCTGTGAGTCCGCCTGAGCGCTGCGGGGGCCTCGGCGTAAACCGCGCTGGCTGCCTATGCTGGGCTGCCCTCGTGGTTGGTTCCGCCGAGTGGCCCTTACCTCCGCCTTCCTCCGGCGCCAAGACCAGCGCGCCCGCATTCTCGTCGCCCGCCCTGCGCCGCGCGCACGCTCTCAGGCCCCGGGTAAGTGTGCGGCCTCCCCTCTGCCGCCTGGGCTCCGCGGCCAACCCTCGGCCCGGCGCCCCGGCCGAAACCTCCCCTGGAGGGGCAGCATGGACTCGGAAGGAGTCCCGGTCGTGTTCTGAGCCCGCGGCGCGTCCACGGCGCCTCCATTACGGATCGTGCCCGCGGGAGCGCGGCTGAAGCCGGGCTGGTCTAGCGCCTCGGCGGTGCCAGCCCCGCCCCCCCTGCTCTCCGGGCGGGTCCTAGAGGCTGCCGCGCCCTCTCTCCTCCCAGCGGCGCTGTCAGCGCGTGGATCCCTGTCCCACTCCTCCTCTTCTTTGCCCCCGAGGGTTCCTAAAGTCTTCTTCCTCCTGGAAGAGACAACCCGCCTTTATCCTGAAGCCCTTTACAGCGCACCCGTGCACTGCTGGGCCCGCCCACGTTCTTTCATCCTCCTACTTCTCTCTCATTACTAACAGCGATCCTGCTTGTGTTCCGGGCAGGCTCTCAGGTGACTGTTTTATAGACGTTTCCCAGTGTAGGAGCAAACCAGAGTTTTTCTCGGTCAGATTTAAATGAGTGGATGCAGCAGGGAATTGCTGGGCGTGTTGAAACTAATCCGCAAGGTGTCTTTACCGCCAGCCCTGCACCGAGAGATTTAAAAGTACACTCTCATTGCCTGGGCATTAGGGCCTGCCAAGAAATAAGGTTTGGAGAGTTTAGTCTTTCACATATTTAGTTCTGTTGTCAGACCACTTTTTCTTTTTTTAATTCCGAAAATATAGGATAACTAAAGTTTGGTTTTTGTTTCAAGTCTCTAATCATCTGTGAATCGGGCATGCCTCATCACCTGGGGCTGCCCTGGCAGTTGAGGGAACTGTCAAAAATCAGACTACTGTACACTCATACTGAAAAGGGACTGCTGGATATGCAGTGATTTTGGTCCATCATTAGGCAGAGTAGCCAGCAGTTCGTATGTATTAATTTACAACGCCTTTTGAACTCATATTTTGGTAGAAACTGCTGCAGTAGAGCGATTAGTAAAACATGGCTTTTGGCCCCAGATAGGAGAGAGAAATGACAGTCCAGCTGGTCCCTTGACCAAGTTTGCTCCTATCTCAGGCTCTGTGTTGGCCGTTTCCGCTGCTTACAAGGCACCTCCTTAGACTTCACTGAAGAGCACCCCTCTTATTCTCACTGTCCTTACTCTGCTTGATTTGTGGCTTTTACAGATGTGCGTTTCCTGAGATTGTTTTAATTTTTTTCTCTGATATGTAAGCTCAGTGGGGGCAGGAAATTTTCCTTTCCCCAGTGCCTGGAACAGTGCCAGACAAATAAGAGGGGCTCAATAAATATTTGTGAAATAAATCTAACAGATTTCATTACTTCACATATTAGAGTGTAGTGTGTGCCCTGCCCTAATGAGAGAGCTCCTTACTGTGAGAGCTGGAGGGCTTCTTGATGGTTTGCAGAGGAGGAGGAGAGATGCATTTAAAAAGGATAAGTTGTGGAGGGTTTTAAACTACAGATGAGATTGAGACTAATATTGCTGTTTTTTCGACGTTCATTTTGCAGGACTATGTTAAGGGACTATCAATGTTGCATTAAAATTTTGGAAGTGCTAAACTTGATTTTTATTGTGGATTGTAGAGGAAGCTTATTTCTGAATCTAATTTCTTAATGAAAAACTTAAAAACTGTTGACATTGTAAAATTTCTAATCCCATTTGGTTCATTTGGAGTGTAAAAGAGATAAAATCTATTACTTTAGTATTTCCTCTAATGAATTGTGTAGGACTTCTAGTTCATGGGTATGTATCAGTGGATTTCATTTTCTTCCCAGAAGCATCAAGTTTCTAGTCTCTAATATAGACTGCTTGACATTTGAGATGCTATCTTACTATTTTGGATAGCGTATTTGTGCAGCTTTGTTTTTTGAAAATTTTTGAAATGTCAATACCATTTTAAAAACTGATAAAGCTAGACCTTTTACTTCCCATCCCTCCCCCTCTTTTTTTTTTCCTCCCTTTTTTTAAAGCCAGTCGTTTTTTTACACCTTTGCTGTAGAAGACTTGAATATGTATATTTGGATTTTCCTGAATGCAAACTCATTTCCTTAGAGCAGTCGAACGGGGGCAGTCAGGGTTGTTCCATCTTTCTGGTTAAATTCTTCTCAGCCTCTTGGATGTTCACATGATCCTCTCTCATTTAGAAATTATATTTCATTTCAGTCTTCTCATTTATGTATTTTTTGCTTAAGAAATTGATGCTGATTTTAGTTCTGCCTGTCCTGGTCCAGAAGTTTGCACAGCTGTTCTAGTAAATATATTCTCAGCTTCTAGGCCCACAGACAGAACTTAGCAAAACGTATATTAAGTGATTTATAATCACTTGTGCTACATATACGTTAATAATTAATGTCTGTATTAGGGCCATCGGCTAAAACAAATGGAAAGTAATTTTGTTTAATGACCTTGTCTTTGCAATTAAATGTAACAAGAAAAAGAGATCAGGCAAGTGTCCAAAGTATCAAGAAAAAGACTGCCAAAAATAGAGATCAGGCAAGTGTCCAAAGTATCAAGAAAAAGACTGCCAAAAATACTAAAGGCCCGTTTATTTGGTGCTCTTGGCAGTGCTTTGAGGGTCTCTTAAAATTGAAATGATGTTTGAAGGAGAGAGCCATGCTTAACCATTAGCCCAGAAAATGAAAGAACCATAAGAAGCTTTGATTTTTTTCCCAGACTCAGCAGCACAGTTCTGCGGTGGAAAGCATCCATAATAAATATTAATGACCAACAGTTGAATAACAACAGCTTGAACAGACCTTTGAGCAAGTCATCATTTTTCTGCTTTCCAGAGAAAGGAACTGAGACTTAAAGAGTGGTGGCTCACTTGGTAAAGGGCATAGCCTAGCTCAGACTCCAAGTCATAGGCCCAGACTGCCACTCACCAAACAAGAGTTGACACCAGTGGTTGATACTTCAGATCCACCATCTGCTAATATCCTCATTCCAGGGATGTTAGGTGTAACAGTGCTGTCCTAAGCCTTCTAGAATTTCATTCACATGGGGAAGATGAGGGGATGGAGTGATACCCGTATTTTGGCTTAGGTGACTGGTAGTTTGTTGGTAAGATTCTTTGAGGTAAGAGATGTAATTTAAAAGAAGTGCATTTGTGGTGGGAAAAGATGAGATCACTTTAGGGCATGTTGAATTTGATGTTTGATTCTACCTCTTACTAGCTGTGTGAACTAGAGCAAGATACTCTCTGGGCTTCAGTTTTTTAGGGGCTAAGGTGGGACTAATAATGACACATAAGTCACAGGGCTGAAGAGAGGCTTAAATGAGCTTAGTGTGCACACGCTATCATTGTTTAGCTGTTGTTCCCATTGCCTTGGACCCTTGAGTGAACAGGGAGTTGGAGATGGGTCTTGGCTGGAAAACGAGCCTGAGAAGGAATCAGGACGGGGGAAGGAAGCCGGGGAAGCCAAGTGTAAGCAGCAAGTTGAGCAGGAGGGGAAAAGAGCACTTCGAGAGGCAGGAGAACAGCATGGAGTAGAAGCCAGATCCTCCCCTGAACGTAAGCTTCATGCTGGTGGGCTGTTTATTTGATTTGCTTGTGTGTTGTGTTGTGTCGTGTATGGTGCCTGGAGTAATGCCTGGCACAGAGCTGCACGGTGAGTGTTGAGGGGATGAAGTACAGGTACGAGGAGTGAGTGAGTGTTAAAATGAGTCTGGACCTCCCTTCAGAGGGCCACCGTTGTTTGGCAGTGGTTATCATAAGGGGCTTTGTGACTGTGCTGGTAGGAGGGGCACTGCCTGAGGACCCCTGTTTTCTTTGTGAATGGCACACGGGAGTTGGAGGGATGGCGAGACAGCCTGGAGGGTTGTTACGAGAAGAAGTCCACCCAACTGGCCTTCTGTTCTCCAGCCAGGAGCACAGGTGGAGACAGCACAGTTGGTCCTCAGTTGAGGTTTAGCAGGGATCTTGCAGCAGGACTAGTGAGCAAGTGTTGCGTGTTGGTTAGGAGTTTGGAGTTGTTGAGCTTTGGAGTACTTGAGGAAATGAAGATGAAAGAGGTGGTATCTTGGAACTGGAGGTCTTGGTGTGTTTGAAGAACAGGTAATGGGAGAGAGGAAGCAATAGAGCTGGAGAGAGTGGTGGTTTGATGAGGGTAGAATAGTTAGTGTGGCTTTGGTGGCTCAGAGGTTAAAGTGTCTGCCTGCAATGCGGGAGACCTGGGTTTGATCCCTGGGTCGGGAAGATCCTCTGGAGAAGGAAATGGCAACCCACTCCAGTATTCTTGCCTGGAGAATCCCATGGATGGAGGAGCTTGGTGGGCTATAGTCCATGGGGTCGCAAAGAGTCGGACACGACTGAGCGGCTTCACTTCACTTTATACCTTGAACTTTTATAATAAGACATTTCAGACATTCACAGCAGAGAGAATGACATGATGACATCCCCGTGTTCCCATCACCCAGTTTCAACAATTATCAACTCATGGCCAGTCTTGTTTTAAATCTGTACCTCACTCCACTTCCATTCACCACTGGTTAATTATTTTGAAATAAAGTCCAGACTTCACATCTTTTCAACCATAAAGATTTCAGTCTATATCTCTAAAACATAAAGATTCTGTTTTTAAGTGTAACCACAGTGATATTGCTGAAGTTGAAGCACCAATACTTTGACCACCTGATGCGAAGAATTGACTTCTTAGAAAAGACCCTGATGCTGGGAAAGATTGAAGGCAGGAGGAGAAGGGGATGACAGAGGATGAGATGGTTGCATGGCATCACCAACTTGATGGACATATGTTTGAGCAAGCTCCGGGAGTTGGTGATGGACAGGGGTCGCAAAGAGTCGGACACGACTGAGCGACTGAGTTGAATAGTGATATTGCATCTTAAAAGTTGCCCGTATTATCTTAATGTCATCAACTGTCCCCACTGTTTCAATATCCCTGATTGTCTCATAAATACACTTTTAACAGTTGGCTTGTTAAACCTGGATATAAAGAAGGATCCAGGTTTATCTATTCGTACATTCCCCTTTCCTCCTTTTCCTGTTGCTGTCCATTAGTTGAGGGAGTGTCTTGATCCTTGTTGAGTTTTCCACATTCAGACTTCTGCTGATTGCTTCCTCGTGCTGATGGTGAACGTACCATCTTCTGTTTCTTTATGCCATCCAAACTAGTAGACACAGCTTCAGTCAGTAAGAACTTCATAGACAACAGCATGTCCTTTCAGGGGCCTGCAGTGTCTGGTTGTCTCTTTTTTGTGATGTTAGTGGCCATTGATGTCATTGCCCAGGGCCAGTATTTCATTAGGGAATTGCTCCTTAGTTGTGTCTTTGATCTCTGTAGATGGGGAAGAGTTTTGACTCCTGTTTCAAGACTTCTCAGAAATATCTACTGATGCTTGTTATACTTCTCTGGATTCTCTGGCAGGTATTAGAGTTAACATCCTCAGAGTCTGCACACCCCTTGAAGGGGGACAGGAGACTAGCATTTATTTAGTTCCTACTGTGGCTAGCCACTCTGTGTTTGTCATCTCATTTCATTTTTACAACAGTCCTATGAAGCACATATTACTCACGTTTTTCAGCTGAAGAACAGGGGCTAGGAGAGGTTATTTACTCTAACCAGTTCTGCAGCTGGAAAGTGGGGCAGGAAAGCCTGGTGTTTGGGTGCCTTTATGGGTAGTGCACATGAAGGGAGGTAAAATGAGAAGACGTGGACTTAATAGAGAGGAGGGCATGGGATTTGGGCCTCAAGGTCTTCAGAGGAGTCTTAAAGGACAGGCGGCGGTGGTGGTGGTGGAGTGGTGGTGCTCAGTCATGTCGGACTCTTTGCAACACCATGGATTGCAGCACACCAGGCTCTTCCATCCTTCACTATCTCCTGGAGTTGGCTCAGTTTCATGTCCATCGAGTCAGGTGAGACTAGGTTAATCTGAGAATACAGATATGGAGGCCCTCCCACTGGAGAGAGTTCTGTGAGCAGTCAGGCTGGGATTGGGACCTGTGGGCGCTGGGCCTGAGTTAGAGGCGTGTGTGGAGGATTGGAAATCCACACAGTGCTGGATGATGGACGGTACCGAAGCAGAATGGGGAAGAGGAAGTAACTGGTGTTTCTGTCGAGGCTCTTGGCCCTCAGGTTGTTGAGAAAGAGCCTGATGAGTTCTCTGCATTCTGGGAAGGAGGTAGATGTGCAGCTCACCATAAAGCCTGAGCCCTCCCTGAAGAGAGCAGATTGCGGGACTCGGAAGGGTATCAGGACCTCCTGGTAGATCCTGTCATGCCAGCTGGGAACTTGGGGTGGGGAGGGGGTTGTTTTCTTCTAGAGATGTCTGTGTCTCTTTTGGCTGGCAGGCTGCTTGAGGGGACTGAATTGGGACAAATGGGTGGCCCTGATGTCCCTGGGTTGTAGGTGATTGAGAACTCGCCTAGGCTGTGGCTGGTCATCTCAGGCTTAATTTCCACTTGGTTGAAAGTCTTGCCATTGTAGATGCCCACCGTGCAGCCCACTACCTCAGGCAGGATGATTGCATCGTGCAAGCGTGTCTTCACACCTGGGGCGTCTCGGTGGGCGGTGCCTCCTTCTTGGCTTCCTGCAGGCACTTCTGCAGCCATGCTGCTCATTCTGGAGGCCACGGTTCCAGGTTAGCAGCTCACAGGACGTGCTCAGACCCTGGTTGAGGTCCACACTGCCGCTGGGGAGCTGTTGTGGGTTTGAGGGGAAGACTGTGTGTGATGAAGTGTAATAAGTGACTCAGTGATGTCCTCCAGGTGCCAGCAACATTGCTGGACTGTACACATGCTTGTCTCCTCCCCACCCCCATGCCCCCATGCCTCTTTCTGGGGTCCTCATGTCAGGAAGAGTTCCCCTACCCTCTCAAGTCCCCAGGATGGAAAACCTGAGTCATCCTATAGTATTTCCTCTTTCCTCCACATTGGTCACCCAGTCCTGTCCGCACCACCTCCCAAATGTTCCTGAACCCACCTCCACCTTCAGTTACCCTCGCCTCAGCCTTAGATCAAGCTGATTTCTTTCCTCAGTTGTTGTCTTACCTAATCTCCCAGCCTAACCCCATCTTTGTCTTTGAAAAGATGCCATGAAATATCTCTGACTCACGAATCAGGATGGCAGTTGGGTTTTCAGGTGGACTTCCCTCCATTCAGCCTGGTGTGGCTTCAGCCTGCTCCCAGCCTTAACCCCAGGGTCTCTCCCTGGATGCTTTACTCTGTGCGATGCGGGGCCAGCTTGGTGGGCTTCCTCTAGCTCTCTCTGCAGCTGCACCACCTTCCTCCCCTCTTTTCCACGGCCTCTCTCTTAGTCCCCAAAGCTTAGCTCAGGTGTTCACTTCTGGTCTTCCATTAGGAAGGGGTCTTCGCGGACACCCTCACCACCAGTGCCCCTGTGGTCTTCTGAGGGTTGCCATGTCTCCAAGGAAGCCCCGGGCCCTGTCTGCCTCCCTCACTGGTGTACAAGCTCTGAGGGCAGTTTTGTTGAAATAAAATGAGAATGAAATAGCACCAACATCACAAAAGTCAGTGTTCTGTTTTGCTATACCTTGCTTAGAACACATAAAAGATAAGTGCTTTCTTACTTGATTTAAGAGATAATTTTATAAATTGTACAACTAGTTGCAGTCCACTTCTGTTCCTGTTTCTTGGTTTCTTCCATTTTCTTAATTTTTTTTGTCTTTCAAACAAAATTATTTTTATTGATATTTTTCTCTACCTGCCCCCCCCCCTTTTTTTGTAGCTGTCATGATCCTTTTTTCCCTTTGCTTTTCTTTCCATTCTTGATTTTTGACAATGATGCAAGATCAAACATGGATTCTTAAAATTTAGTTCATCATGATTGCTCTGCTGTAGATGCTTCTATAGATGGGATTCTGGTTAACTAAGAGAACTAGGATGTTCTGCTCATTTATGTTCTTTATGTTTACTGAGTTTGCATGTTACTTTAAGCATCTCCCGATATAATTAATATAGGGCTTCCCAGGTGGCTCAGTGGTAAAGGATCCACCCTGCAATGCGGGAGACACGGGTTCGATCCCAGAGTTGGAAAGGTCCCCGGGAGAAGCAAATGGCAACCTACTCTAGTATTCTTGCTTAGGAAATCCCATGGACAGAGGAGCCTGGTGGGCCACAGTCTGTGGGGTCACAAAAGAGTCAGACATGACTTAGCGACTAAATAGCAATATAATTAAAATAAGAAGAAGCCTTATCCCTGTTTCACCTAGAGCATCAAATAAAATCAAATTAGACAGGCACTTGCAATCTTAGATATTAATAAATGTGTGCTCTGTACTACAAAGTATATATGGCTTCCTAGACTTTTGCTCAGTAATTTGTGTACTAGCTGTAAGTGATCTGTATTTTTTTAAATTGTGACAAAATACACACAACATCATTCTGACCATTTTTAAGTATATAGTTCAGTAGTGTTAAGTTCATTGTGTAGCCAATATGTTGAGCTCTTTTTTATCTTGCAAAACTGAAACTCTATACTTAGATTAAACAGCTCTTTGTTCTCTTTGCCTTTTTTTTTTTAAGTCCATTTTTTATTTTTTGGCCGTGCTGAGTCTTCATTGTGGCGTGTGGGCTTCTCTGGTTGTGTACCCATGCTCTAAAGTGCTCGGGCTCAGTAGTTGAGGCTCGGGCTTAGTAGTTGAGGCTCAGGCTTAGTTGCCCCGAGACATGTGGGATTTAGTTCCCAACCAGTGATCGGACCCACATCCCCTGCATTGGAAAGCTCCAGGCCACTAGGGAAATCTCGTTCTCCTTGCTTTAAAAAGAAAAAAAAAATGAGTATGTGTTCATGTCAGTAAATATATGTATATACTTTTATCTTAATCAGTTTTTTGAAAAGATAGCAAGATCCATGAAGCAAAAGTTAGATGATACAACTGTGGTATTCAGTGAAAACAAGTCTTCCTGCCCAGCCACCTATACCCTCTCCTAGAAGTAACTGCCTTTTCCAGTTTCTTTGAACGTTGTTTTTACATATTGTTCAGCTTATGTACCTTAATGTCATTGTTCTTAGTGTTTTTTTTTTAATGTAAATGCACTGAGATGAGCATCCTTACAGCTAAAACTTGAAACACTTTAATTAATTTCTTAGGATAATCCCTTAAAGAAGTATTTCTGGGTCAAAAGGCATACATATTTTGAAGGCTTTTGATATCAAATTCCCTGCAGAAGTGTTGTACCATTTTTTTCTATGCCACTAAAAGCATATTTGGAAGAATCATTTTAATAATTGATACTTAGGACCTTAGGAACAAAGTTAACTGTGCCTCTGTTTGCTGAAACCCAATTCTGTGTAGAAGTGATTTTTACCACGTACTCTCTTCCTTCTAAAAGGTTCTCTTAAATGTTTTCTTGGATACTTGAAAATGGAGATGACAGAAATGACTAGTGTGTCATTGAAACGGGGGTCCATTGCCATCGAAGATAATGACAGTGTGGCCCCAGCTGAGGAGGCCAAGAGACAGAAGGTCTCAGGATGCTGTCCAACCACAGGTCAAGACGGGCTAGAGAACAGCTCTCTACCCAGCAGCGAAAAGGTGCCTGGGCCTCCCGAAACTGCTGGACAGGGTAAAGAGAACTCTGAAGTTCCATCAGAGGAAGAGGAGGAGGAAGATGGCCTCTCAGAGGAGGGTGAGGAAGAGGAGGAAGCGGAGAGCTTTGCAGACATGATGAAGCATGGGCTCACTGAGCTGGATGTGGGCATCACCAAGTTCGTGAGTTCTCACCAGGGATTCTCAGGAATCTTAAAAGAACGGTTGGTTTTGTTTTTGTATCAAGTTATTTTTGTTTTATTAATTCTTTTCTTTAAAAAGAAATCAGTCTGTTCTTCCATTGTTAGCATTCTGTCCCCAAGGATTTTCACACCAGTGGTCAGTCAGGAATAGGATGAAGGAAAGCTGCCCAAACGAGTAAATGAAACTATTTGAATATAAAATGAGTAAAAAATAGCAATTTCTTTGTGGTCTGCTTTGTCAGTATGTGAATGGGTATTTCCTTAAAATAAATTACTCTCAATGGTACTTAAATGGTTTCGAGTTTTCCCTTGAATTGGCCTTAAAATCTTAAAATCTTTTGCCTGAATGGGCCACATCAACAGGAGAAAGAAGGTAGTCTTTGTAGCCAGGTGGATCTGGATGTGAATGTAGTTCAACCATTTCATAGTTACTTAACTCCTCTGAGCCTCAGAATCCCTGTCCGAAAAATGGGTCATAATGCTACCTGGGAATAGTTAATAGGACTTTAAATAATGTATGTAAAGTATTTAGCATAAAGGTAAGCTTCAGGGTGGCTTAAGGTAGATACACTGGCTTCCAATTTAGTTAAATTTGCTGTGTTTCATGAGTCACTTTAGAATGAACTATATAATCATAGGACAACATTAATAAGCTTTGACCTAGGCATTTTTCTGGAAGAATATTCTAGAAGCTCAGAAGGTCTTTTCTGTACCTGGTACCAGGCCAAGGTGTGGATTAGAATTCATCATGAAACCAGAAAAAATAACTACATGACTTTGCACTGAAAGTCTTTATTTTTAATACCTGTTTCGCACAATAATAAGGCTTACTGTTGACAAACTTTCTCCTAAAATTAATAGGCAGCAAAATGATAATGCCCTGATTTTCTTTTCCTCAGGTACTCTGACTTCGTCGTTCATGAAATAGGAAGAGATGGACGAATCAGCCATTTGAGTGACTTGTCTGTCCCAGTGGATGAAGAGGTAGGAACAGCTCTCTAGCGAAAGTCACCTTCTGTATAAAAATAATATTTCTTGGAGATCATAGAAATACAGAGCTTTGACAGCCTCAAATTCTGTGTGTGACTCACTGGAAGCTCTCATGGTTATTTTAAAGGATCCTTCAGAAGATGTATTTACAGTTTTAACAGCTGAAGAAAAGCAGCGTTTAGAAGAGCTCCAGCTTTTTAAAAATAAGGAAACCAGTGTTGCCATTGAGGTAAGTAGTGCAAAAACGTGTGAGAAGTTTCTTTTAAGGTTTTCATTGCATCTTTTGGGGTGGATGGTTAGTAAGTGTCTTCTGGAAGAATTACAGTAATTAACAAAAGGATAGACTTGCCCTATTTGATCTAAAAGAGCATTGTGTTAAAAAATGTTTCTTTTATCAGTGGCAGGTAACAAGTATTCAGATAAACTGGCCAAAAGAAGTTATGTTTTTGCTTTAAAAAATTTTTTTACATGACCACAAATCGGCAAAAAAAATCTGCTGTTTGGAATTGTAGAGTGACCACTGTATCACATAGTGTCTGCTGCAAAGGACTGTCACAGCCTGACAGAGAGTGGTCCTGACAGGGAGGCCATGGCCCCAGCTCCAAAGGCCTCCTGGTCTCAAATGAGGCACTGGAAGGGAGGGGAGTTGGGAGAAGGAGGTAAGGGAGTGTTTCTTTGCTTATCTTGAGACTACTTCTGTTCATACAAAAAAGAGCTCAGCTACTAAATAGAACAGTAAATGCCTTTTTAAAAGCTGTTTGTTATGGAAGTTTTACTCTTCTCAGTTAGTGCTGTCAGCACTGGTGGCTCAGCGCTAAAGAATCTGCTTGCAATGCAGGAGATGTGGGTTTAGTCCTTGGCTTGGGAAGATCCCCTGGAGAAGGAAATGGAAATGGTAACCACTCCAGTATTCTTGCCTGGAGAATTTCATGGACAGAGGAGCCTGGTGGGCTACAGTGCATGAGGTCACAAGAGTTGGACATGACTTAACAACTAAACTACCACCACCACGGTCCTGTCCAGTGAAATTGCGATGTGAGACATGTTTTTAATTTCAAATCTTCAAAAAATGTAAAAACAAACAGGCAAATAATTTTGGCGGTGTATTTTAGTTGCCCTACTATTGTCAAAATATTTCAATATATAATCAGTATTTTCAAAATCACTAATGACATGTTTTATTTTCTTTTTTTCCTACTAAGTCTTCAGAATCCTGTGTCAGTTTATACTGGTAGCACATCTCATTTCAGACTTGCCGTGTTTCAAGTGCTCAGTTGCTGTGTATGGCTAGTGGTTACCATAAGGGACACAGCAGCTCTAGGTAATCTCTGTAGCAAAGAAAATACAAGATTCTAAGAATCTTGTAGCACAAGACTTTTAGAATTGTAAGTTTGTGTTAAATTCATCTTGTACTATATTTTGATGACTTGCTGGATTTGGGGTTGTCTGAAATTGCCACTTGCATGGCTCCCAGGTAAAAAGAGTTTACTGTAACTTCTCAGAATTTTGGGGGATTCCCTCATGGCTCAGACAGTAAAGAGTCTGCCTGCAATGTGGAAGACCTGAGTTCGATCCGTGGGTTGGGAAAATCCCCTGGAGAAGAAAATGGCAATCCACTCACAGTATTCTTGCCTGGAAAATCCCATGGATGCAGGAGCCTGGCAGGCAAAGTCCATAGGGTCGCAAAGAGTCAGACACGACTGAGTGATGTCACTTTCACTCTTTTCACTTTCAGAATTTATTATTTGTCTCCAACCCTCATCTCTTCTCCCCGCCAAAATTTCTCAGAAGTATGTACTATTAAAATTTTAGAGATGTTTAATAACTGAATTTACTCAGACAAAATAGTCAACAATGCCAAGAAGAAAATTCCCAAGAATTGGTTTTGAGAGCACTCTAGGAGGATGGTCCAGGCAGTGCAGTGATATATTATCTCTATAATATGCTTTTTCCTACAGAGATGGCAAGATTTACTATCATCTTAAAAATTATAGTTGTGCCATCTACTGAAAGATTTTACCTTAAAGAGCATGAACCTTGGGTAGGGGTCCTCATCTATAAAATAGGAGGATAAACTTTCTGAATTTTTAGGTCTGAATATGTATTCACTCATACATACAAACTATGGTTCCATCTCATTGCCTTCAGTGAATTCTAGGTCTAGACTCAGGTGTTTGTGTGTTTTTTTTGGCTGTATCACTCAGCTTGCAGGATCTTAGTTCTCCCATCAGGCGCCGAACTTGCAGAGTCCTAACCACTGGACCACCAGGGATTTCCCCTAGACTCACTTTTCAATATGAAAAATCTCATCTATATTATAATGTGTTTTTCTTTTACATACATATTCATTTATATTTTTTATTTTGCTAGAATATGCTCAGGTTTAGCTAGTAGTAGTTATATTACATCTTATTAGCATGCAAGTTACAGTCCATCAGTGGGTCATGAAATTAGTGTACTGTATCTTAACCAACATTTTTTTTTTTTAATTGCAGTGTTGTGTTATTTTCTGGTGTACAGCAAAGTGATTCAGTTTATATATATATATATATATATATTTTTTTTTTTTTTTTCCCTCTCTTTTTTCATATTCCTTCTCATTAGGTTGGTTTATTTCTGTGTTTGTTTCTGGCCTCACTGTGGCCTGTGGGATCTTAGTTTCCCCATCCAGGGATTGAACCCATGCCTACGGCCGTGGGAGCACGGAGCCCTCACCCTTGGATGCCAGGGGATTCCCTCCACTAGGGTTTAATATGAGACACTGAATACGTTAGTTCCCTGTACTATACAGTCGGACCTTGTTTTTTATGCTTTTGTATATACTAGTTTGTATCTGTTAATGACAAACTCCTAATTTATTCCCCTCCCACCCTCTTTCTCCTTTGGTTACCTTTGGATTGTTCTCTGTGTCTGTCAGTATGTTTCTGTTTTGTAAGTAAGTTCATTTGTATCATATTTTAGACTCCACATATAAGGTATATCATATTTTATTTGGCTTTCTCTTTCTGACTGAGTTTGTTTAGTATACGTATCTCTAGGTCCATCCATGTTGCTGCAGATGGCATTATTTCATTCTTGTTTATGGCTGAGTAGTAAATGGCACCCCACTCCAGTACTCTTGCCTGGAAAATCCCATGGATGGGGGAGTCTGGTGGGCTGCAGTCCACGGGATTGCTGAGGGTCGGACACGACTGGGCGACTTCACTTTCACCTTCATGCATTGGAGAAGGAAATGGCAGCCCACTCCAGTGTTCTTCTCTGGAGAATCCCAGGGACAGGGGAGCCTGGTGGGCTGCCATCTATGGGGTCGCACAGAGTTGGACACGACTGAAGTGACTTAGCAGCAGTATTCCACTGTATAAATACCTCATCTTCATCCATTCATCTGTCAGTAGATATTTAGGTTGTTTTCATGTCTTGGCTGTTATAAATAGTGCTGCCATGAACATGAATCTTTTCAAACTATAGTTTTGTCCAAATATATGTCCAGGAGTGGGATGGCTGGTTCATATGGTATTCTATTTTTAGTTTCTAGAGGAACCTTCAGATTATTTTCCATAGTGCCTGCACCATTTACATTCCCACCAACCGTTTAAGAGTGTTTCCTTTTCTCCATACCCTTTGCAGCATTTATTTGTACACTTTTTAATAATGACCATTCTGACCGGTGTGAGGTGGTACCTCATTGAAATTTTGCTTTGCATTTCTCTAATAATTAGCAGTGTTGAGCATCTTTTCACATGTCTGTTGGTCACCTGTATTATCTTCTTTGGAGAAATAGCCATTTGGATCTTCTGCCCAATTTTTGATTGGGTTTTTTGTTTGTTTGTTTGTTTTTATATTGAGCCATATGAGCTGTTTATATTTTGGAAGTGAATCTGTTGTCAGTCACATCATTTGCAAATGTTTTCTCCCGGTTGGTAGATTGTCTTCATTTTTGTTTATGGTTTTCTTTGCTGTTCAAAAGCTTGTTAAGTTTGATTAGGTTCCATTTGTTTAGTTTTGCTTTTGTTTGTACTCTGTACCCACTCTGCTAAGAGTTTATATCATGAATGGATGTTAAATTTTATCAAATACTTTTATGCATCTATTGAGATGATCATATGGTTTTGTCTTTTGTTGATGTGGTGTGTCACATTAATTTTTTTTTTTTTTTTGGCCGTAGCTTGTGGGATCTTAGTTTCCCTACCAGAGATCAAACCTGTGCCCCTTGCAGAGGAAGCACAGAGTTTTAACTGCTGGACTGCCAGGGAGAGTCCCTCACATTGATTAATTTGCATGTGTTGAGCCTTCCTTGTGAGCCTGGGAAGAATCCAGCTGGATTATAGTGTATATCTTTTTTCTGTGTTGTTAGATTCAGTTTGCTAATATTTTGTTAAAAATTTTTATATCAAAGATAATATTTTTCTTTATAGTGAGTGTCTTTTTCTGGTTTTGGTATGGGATGATGGCTTCTTAAAATGACTTTGGGACTGTTCCCTCCTTTTAAGAGTTTGAGAAGGATCAGTGTAAGTTTCTCTTTGTATGCTTGATGGAATTCCCCAGTGAAGCCATCTGGTCTTGGACCTTTGTTTGTAGGGAGTATTTTTTATTATAGATTCTGTTTCATTTCTAGTGCTTTGTCTGTTCAAATTATCTGTTCCTTCCTGATTCAGTTTTGGTGGACTGTCTGCTCTTGAAACTCGTCCATTTCTTCTAGATTGGCAAAGAAACTTTTTGGCGTGTAGTTGTTCACAGTATTCTCTTATGGTTTTCTGTATTTCTGTGTTATTGGTTGTTATTTCTCCTCTTTCATTTCTTATTTTGTTCATTTGGAATGCCTGGCCAGAGATTCGTCGATTTTTGTTTACCTCTTCAGAGAAACTGCTCTTGCTAACCAACATTTTTATAACATAGTGAAATAGGAAATAACAGTGCATTGCACATTATAAGGGTTAAGTACTGTTCTGTACATTTTTTTAGATTTTTAATAAGGTGCATACACATATTAATATATTGGAGAAGGAAATGGCAACACAGTCCAGTATTCTTTCCTAGAGAATCCCATGGACAGAGGAGCCTAGCAGGCTACAGTCTATGGGGTCACAAGAGTCAGACACGACCTAGCAACTAACCCATCGCATATTAATATATATTGCTGGATCCTGAATCCAGGTATGAAATGTATTTCTCAATGTAAGATACATTCAGAAATTGAAAAACAGTTGTATAACTAGTTACTTTACATTTTCTTGATGTAGATTTTTCTCTTTTAGTAACAAATATACTGGATTGTCATTATAAAGTTCCTCAGTATAGGGCAGGGTTCATTAGACGCAGGAGTAGATTAGATTACATTATTCAGGGAATAGAGTTTCTGATATCCCCAAACACACAGCTCACCTGCTTTTCCATCTGTGAGCCCTGAGGTGTTCATTGTTTAGCTGAGTCCCTGAAAGGGATCGTCTGGATTGGGTGGCTATAGAGTTGGATGGCCTGGAATTCACATCTGGCTCTGTTCCCCTCCAAATGTATAATCCTCACTTCTCTCAGCCTCACTTTCCTCATCTCTAAATAAATGTGCTGGTGGCTTGATAGGGAACTGATGGGGATTGAATAAGACAATGATTGTAAAATGATTGGTAACAGTACCTGGCAGCTGGACAAACTCAGTAAATGGGTTCTTATGATTTGCAATTTGTAAAGGTCTAAAAGATTTCTGATATGAAAGGCGCCTAAATATCTTTCAACAGATGAATGGGTAACTAAGATGTGGTACATATATACGCTGGGATCCTACCTAGCAATAAAAATGAAATAATATGCAACATGGAGGGATCTACTAAGGGCAGTAAGACAGAGGAAGGTAAATACTATGTGATACCACTTATATGTAGAGTCTAAAATATGATACAAATGAGTTATTGGCAAAACAGAAACAGACTCACAGATACAGAGAACAAATTTAAGTTTACCATAGGAGAAAGGGGTGAGGGACTAATACATTAGGAATTTGGGATTAACTGATACAGACTAGTATATGTATAGTAAACAATAAGGACCTACCCTATACCACAGGGAGCTATCTATATTTAATATCTTGTAATTATGTATATATATTGAATCACTTTGCTCTACCCCTGAAACATTGTAAATCAACTATACTTCAATAAAAAAATAACTAAAGAGAAAAAGACTTCTGAAATTGTACCCTTGTACTTTGGTTACTTTATATCATTATTAAGCTAAGTAGTGTTTTTACTAATTCTTTTCCATTATTTCCTTTATTTAATGTTTGTTAAATGAGTATCATTGTCTGTGTTTTTAATAGGTTATTGAGGACACCAAAGAGAAAAGAACCATCATCCATCAAGCGATTAAATCTCTGTTTCCAGGATTAGAGACAAAAACAGAAGACAGAGAGGGGAAGAAATATATCGTAGCCTATCATGCAGCTGGAAAAAAGGCTCTGGCGAGTAAGTGGGCTTGTGGCCTGGCCTTTCTTCTGCCTCCTCATTCTCCCTGCCTGTTCACACTCAAGGGTCATTTTGTAGTTGTTCCGAGATGGATATTGACCATACCATTCCTTCAAAGAAGGTGAACAGTCTTTCAGATGCTAGAACAATCCTGCATCTGAAATCACAATCACAATCACACAGTCATGTGTCTGGTAAAGGGGGCAGTAGGTCTTACATGTGAGTACGGATTTGCTGTAATGATAGTGGTGCCAGAGAGAAAGTCTTATGTAATCTAATACGTTCCCTGAAGAGCAGAGCAGTCCAAGTGGTAATTCAAGAAGACAGAAGAATATTGTTCATTCTGTCCTCTTAATGGAGGTAAGAAAGCTTTCAAATGAACAGAAACTGCTTGTCACCTCTCCCAGTGGCATATTCTGGAAACTCCCTATATTGACAGTGCCGCTGCTTTCCAATCATGAGTACCTTATTGACTACACATAAAAAACATGGAATATATAGAAAATCACCCCTTCACCAAAGCCCATGTTTCACTGAGTAGTATTTGTTTGAAGTGGGTGTGTTGTCAGTGAATCCTGTTTATTTATGTTCTATGTTCTACAGCCATGAAAATAACTATTTGCATATAACCTTAAGAAATATTGGATGATAATTTTTCTTCTTTTATCTGTCAGATCAGTAGATAAAATTTTTATGAAAATTACAAAAGGGAAAATTCCTCACCTCCTGCTCTACCGTTGATGACACCTGTTAATGAAGAGTTACTTCTAGATATATTTGTTGGAGTAAAACTCCACAATTGTTATATAAGAGAAGATTGTCCAAACCATCAGGGCTTTGTCAGTATTCTCTTGGGATAATGCTGTGAGTGGATGAAGCCTTAATTGTCTATAACTGTGGTTCTAGTGAAAGGAGAGTATGTGAGAAAAATGGGAGCAGAAATAAGATTTAGCTGTGCCTGAGAAAATCATGTCATCAAGTCAGTAGATCTAGACAGTGATATAGAAGTGAGAATCCTTGAGCAGTGGGGAGGAGAAAGTGGAGGTTGGAGGTCACTTCACAGCAGATAACCAAAAAGGGCAGGTAGAGGATGTGTTCTGGGACTGCTTGAGGGCATGAGTTGTTAATCACTTCTCAGTTCAGAGGCTCATGGCTTGAGTGCTATATGTTTCTTTGATGTCTGAGTGACAGTATAAAATATCACCTTGAAAGCTGTTCTGCAGCCAGGGTTGTCCGGGAGAATGAAGCCCAGTGGGGAGTGACATGAGTGACTGTTTCTTCTGTTCTCCCGCAAGTGGCATGTGGCTGGTAACTTATCTAGCAGTGGAGGAGAGAAGGTGAATTCCTACATAGATAATTTGCTGCACTCAGTCTTAATTCTCTCAGGAACCCAGGTTGAGAAGGGCTGCTGCGGAGATGTTCCTTGGAGAGAGGCAGTCCTCATCGGTCAGCCACCTTTTTGCAAAGGCAGGAGGAAGAGGCAGGGTCTTGTTCTGACAACTGTGGTCCTGAGGAAGCAGATTGGAAAAGGCGAAGCCTGTTTCTCGGACTGGTTGCTTCTTGGAAATGGTTGCTCCTCCTTGGATCAACCATTTGGTTTTGTGATCTTGGTATTTGCAGCCACAGTGGCCAGCAGTTTGCCCCTCAAGTGAGTGGTGCCGGATCTCTGGTGTTCTGTGTTTATCCACCTTTTCTGTGCCTACACCATATCACACCTTCCTTTTTTTTACCCCCAAATAAAAAATGTCCTTAAGGTTTTCCAGGTGAGGTACTGAGCTGTGTGATATGAACCACCCCTTTCTCTTCTCACATCTTCAATAAAATATTAATTTCTCACTATGAAAAAGAAGCATGAAGGCAGGTCCAGTTGAATCAGTGTGTGGGCGAAGATCTGGCCTTTTTGGGCTTGAGGGGCTGTGGCATTTATTCAGAGATGGACTAGAGGCCTGCTCTCTGCGTGTTCTCTACCACCTCCTCAGAGGCCCGACTGGCACCGGAGAGCCCGTGAGCATCTCCAGGTCTGGCCCCCACCTGTGAGCTGGGGGCCACTTCAAGTAAGCAACACTGGGAATGTAGGGAGAGCTGGTGTGTGGAGATGGCAGTTCTTGCCTATACAGACAGAACCCAGAAACAGTGACAGCTTGTCTTCCTAGGGTACCTCACCTGGCATTTGAACAGATTAGCTTTTAAAGCCTCATTGCAAAGCTAAGTTGGATTGTTTTGAGCTCCCTTACTACCAAACCCTGACGTAAGTTGTTATTGGTGGGTCATGCACCATGTAGCAGGTTTGCAACATTCTTAACCTCAGACAGAGCCACACAGCCTAAAATACAGGTGTGATAGATTCTAAATCATAGTGGCCAAACACAAATTATTGATAGCAGGTCTTTTAACCCTAGTGTTATTTGGTGTGTTAATCCAACCTGATAGACAGGGCACATCGATTTATCTACCAAAGTGTATTTATGATATTTTTCTGAAAATACTGTATAATTATCATAGACCATGTACTCAGGTAAATTAACTTATATTTTGAAATAAATAGTGTACGTCTCCAAAAAACTTTTTAAAGACTTAAGTTAAAAAAAATTTTTTTTTGGACATGTACTATGTAGAGATAATCCATTCTGTATGAAATTAATGGTTTCCAGGGGCATACCCATATCTAGGAGTCTGCAGAAACTAAGGAGGAAGAGCCAGACAGATAAAAAGTTCATTTTCTGGGACAGACTGGTGTTACGGAATCCATATGAAGAGGGGATTTCAGTGATGGAGTGATTAGCCATGGAAAATATTACAGACAGGTCCAGCAAGATAAGAACTCTGAAACACATCCACCAATTTTTAGGATCTTGGGGATCGTTGGCATCTTTGCCAGAGCAGTTTTATTGGAAACCAGTTCACACAGTAGGTTAGGATGGAAGATAATAAATCCACCATAAAGAGAAGGACAAAGAAAAGGAACATGCTTAAGGAGAGGGAGACGTAGGTTTGACTAAAATGCCAGAGCCCTGAGCCTATTGATATGTTGAAGGGGAAGAGCTGATGGAGAAGGAGCTGGGTGATGGTGGCTGGAGCAGGACCCAGAGGAAGCTGCAGGGTGGGTGTGCAGGCGTGCAGCTGGGGCAATTGTCTTGAATGAGAAGGAAAGAATGTTCTGCATGCTACCCATCCTGTCGTCTTTCTCAAGCTACAAACGTTTTTCCTTCTTTATTCATGTGGATCTCTGCTCAATACATGAATCTTCCTGAATGTAGTTTTCTTTTTTTATCTGGATTCTATTTCTCCTCTCCCTGGGGCTGCAGTATCAGACCATCAGAAGGTTGCTTCCTAGCCTGAGAATTCTTTGCTTTCGCATTTTAAATCAGCGTGTCTCAAAAATGTGTGAAAGTTATTTTAAATTCACTTAAATTGCTACCTAGCATTCCACGGATTTGGAGTTTTATGAAGTCAAACAAATCACCCAAAGGAAATTGAGACTCACTGATTTTCTATTACTCAAAACATTTCCAGTTAATAAATACATATGCTTATTAACAGTTTGTGTACTGAGTGCACTTGGAAAAAGAATCCTTGTATGTCATTTACCGAGGAGATAATTGAATGCATGCTCACTGCTTGGATCTGCTAATAAGATGCATGTTTGTGAGCCAAACTCATATCGGTTGTCATGGTTTCTCGTAAGGTGTAATAGCACTTAGTGTTTTAGTCTTGTGGTTTCATTTGTTTCTTGTCACTAAATATACCAAATGTGTAGTTAGAGGAAAATGTAGCTTACACTTCATCAGCTTTTATCACAAAATTTGTTTTAACTTTTTATTGTGGACATTTTCAAACATGCAGACAAGTAAAGGAAGTAGTATCTTGAACCTCTGTGTACCCAACCATCTTAAGTATTATTAACATTTTGTTGTTGAATCTGTTCCTCCCACTTTTTTTTCTCTTGAGGTGTTTTTAAAGAAAATCCTATGTAGCACTCCATTTCACACATAAATACTTCAGCATATATCTGATAGAAAAGGACTGAAGCCCTAAACCATTATCACCTCCTGACAAAATCAGTAATAATTTCTTAATATCTCATACCCAGTGCATGTTCAGTTTTTCCCTCATTGTCTCAGAAATGCCTTTTGCATACAGAGGACTCGTTTAAATCATGATACAGACAAGGTCAGAACATTGCATTCGACGGACATCTCTTCAGCCTCTTTTTATCTATTGGTTTGAAAAGTGTTTTCCATAATTTTTGCATTTTTTAAAAATAAAATCAGTGCAGGAAATTCATGAACACAGAAAAGCACAATACAAAACAGTCATCACTTGCAGCCTCAACAACCAAAAGATAATTACGAATAGTGTTCTGCTACACATCCTCCCATGTTTAAGAAAACAAATCTCTGGATGGGGAGGCATTTTGCGTCCAGTCTCACACTTTTTGCTATGTCCTGTGGGCACAGACATTGCAGCTTTGAGGATCAATGGACAGGTCACTGTGAGGGCATAGACAGGGAGGCTTGAACCTGTTGGTGAGTTTTCTTCTTGTTCACTGTTTGCCTCTGCGACATTCCATTGTTAATGTCTTAATCGCTGTCAACCCACCACATAACCACCAGATGCTGTAGGAGTTCCTCGGTAGCAACTTCCCATGCGATCATTTGCATGTTCACTTCTAAAGCACTTTAATGTTATTATAAATTAAATACTGCTCTCTTGTGCTCTTTATGCTGTGCATTTGGACAGAGGTCAGAACTGCAGCAGGTAAGAGCGGTTGGCGTTTCATGTAGGTAAAATGAAATGCCAATGAATTTTGTCACAAGTACTAAGTATAGACAACTTTACTTAAATGGAGGGAGCTGGAAGGAAAACCAAAAATAGTATCCCTGTTCACAATTTCCTGAGGATGAGTTGTAAGGAATTCACATCAAGAACCAAAGAAATACTTGCAGTGCTTTTTCTATAATACTTTAAGCATATGCCCTGTGGCAGTTTTCCAAATGTCTTAATTGGTCAGGTTGTTCTATACATTGTAGCTTACATAACTAACCTGTCAAGCAATGCTTTTTGCCTTGGCAAAGGCAAGTGTATCAGTAACTTTAGTGCCAGAAGTTTCTTGTGTCTCTAAAGATGAAGAATTCATGAGTTCATGCTAAAGGGTTATTTTAGGCACAAAGAAAAAGGAACATTTCTAAAAGACAAAGACATTTCTAGGGATTGTGTGAAATATTTTTTCACAGTGTATTTCTTTCAACGAGTTAGAGAAATGAAGTGAGTTAGAGGCATTGTCAGTAACAGCTGCATCTGTGCGTCACATGAGACTCATGGACATTCTTGTGCAACATCTGGGAAGTGCAGTTGTGGCTTACACATTTTTCCCAAAGTGTTGATTTTTCAGAACACCTTTCAGCAGTGAAGTCTAAATCTTAATGTTGTTTGAATAGATGTTTCTAGTAGTGTAATTTAAATGTTTAAAAGAACAGCTGTAAAGTCAGATTCTCCAAAGTCTTGAAATGTTTGTCAGTTTCTAAAAAGTTGAGCAGTTGAAGTAGCAATGGCTCAGACTTTTAATTTTTAAAGTCTCCTCTCGCCCGAAGATTGACAGTTAGGTATTGAATGCCAGCTGCTCTCTCTGTCTGGAGACCTTTGTAAATGACCTACTGTTAACCTAAACTTCTGTGACAGAAGTGGCCTTTGGAAAGTCTCACCATGTCACCAAGCCAGCTTGTTGCGGGAACACCTAACTGGCGAGACAAGGCAAGGTTTGTGGGTTCCTCCACGACTGCTGGTGCCCTCCTGGCCTGCTTACATTCGGGAGAGCCTATTGATCCCCTTTCAGACACCTATTTATCAACTAAACCAGGGGATGGTTGGACTCCTCTGTGTTTCTGTATGTGAAGATTGTTTATTAGGTTTAATCACTTGTCATATGACCTGTACTTCTCACTTTTGATGTCAAATAGAGACAGATAACTATGTAATCAGAGAAGTTAATAACACCTGTGGTCCACACAGCTATAACCATCTAACCTGTGTTTCTTGTCAGTCTGGATCTGATTTCTCGCTCAAGGATTCTCTAGGAAAAATGATCTTGTAGAGTTTCATGAGGAAAAACTCTGCTGACGTTTATTATGGTGTACATAACATTTAACTTTTTTTTTCAAAGATCCAAGGAAACATTCTTGGCCAAAATCTAGGGGAAGTTACTGTCACTTTGTACTGTACAAGGAAAACAAAGACACCATGGATGCTATTAATCTGTTGTCCAAATATTTAAGGTTAGTATCTTGTTCTTGTGCTTATGCAAAATCAAAACACAGAAACGGTTTTTTCTTTCCATGCTGATGAAAAGGGAATGGGAAAATAGGCAAACAGGTAGCAAATGTACCTCCCAGTTAGTCTTTTTTATTGTTTTGACTGTGCCTTGTGGGATCCTACTTCCCCAACCAGGGACTGAAACTGGGCCACAGCAGTGAAAGTCCTGAGTCCTAGCCACTGGACTGCCAGGGAGTTCCCAATTTTAGTTTTTGTAGACAATAGTTGAATTAATTTTCTTTAACCTCCTTGCAAATGGTCAGCGATTCAAAATGACAATTCTCTAAGTAAATGGTTACATATAGTAGAGAGTTACTAGTCCATCCAGCTACAGTAAACATTAATTGGACTTCCCTGCTGATCCAGTGGTTAAGAATCCGCCTGCCAGTGTAGGGGTTGCAGGTTTGATCCCTGATCCTGGAAGATCCCACATACCACAGAGCGACTCAGCCCCTGTACCTAAGCCTCAGCTATTGAGCCTGTGCTCTAGCGCCCAGGAGCTGCCGCTGCTGAGCCACATGCTCTAGAGCCCGTGCTCTGCAGGAAGAGAAGCCACCTCAGTCAGAAACCTGCACAGCACAGCTACTAGGAAGGAGCCCCTGCTCGCAGCAGCCGGAGAAAGCCCACTTGCAGCAGTGAAGACCCAGCACAGCCAAAAATAAATATTTACGGAAAAAAAGACAAATTAACTGTCTCTCCTGAAAACGCATACTTTGATATAGTTGCAGAGGTCTGTTGCTAAATCTGAGATCTGAACTCCTAGAAATCAACTGGATTGGAAACCTGAGACCAGTCAGTTTTTCTCATAGGAATGCAAATGTAACAGAATTTGGGTCTCTGAGGATGGGCCGGGTTGCCGCTTTATTTTCAGAAATGGATTCAAGTCCCAGAGCAAATCTGTACACAGTGGAAATGTGCTTTCTGATGTGTATTTAACCTGGTTTAAACACAAACATACTGTGTTAGTTTGCTCTGACTGCCTCAACAAGGTGCTGCGAAGTGAGTGACTTCAAAAACAGCCCTTCGTTTTCCTAAACTGTGGAGGCGGGGAGCCCCAGGCTGCGGGCGCTGGCAGGTTTGGTCGTTCGTGGAGGCCTTTCCTTGGCTTGCGGGTGGCCTCTGTGCCCTCCCGTGGCCTTGCCTCTGAGTGTGTGTGTCCCAGAGTCCTCTGTGAGGCCAGGTCTCCTCATGTTGTACTAGGACACGCGTCTAATCGAATGAGGGCCTTGTTTTAACTCAATGACCTCTTATAGCTCTGGCTCCAAATCCTGCTGGGTTTGGAGCTACCGGGAGGCAGCCTCAACACAGAAATTTCAGGGGAGCACAGTTCATCCCATAGGACACAGTACCTAATAAAGCAGCATTTTATTTACTGCTAGCTGTCTGTCTTGCCTTGTCTGTCCCTGAACCCCGGGGAGAAGACAGTTCCAATGAGAGAAGGGAAGGGAGCTCCCATGAGATCTGGATTGCTCCGAGTTCAGAAATCCTTCCTGTTTCTCTCCTATTCATGTGGAACAGTTTTTATTAAATTCCTCTTAGTTATCTAGCTTACTTGTAACTTCATGTTAAAACTATTCTGTTCCCTGTTGTAGCATTTGGCTTTATACAAAGAAATAGCATATATTTATGGAAAATTCATATAATATTAACTTCTAGAAATTGAAAATACAAAATTTTTGAAGTGATACATGATACATCTAGGATGGATAGTTCTTTACCTTTGGTTATATAATTATATGAATTGTATGAAATCAACAGAAAGTGCATTACTTCCTTTTCTGACACATTCCAAGTCACACAGAGATAAGGAGGGAGTTTGTCCAGGCATCATTTAGTTTCTTAGCTTTTAAGAAATACTAATTTATGTTTTCCTGGATATATTTTTAAATAAAGCTTCTCCTTACTTTTCTTTTACTCTGTTACTATTTTAAGTATATTTATTTTAAATCTTAAATTATGAGAAGCATGATTTCCTAACGGTATGTTACTTTGTATGGTTTTGTTTTTGCCTCATCAGAGTCAAGCCAAACATATTCTCCTACATGGGAACCAAAGATAAAAGAGCCATAACCGTTCAGGAGATTGCTGTTCTCAAGTAAGTAGGAGTACATACTGGGGTTCGTTCTGTAAAAATCCTAGCACTGTATTTCCAAGTTCGAGGATTTGCTTTGTGGGGTTTACCTCTTCCATCTTTAGATAGTGCCTCTGTCTGTTCAGAAAACTGCTTTTCTATTTGTTTCTTTTTTCTTGCTTATCTGCATTCACTAATGTTTTCACAGCAAGCTGGTATTATTTATGTCATTTTTAAAGGATTTGTGTGTTAGAACCAAGAGAATATGTGAATATATTCTTTATCTTTTGTCTCTCTTCTTCATTGATTGTTAAATATAAGTTATTTAAAGTTTAATTACAAAACAGTGAATGAGCTCTTTTGTTATACACTGAAGATCTGCAAAGGAAAAAGGTGGTCTTTGCTTTTGAAGTAATTATGATGGAGCAGACAGGTAAATCAGAACTTACACACAGTGATGTAAATGCTAGAATAGAGGTGTATTTGGGGTGTTAGGCAAGACCTGCTAACAAAGTGTGGCACTCATTGTGGGGGCAGGCCAGGGAGACTTTCACAGAAAATGGGGTGCTCGGGGTTTTTCTCTTTGTTTAGTTTGGCTGTGCCACTCAGCTTGTGAGATCCTAGTTCCCCAACCAGGGACCAGACCCAAGCCCTCAGCGGTGGAAATGTGGAGTCTAACCACTTGACCACCAGGGAGTTCCCTGGATGCTCGAGTTTTCATCTAAACTGGGCTTCTCTGCCTTTTCACTGCTGACCCTGTGGGCTGGATAATTCCTTGTTGAAGGGGCCATATTGTGCACTCTAGGACATTCAGCAGCAGCCCTGGTCTCTCTCTACCGCAGAATTTCAGTAACTTTCCCCCTATTCATGTCAGCACTGTGACAGACAAAAATGTCTCTAGACCTGGCTAAATGTCTCTTGAAGAGCAGAATAGCCCTTGGTTGAGAACCACTGGTCTAGATTCTAGAAGGACGGGTGGCCAGACAGACTCAGGTGTCCATCCTCGATTCTAGAAAGCCAGTGGTCAGACAGGCTCAGGTGTCCATGCTTACGTACCCCTGAGGTGGAGGATGGTGGGGGGAAGAAGTAACGGGGCAGGAGGAAATGGGGGTTGTAGGTGCTTGTTGTCATGAGTGCGGTGATGGCTTCACAGGCTTATTCACGTGTTAAAACTTGTACATTTTGTATACGTACAGTTTATTGTTGTTCAGGCACCCAGTCCTGTCTGACTCTTTGTGACGCCATGGACTGCAGCACCCCAGGCCTCCCCATCCCTCACCATCTCCTGAAGTTTTCCCTGGTTCATGTCCATTGCATCATTGATGCCATTCAGCCATCTCCTCCTCGACGCCCTCTTCTCTTTCTGACCTCAGTCTTTTCCAGCATCAGGGACTTTTCTAATGAGTTGGCTGTTCTCATCAGATGACCAGAATACTGGAGCTTCAGCTTCAGCATCAGTCCTTCCTATGAGTTTTCAGGGTTGATTTCCTTTAGGATTGATTGACTGGTTTGATCTCCTTGCTGTCCAAGGGATATTTAGGAGTATTCTCCAGCACCACAGTTTGAAGGCATCAATTCTTTGGCGTTCTGCCTTTACTGTCCAACTCACACAACCATACGTGACCACTGGGAAGACCAAAACCTTGTCTGTATGGACTTTTGTCAGCAAAGTAATGTCTCTGCTTTTCAACACACTATCTAGGTTTGTCATCGCTTTTCTGCCAAGAAGCAATCGTCTTCTAATTTCATGGCTGCAGTCACCATCCACAGTGATTTTAGAGCCCAAGAAGAGGAAATCGGTCACTTTCACTTCCGCCCTTTCCCCTTCTATTTGCCATGAAGTGATGGGCCTGGATGGCATGATCTTAGTTTTTTTAATATTTAGTTTTAAGCCAGCTTTTTCACTCTCCTCCTTCACCCTCACCAAGAAGCTCTTTATTTCCTCTTTGCTTTCTGCCATTAGGGTGGTGTTATCCTCATATTTGAGGTTGTTGATGTTTCTCCTGCCTATCTTGTTTCCAGCTTGTAACTCATCCAGTCTGGCATTTTGGTTTACCCACTTGTTAATTCTAAAGTCATCTGTGCTTGCTATCCCCACTTAAAGGCATATATGTGCTTGTAATTCCCCTGTCTTTTCATAAAGAAGTTGAGGTAGCACCTCCTCTTTGCCCCCCAGTCCCCTGCCATTTGGCTCCCCTCCCACCTTCTGATTCATTTGAGATAGTGTGAGGATTGAGTTCCCAATTGCTTCCTAGTGGATTTTCCAGCCCTTCTCTTCCTTGACCTTGGACCCTGAGCATGAGGTCATGGTAAAGGCATAAAGGCAAGTCGAGAACATCTGCTCTCTACAATACGACATCACTAGCAGTGTGCGTGGTGCCATGTCTGGGGCAGAGCAGGAGGTGACGCCTGAAGATGCTGGCACTCCCACGTGTTGCCCTGATCTCTTTGTGCCTGAGATGCGTGGAAAGTGGGGTCATCTGCTGAGAGTAAAGGGGATGGGAGTAGGAAAGGGAACTTGAAAACAGTGGGAAGATTTGAATAGCCTGTGTGGGTGATGGGCTGGTCAGCAGCTCCTGAGAGCAGGGGACTGGCAGTGGCTCAAGGAGTCAGCCTTTCCTATACCCTGGATATGGGGCGTAGAAGGTTCTTGACTTCTCTTTGGTGTCTGAAATATTGTAGTCAACTCCTGTGCTTTCCGGCCAGCTGGCTCTGAATTTCTCCACCTAAATTTAAAGATAGATTCGTTTGTACTTCTTCAGTTTGTATCATAGTTTGTACTTCTTCAGATTGCCTTGTTCACGACTTGATGTATTTTTTGTGGAAGAGTTTTTTTTCCTTAGTTTTCTTTAGTTTATTTCCTAAAACTAAAATATTTACATAAAGTGTGTTTTTTCTTGCAAACAGTAAATGATGTACACCTTTCCCTGTTCAGTTCAGTTCAGTCGCTCAGTCGTGTCTGACTCTTTGCGACCCCATGAATTGCAGCACGCCAGGCCTCCCTGTCCATCACCAACTCCCGGAGTTCACTCAGACACGCATCCATCGAGTCAGTGATGCCATCCAGCCATCTCATCCTCTGTCGCCCCTTTCTCCTCCTGCCCCCAATCCCTCCCAGCATGAGTCTTTTCCAATGAGTCAACTCTTCACATGAGGTGGCCAAAGTACTGGAGTTTCAGCTTCAGCATCATTCCCTCCAAAGAAATCCCAGGGCTGATCTCCTTCAGAATGGACTGGTTGGATCTCCTTGCAGTCCAAGGGACTCTCTCAAGAGTCTTCTCCAACACCACAGTTCAAAAGCATCAATTCTTCGGCGCTCAGCCTTCTTCACAGTCCAACTCTCACATCCATACATGACCACAGGAAAAGCCATAGCCTTGACTAGACGGACCTTTGTTGGCAAAGTAATGTCTCTGCTTTTCAATATGCTATCAAGATTGGTCATAACTTTTCTTCCAAGGAGTAAACGTCTTTTAATTTCATGGCTGCAGTCATCATCTACAGTGATTTTGGAGCCCCCCAAAATAAAGTCTGACACTGTTTCCACTGTTTCCCCATCTATTTGCCATGAAGTGATGGGACCGGATGCCATGATCTTCATTTTCTGAATGTTGAGCTTTAAGCCAACTTTTTCACTCTACCCTTTCACTTTCATCAAGAGGCTTTTTAGTGGCACTTTCTGCCATAAGGGTGGTGTCATCTGCATATCTGAGGTTATTGATATTTCTCCCGGCAGTCTTGATGCTAGCTTGTGCTTCTTCTAGCCCAGCGTTTCTCATGATGTACTCTGCATAGAAGTTAAATAAGCAGGGTGACAATATCCAGCCTTGATGTACTCCTTTTCCTATTTGGAACCAGTCTGTTGTTCCATGTCCAATTCTAACTGTTGCTTCCTGACCTGCATACAAATTTCTCAAGAGGCAGGTCAGGTGGTCACGTGTAGCAAAAGATATTTAAGTATATGTTGTTGTTTTTCAGTTGCTAAGTCATGTCCAACTGTTTGCAACCCCATGATCTGCAGCACACCAGGCTTCCCTGTCCTTCACTATCTCCCTGAGTTTGCTCAAACTCATGCCCGTTGAGTCGGTGATACCATCCAACCATCTCATCCTCTGTTGCCCCCTTCTCTTGCCTTCAATCTTTCCCAGCACCAGGTTCTTTTCCAGTGTATCCTAATTTATGAGCTGTTACTCTATTTTTAAATTTTACATGGTTTTCCATTTCTTGCTATTATAAGCAGTTCCATGATGGTAGCTAAATCTTGGCACACATCTGTGATAACCTCATTAAGATAAGCTTAGCAAAAAAAAAAAAAGATAAACTTAGCAGTAGAGTGTGAAATTCTAGATGTTAGGTTTTTGATCCAGAGTTTAATTGCCCTGTAGAAAGGTGGTACCAGTTTATCACCTTTATTTTTAAAAGACTTCAGAATCCTTCCTGACACATTTTAATCTTAAAAAAAAAATATTTGCTAATATTCAGTGTCAAAACAGAGCATCTTCTTATTTTGTATTGCATTTTATGATGTGACATCTTCGAAGAATGAAGGTATACGTCTCTTCCTAGTCAGCCACCAGGTGTCATACTTGATCGCACTGCGATTCTGTCTTCATAGACCTTTGCTGCCTTTATCGTCTTCCTGTTGACTTAGTAAGAAACCATATTAAACACCTAATGGAAAGCACATAGCACTTATCTCACGGATGCAGGCTACTCCCTTCGTTTGCTTAATGGATATGTGGGGCCAAGTGGATTGGCCTTTCCCGTGAGAACTGGTAGACAGGATAAACCCACTCTGCCACGCAAGGATTTTAATTACTGCTGAATTGATTAGTGTTTGGGATAAGCAGCTTCTCAGCTTCGTGTAACTCTCCAAAGTCGCCTAGTAGTTTTCACAGGATCTCAAGCAGGAACAGCCTCATTCAGCATGATTTGTTTCTCTTCCTGCCTCTTCCTGCCAGTCTCCTTTCTGAGCCTGGGCCAGTATTTTCCTGGCTTTGTTAATAAAGGCATTTTGTGCAACATGCTGCTTAGGTTGGCTCCTGGCATTTAAAAGTGAGATTTTGGTATTCCCAAGTTACAGGATTGCTTTGAATTTACAACCAAAGAGCTTGATCCAGGATCATCAAAATTAAAACTGTGAACAGTATCATGAAAGGTATTGTCAACTTCATCCCATCAGTTCTCAAGGAGCACCCACACCAGCAAGAACCGAGTGTTCTCTTGCTTTCTGCTATGCTAGTGGGATTCACAAATACATGTTTTTGTGTATTCAAGAATCAACTGTAGAATTTGATTCAGCCATGAAAAAGAATGAAGTACATGTGTTAGTTGCTCAGTGGTGCCCAACTCTTTGCTCCCTCATGGACTGTAACCTACCAGGCTCCTCTGTCCATGGGATTTTCCAGGCAAGGGTACTGACGTGGTTTGCCATTTCCTTCTCTAGGGGATCTTCCCAACCCGGGGATCTAACCCAGGTCTCCTGCACTGCAGGCAGATTCTTGATCAACTGAGCCACCAGGGAAGCCCTGATATATACTATAACATGAATGAATCTTAAAAAACACTATGTAAACTAAGTAAGGGGAGTCATACGCAAAGGACCACATATTATATAATTATGTTTGTATGAAATGTCCCAGATAGGGAGATATGTAAAGACAAAGTAGGTTAGTGGTTGCTAGGAGTCGCAGGGAAAGGGAAGGGGGTTCATAGGTGTACGGTTTCTTTTGGGAGTGATGGAAATATTCTGGAATTAGATCATGGTGACAGTTGCACAACATTGTGACTATACTAAAACCCCCCGAGTTGTACACTTTATAATGCTTAAAATGATAAGGTTTTTGTTATGTTCATTTTAGCTCTTTATTAAAAAAAAAAAAGAACTAAGCTGTCTTTCATGGCTGTTGGGAAGCAGTCTCCCTAATCTCTTTCCAGAACTGCCAAGCTGCCTATCTGATTCCTTCTTTCCTCTTGACTCTTAAATTTCCTGTCCATTTTTATAGCAAGAATTACTGACCAAAGAGGATCTCTGTCCTCCCTTTCCTCCCACTGTTCATCCTGATCCTTTGTTTCCTGGACCCTTTGGGATACTGTTTCTGGACTAATTGGCGCCCTGTGGGTCTGCGGTCATCTCCATATGTCTAAAGTCAAGGATGTGGTTCCTCTGAGCAGCTGGCCCGAGCTGGTACAGACCCACTTCACACCTTTTGGTACTTGGGTTGGACAGGGCATTCAGGGCCAGGAGAGAGGGTAATGGAATATGAGGTTTGCCTACTTCTCTGGCTAGCTTCCTGCGTTTTATAATAATTAGTGGACAGTGACACTTCTTTCCTTAAGAAATTTGGTCAGGCTGCTTCTGCACATATTGAACCAGGAAACAAATTGATCGATTGATAATGCATCAAGAAACTGATTGCCTTCAGGGAATATGGCTAAATTTTCAGCAAGGAAACAAGAATTCTCTGAGATGAAATGGCAAACTGGTATTATATGGTGGATTTTAAACAGTTTAACTCAGTAACAGCATATTTTTAATGAAGAAGTAGAATAAAATTTCCTCAGTAATTTTGCATGTAATGTTGGGACTTGGGAGGCTGCACAGGCCCCTGTGGGGCAGCTTCTGTAATTAGGATCTGAGTCTAAATATGGGCATGGGTCTCTAGACCAGGCACTTCGGGGCAGAATAGCCTCTCGTGCAGGCTCAGGGCCCAGGAACCACATCCAGACCTTCCCAACCCCTGTAGTTACTTCCTGCCAAAGCTGGAACGTGGCTCCTGGCAGTAAGAGCCAATAGGAATGCGCTCAAGGGCCCACTCTGAGAAACACCATGCAGTCCAGAGTCAACAAAGAGAAGCTCAGACGCCCTTTGTTCTGGTAGTTCTCAGCTCTTCAGAGGACACTTGAATTCAGAAGAAAGTTAAAACCACTTGCTGAGGCACAGTGATGTACTATGTAGCGTTATATGTAGCTTTAAAAAATTGTCAACAACCCAGGTGACCCAAATTGAAAAGTCTTAAATAAAATGAATGACTAAGTAAATTAAAATTGGTGAGTTATTTTTTACTATATTAGATTATTTCTAATTATTTAAAACCCTCTTTGCTAAAGTAGAGAAAGATGAATACTAACATGTGAAAATATTTTAAAATGGCCAAATGTGCAAGTGAAAAACCAGACATCTTGTTTAACCATGAAATATTAGAGCATTTTATTAGAACTGAGAACAAAATGGAGATGACCACACTATTACTACTACTTATCTTTGTTCTTGGCATTCTATAATACAAAGAATAATTAGGAAATAAGTGATGTAAAAATTAGGAGGAGGCCAGACTGCAGTTTTGTTACTGATGTATGATTGTTTCCATTCAAGGAGTTAACTGAAAGTTATGCAAGATAGGAAAGAGTATGTACAAAAATCAGTATTCAGATGATAGCCTATTAGAAATTATAGCAGAAAAAAATATTTCACACAGAAGAAGGTGAAGAAAAGAACATATCTAGAAACAAAAATTTTTGTAAAGTGTAAGATCTCTCTCTGTGAAGAAAACTTTGAAATGCTATTGATAGATGTAAAAGAACTTGGGTAAATGAATGCTGTAATCTGTTCTTGGATACATATAAATGTTTTTTAGTGAAAAAACATGTACATTTATGCTGATACTAAATGAAAATACCAATAGAATGTTTCAAACTAATCAAGCTGATCGTAATGTGGGAAAGAGTCAGAAGTAACCATAAAAATTCTGGAAGAAATGACTAATAAAGGGGGATTAGTGTAAAAATTTATAATGAAATATATATATATATCATTTAAAATACTTGTATTAAAACAGTCCCATGGTGATTTTGGAGTAAATTGTACACTTAGATTACTAAAACATTTTTATCACACTCTCCACTGTATTTCTGGATTTATAATAATCTGTTTCTTTCACTTATCACCTTGGTTTTTTTAGAGCAATTTACTTATTTTTATTGAAGTACAATTGACTTCCATTGTTTCAGATGAACGACAAAGTCGATTTTATACTTGTGTTATATGTAAACACAAATTCTTTTTAGATTCTTTTCCATTATTGGTTTCTACAAGATAATGAATACAGTTCCCTGTGCTATGTAATACATACTTGTTTATTTTATATATAGTAGTGTATATATGTTAATCTCACATTCCAAATTTATTCCTCCCTCCTGTCTTTCCCCTTTGGTAAGCATAAGTTTGTTTTCTCTGTGCGTCTGTTTCTGTTTTGTAAATAAGCTCCTTTTTTTTTTTAACCACATGTAAGTGATCATGTATTTGTCTTTGACTTACTTTCCTCAGGATAATCATCTGCAGGCCCATCATGTTGCTGCAGACGACATTATTTTGTTCTTTTCTGGCTGAATAATATTCTATTGTATATATATGCTGCGTCGTCTTTAGCTGCTCATCTCTAGATGAACATTTAGGTTGTTGCCATGTCTTGATATGCTGTAAATAGTGCTGCTGTGAACACTGGGGTGTGTGCACCTTTTTTAATTAGAGTTTTCCTCTCTTCTGGGTATGTGCCCAAAAGTGGGGCTGCTGGCTCCCGTGGCAACTCTGTCACTAGTTTTTGAGGAATCTCCATACTGTTCTCCATAGTGGCTGTGCCAGTTTACATTCCTACTAACAGTGTACAGAGTTCTCTTTTTTCCTACACCATCTCCAATATTTATTGTTCTTTTTTTTTTTTTTAATGTATATTTGACTGTGCTGGGTGTGTGTTTTTGTGCAGACGTTCTCTAGTTGCAGTGAGCAGGGCTGCTCTCTAGTTGCAGTGCGTTACCTTCTCACTGTGGTGGCTTCTCTCGTTGCAGAGCACGGGCTATTGGGTGCACAGCCTTCAGTAGTTGTGGCATGCACAAGCTTAGTGGCTCTGCAGTGTATGGGGTCTTCCTGGACCGGGAATCGAACCCATGCCTCCTGCATTGACAGGCGGATTCTTCACCATTGAGCCACCAGGGAAGCCCTATCGGTAGGCTTTTTCATGATGGCCATTCTGGCCAGTGTGAGGTGACACCTTACAGTAACTTTGATTTGCATTTACCTAATAGTTAGCATTATTGAGCATCTTTTCATGTGCCTGTTGGCCATCTGTATGTCTTTTTGGAGCGATGTCTGTTTAGGTCTTCTGGCCATTTTTAAATTTTATTTATTTTTTTCTGCCCATTTTGATTGGGCTGTTTGTTTTTTGGTAATGAGCTGTATAAACTGTATGTTTTGTCAGTTAAACCATCGTTGCTTGTATCATTTGCAAATGTATTTTTCCCAGTCTGTAGATTGTCTTTTTATTTTGTTTATGGTTTCCTTTGCTATGCAAAAGCTTTTAAGGTTAATTAGATCCCATTTGTTTATTTTTGCTTTTGTTTCCATTACTCTAGAAGACAGACTTATGAAAATAATGCTGTGATTTTTGTCAAATTGTGTTCTGCCTGTTTTCCTCTAGGAGTTTTATAGTATCTGGTCTTAGAGTTAGCTCTTTAATCCTTTTTGAGTTTATTTTTGTATCTGATGTTGGAAAATGTTCTGATTTCATTTTTTTACATATGATTGTCTAGCCACAGTATATTTTAAACCTATTATAGAAGTATAGCAGTTAAAGCAGTGTGATACTTACACATAAATGGGTAGAATTAGAATAATTACAGACCCAGATATGTCCACAGTTAGTGTGTAATGAAAGTAGCATTTAAAATCAGCAGAGAAAAGATGTTCTGAGCTAGTGAATTTGTGGATTTATTTTTTGTAGCCAAGTCTTTGATGTGATGTTTATACTCCATAATCTACCTTTAAAAAACAAAAAAAAGTCAAAAACAAAAAGGAACATGTGATGCTGTTAATTTAAAATGCAGAACCAAAGCCACTGAGCAGCAGCTGATGCAGTTACTGGCTTGTGTGTGAAAAACTTTCCCCTCTTTCCTTAGTCTCCTTGTGGCCCAGGATGAAAAGAGTCCATAATTTAAAGCCGAGGGAGAGAGCATGACCTCATCCCCCTCCTTTCTAAATGAGCCACTTCTGGCATCAGCAGTTGACTGGGGAGAGTAAACAGAGACTCCCAGTCAAAGCCCTGGAACCCCTGTGCCTGGAGTTCTTTCCTTTTTTGCTGCAGCCCGTGTGAAAGACCAGTCTTTTGTAAAAGACCAGTAGTGAAGATTAGTGTATTAATGATTGCATGGAGGCCAGCACTGCTGTAAATGAGACACATCACTACTGTAAGCCAAAATGAAACAGAAGAAAAGGTATCCTTTTTACTCTAAAGCAACAGCTGAACAAGTGTAAAAGTACTACATTGTTTGTTCATCAGTTATACTCCAATACAAAATAAAAAGTAAAAAAAAAAAAGGCACTCTACTTATACCTGGGGATACTGTTTAAAAAAATAATCTCCAACTAGGGACACCCTTTCTAAGTAAAGCTTTAATCCCAGAGCTATTTTTAAAAACTCTCAATTAAAATTTTACTATCTAGTCCTTGTTTGTAGAATGTCAACTGATACAGGAGGAATGGGGTGGGGGGTGGTTTACAAACACTCTTTCACAGTCAGCACAGTAATATTTGCACCTGCCAGCAGCTATCCTTGGGCATCGAAACAGCTGGATGAAAGACAGTGGGGAAACAGGCTAGGCACAGAATTTTTAAAATGGCACGCCACAGGTTATAAATTGAAAAAGGAAAAGGAGGGAGAGGTACCATTTTGCTGTGATACACTGAAAAGGCCTCAGCATCTCCTGGGTGACACTCCCCCCAGAGTGTGGGAGTTTTTTTGTTGTTGCTCAGTCACCAAGACATGAGTGTCATGTCACTCACACTAAGTTATGTCCAACTCTTTGCGACCCCATGGACTTCAGCATCCCAGGCTCCTCTGTCCTTCACTGTCTCCCAGAGTTTGCACAAATTCTTGTCCATTTGAGTTGGTGATGCTATCTAACTATCTTCTCCTGTGCTGCCCTCCTTTCCTTTTGCCCTCAATCTTTCCTAGCATCAGGGTCTTTTCCAGTGAGTTGGCTCTTCACATTAGGTGACCAAAGTATTGGCACTCCAGCTTTAGCATCAGACCTTCCAATGAATATTCAGTGCTACTGAGGAGCAGTCCACATCCAAACTCACCCAATTCCTCCCAGTAATGTCACTTAGATTTTTTTTAAGCTCCTTAACGTCAGGATCTAATCAAGAACCAGGACAATCATTGTTTCCTCACAGTAAGATTTTGAGCATAACCTATGGGAGTCTTACTGTTGTGGAAATAATGATTGTCCTGGTCTTTGATTAGATCCTGAAGATAAGTAGCATTAAAACTCCCTGGTAGTTCAGACTGTAAAGAATCTGCCTGCAGTGTGGGAAACCTGGGTTCGATCCCTGAATCGGGAAGATCCACAGGAGGAGGGCATGGCACCCGCTACTGTATTCTTGCCTAGAAAATCCCCATGGACGGAGGAGCCTGGTGCGCTACAGTCCGTGGGGTCGCAAAGAGTCGGACACGACTGAGCGACTAAGCACACACACACACAAAATCTCAGTGATGTTATGGGGGGATTGGGTGAGTTTGAATCTGGACTGCTCTTCGGTAGCACTGAATTCCTGTAGGCTCCCTGAGGGTTACTGGTGGTGAGTGACTTGGGAGACTGCTGTTCTTAGGAGACACATACTGCACTCTCTTTAAGGGTGAGATGTCCCCAGGCTGCAGCTCACTCTCACGTGGTTCAGAATGTGTGTGTGTGTGTGTGTGTGTGTGTGTGCGCGTGCGCGCGTGTGTGTGCACATGTGTGCGCATGTATGTGTGGTATGGGGTGTTCATATGTCTAGAAATACATGTAAAGTATAGTGGAAAAATGTTAGCAATTGGTAAATCTGAGTGTAAAGTATAAGACTTCGTTACAGTGTTACCAGTTTTTTTTTTTAAGTTGGGAAATTTTCCAAAGTATACAAATATTATTAAGTGAACTCACAAAATGGGAGATAATATTTTCTCACTGTGTGGTAAAGGGTAGATTTCCTTAATCTATGGAAACAGAAGAGTATTAACAACCCAATAGAAAAAGAGGCAGTAGGAAGACTAGGTACTCCACAGTCAAGACATGAAAAAACGTTTAAATCCTCTCACAGTAAGAAGCAGGTAAGTAAAAATGAAAGTAGCATTTTAAATTTTGCCTGGCAGAGCTAAAATAAGGTTTATAACATGCTGTGTGAGGAGACAGGCATGAGACAGTAGGCACTGACATATGGGAGTGTGAATTGGTATAACCTTTTTGGAGGACAGTAGGGGTTAAAATTTAAAATCCGCCACTTCTCCTTAGATATGAACATATCTAAATCATTCGCCTGTGTAGGTGTACCATGACGTCTGTATGAGCATGTTTGTTAGAGAGTACTTTATAGTAATAGCAGAAGATGGGTAGCAATTTAAATGGCCATCCCAGGGGACTGGTCAGATGAAGGCCAGAGAAAAGATCTAGGCAGTGTGGCGGCCACCCTGTGCACCTGTTCACAGAGTGAGGCAGCTTCTGAAAGGACTCTCTGGATAAGGCAGGTCTCTAATAGGCAGTTTTCCAGTTTTCTGTGAATAAAGGAAGATAGTAAACAATTTGTAATTGTAACAAAAAAAATTGTTTTTTAAAAGGGAGGATCTGGGTGCTGGTTACATGGTTGCATTCACTTTGTGAAAATCTGTCAAGCAGTTCTGTCCATATAACATATATTAGAAGCTTACTGAGAAATTCCAGAGAGAGAGAGAGAAGATAACAGGAACACTTACTTGTGCAGAAAGTGTTTCTAGAGGGACATACAAGAAACTGTTCGCGTTGTCTGCCAGTGGAGCGGGGTATTGAGGGACAGAGTTACAGCAGAGGCTTTCTAGTACTGTACTTCTTTTTTTACGTGTATTGCTAAAGAAGTTAGTTTTTCATGAAAACTTAATACCTTTTAAATGATGGCAAGAAAGTATAGATTATGCGATTCTGACTAAATATATGTAGTCAGATAAAGATCATATACATATATCTGACATGTGTTTAAGAAAGAAAGAAAGGATAGGAGGAAATTCAAAGTTAGATACTAACTTTTTTTTTTAGCTGATGAGACTGAGTTTTGTTTTCTTCTGTATTTCTCTGTACTTTTCCAAGTTTTCTGTAGTGTGATTGCAATATTTTTCTGATGGACAAAAATGAAACTATGATTCTTTTTTAATGCTTAGTAAGAACTTTTTTACCTGTAGGAATTGCTCTCTGCTCCCTTTCTCACCCTTTTCCCCACACAAAAAGTAGAAAATTTCAAACAGAATTGTTCCATTATCAGTATGCAAGTAACAGGAGACTCTTAAGAATATAACGATGGCCCAGGTTACATCATTCCAGTAGGAACAGGTGTCCTCAGGCTGGAGGAACATTCCAGAGGCGAACGAAAGATAGGCTTACCCCACTGGCCTTGGTGCCTTTCCTTTCTGCCATCACAGCTTCTAGTCTCATTTTAAGCTGCCATTTTCTGTCATAAACTGTCCTAGATCATATTAACCAGGCAACAGGTCATGACCATCTTTCTGCTCCTTTTACATTTTGTATTTTTTAGAATAACTGCACAAAGACTTGCCCACTTGAACAAGTGCTTGATGAACTTTAAGCTGGGGAATTTCAGCTATCAGAAAAACCCTCTGAAATTGGGAGAGCTTCAAGGAAATCACTTCACGGTCGTCCTCAGGTAAAGAGCTGCGACGGGAAGTACAGACCAGGGAGGATCTTCTTGGGTCACCTCGAGTCCCTTCGGAATGGTTGTTAATTCCATTGAGCTGGCACCAATGGTCTTGGCGGCCCAGAAAGGCGAGGTGGGGTCCGATGGAGCTGGGAGAGCAAACCCAGCTGTAGTGTTTGTGCCGATACAGCCATGCCTCTACCCACTCAGCGCCACCTTTGGAATGAGGCAGTCTCCTTGAAATGCAAAAGACAGCTTACACTTCCACCTACCTAGAATAGGCAGATTCATAGACACAAAAAAGTAGAATAAAGGTTACCTGGGGTGTAAGGTGGGGAGATGAGTTACTGTTCAGTAACTGGCATTTCAATTTGAGAAGATGAAGCAGTTCAGGAAGTATATAGTGGTAGAGGTTGCACAACACTGTGAATATACTTAATGCTACCATATTGCATGCTTAGAAATGGCTAAAAGGGTAAATTTTGTGTTGTGTACACTTCACAGTTTTTAAAAAGACAAAGTCCTTGGGAGGTAGAGAGAAAGCTCCATGGAACAAGGGGAAAGCTCAGGAGCCAAGCTATGTCGCTTATGATTTGCATCCCTGAGTGTGTTTGCCTGTAAATTTTTTTCTCTGGGTCATTTGGGCCCCCTGCAGAAATATAACAGGAACTGACAACCAAGTGGAACAAGCCATGAACTCTCTCAAGGAGATTGGGTTTATCAACTACTACGGAATGCAAAGGTTTGGAACAACAGCTGTCCCCACATATCAAGTTGGAAGGTTTGTATTTAATTTCTTAACTTTTGTCTGAAAGAACTTGCTCATTAAAAAATAAAAAGAAGCAGGATTTTTTTTTTTTTGGTCAGTGGTGTTTTTAGTTATTTCTAGATTTCCTGGAAAACTGGACCAAAAGAATCCTTTTAGATGACCAACTGATCCATAGCCTCCATAAGTTTTGTTCTGTTTTATGATAGTTCATGTACAAGGTGAAAAGTAAGTCAGGATTCAGAGAGCTTTAACCTGATAAGGCAGTTTTTCTCTCCCACCTAATAGCCCATCCAGGGATTCTGTTTTCTTTCACACAGATAAATCTTGGCTCAATACATGACCTAGCAGTAGCGGTTGGGTAACTCAGCCCCAGAGTAGCCTGAAGGAGATGAGTAGCTTATGCTCTCTGTTAACAGGTGCTTCCTAATTTCTTAAACTGGTACCTGCCCTTCCCTCACCCTTTAAAGAAAGTGGTGTAGGATGCAGGTAGCATATAAAATTCATTTTAAGAACTCTCTCATCAGCTTTGTGATAGTAGGAAATCCCTCTAGGTGAGCTGGGGTGGGAATCCCATCAGTGAAAACTCGGGTTTATAAGCTTACTTACACTATCCTGCTCTCCGGTGCATGTTGTGTTGCCTAAATGATGATTCACATTGCAGTTAGGATTGGGAAGCTTGAGTTGGAAGTGATCTGAGAGATTATTTAGTTCATGTTCTTCCTGGCACTTTGAATTTTTTGCTTTAGCAAAGGTGAAATTTGCGAGGCACCTCGAGCTCACTGGTTTGTCAGCTGCAGTCCTGAGAGGAGAGGGGTCTTCTCAATTCAGTCCATGATTTCAGCAGCTGACTCTATGAAGTTGCATTTGTTCATGCATCCTTAAGAGCACAAAATGAAAATATCACATGGTATTTCCTCTACCTCTCTGAGGCTGTGTTGTGAGGGTAAAAAGCTCAGGTAAAAGGGGGAAATTCTTCGGCAGTCCAGTGGTTAGAACTCCATCCTTCACTGCCAAGGGCCCTGGGTTCAATCCCTGGTTAGGGAACTAAGATCCCACACGCCACATGCAGTGGCAAAAAATAAAAATGAAAACCACTCATAGAATTCAATAACAACAAAAAAAAACCTAATTTTAAAATGGGCAAAGAACTTGACTATTCCCCGAAGAAGATATACAGGCAACTAATAAAGCCATGAAAAGATGTTTAGTACCACTAATTATTCGGGAAATGTACATCAAAACCTCAGTAGGATATGACTTTGTACCCATTAGGATGGCTGTTATTTAAAAAAAGAACAAAAAGGGAAAGAAAATAAGTGTTGGGTGTGGAGAAACTGCAGCCCTTGCACACTGCAGGTGAGCATATAGAATGGAACTGCCATTGTAGAAATGGTCTGGACAGTCCCCGAAACTAAAACACAGAGCTCCTGCTGTATGATTCTGCAGTTTCCAAAAGAAATAAAAACACTCAACAGATATTTATACACCTATGTTGAGAAGAGCATTGTTCACAATAGCCAAATGGTAGAAGCAGCCAACTAGGTGTCCATTAACAGATGAACTGATGAACAGAATGTCCATAGTGCGGTGGGATGCAGCCTTAAAAAGGAACGCAGTTTGACACATGCGACAGCACGAATAAACCTGAAGACTTATGCTAAGTGAAATAAGCCAGTCACAAAAGGACAAGCACTATGTAATTCCTCTTACCTGCGATTCCTAGAGTAGTCAGTCATAGACAAAGTAGAATGGTGGTTGCCAGGAGCTGTGGGGAGGGGAAGGAAGGAGTTCCTGTCTACTGAATCCTCAATTGGCCGTGAAAGATTGAAGAGCCCTGGAGGCAGATGGTCCTGATGGTTATATGACAGTGTGGCTGGACTTAATGCCGCAGAACTGTCCACTTAAAAATAGCTGAAATGATAAATTTTATGCTATATATACTTTACATGGTTTATAAAAGAAAGTGAAAAAAGGAAAGATACTAGTAATGTAAGAAGTCTCGTAGTTAAGCAACTTTATACCAAGTGTTGGCACACTTTTTGTGTAGAGGGTCAGGTCATAAATAGTTAGACTTTGTGGGCCGCGGAGTGTGTCCGGCAGCTCCTCAGCACTGTTGTTACAGGGTGAAAGCAACCAGAGATAGCACATGTGTTAATGAGCACGGCTGGTTTTCAGTAGAACTGTTTACAAAATCAAGTGGCCAGCCAGAGAACAAAGGTTTTTGCACACAGAAGTCTTTCTTTCATGGTATTTGGTGCACCGCCACCTAGTCCTGAATTAGCACTGTGCTCTTTTTGAAAATATTACTGAAGGCCTAGGCCAGCTGAATAATGTTTACTCAGGAGGGTGTTTAAAGACTGTTGGAGCATGGCTTGTTCCAGGTACTTCAAGAATTGCCAGCAGTGGGATATCTTTTAGAATAATTCATTGCACTAGTAGGTTAAAAATCTACTAACTAGTTAGTAGATTAGTTAACTACTAGTTAGTTAGTAGGTTAAATATGTGATCTCATTAGTATATACAGTAGCATTTTACATAAAACACAAATATCTCATATAGATTAACTTAAATGTGAAAAATAAAAACCCTAGTTAAGTAGAAAAACAGAAAAATTAATAGGAGGGATTTTTGTTTTTTGGTGGTAGGGAAGGGCTTTCTGACTCCAAGCCCAGAAATCTTAATGAGGAAAAAAATGTTCAGATATGATACATGAAATACATCCTTTGTGTGGCAAAAGATAGTATAATAAAAGTAAAAGGAAAAATAGCATACGCATAAAGATCAAGCAGGTCATGAAAGCTATCCTCTGAAGTGTTAACAGTGTTTGTTTTTTAGAGGTTAGATACCAGGTAACCTCCTTCCTTCTGTACTGTTTAATTTTATAGAAACATGTATAACTTATAATCAGCAAAAGTAAAGATACTTCCATTTTGGTGAGAATTATAATGCATAAAGATAAATTGTATTTATTCTCTTTACCTAGGCAAGAAATCTTTTCATATAGGGGAGAAATTTTTTTTAAGTTTCAAATAAATATTGATATGTAAAGACTGATTTATACAGATAACACCATGTATAACAGCTTAAAACATGACTAGGCAGTATTTATACTGTATGGCATTTTAAAAATGAGATGATACTAAATGATACAAATGGTATATCCTTAATTTTCTTCTCTCTTTTTAGTTCTTTTGACATTTACCTGTGTCATTATATCAATATTAGTTTTTCTGCTTTTAAGTTTAATAAAATATATAAAGTTAACATGATTTGTTGACTCTACAAATTTGAGCAGATAAAACTCATCTTAATGCAAAATTAAGTAAAATAAATGCTGTTTAATTTTAGAGCTATACTGCAAAATTCCTGGACTGAAGTCATGGATTTAATATTGAAACCCCGTTCTGGAGGTGAGAATAAAAATAATCTTAAGAAAAAAAAAAAAAGGAATATATGAGTCGATATTCATGAAATTGCTTTGAATAAAAGTATAGGTGCAAATTAGCATCATTATTTCAAATTTTTTTGCATCTTTATTTTTGTACAAGTCTTATGTACATATTAGAGACTTATAATTTATCTCTTATTTTCAGCTCTTTAGCTCAAGCTCATCTAATTTATTAACTCACAAATGAATACATTTATTTCTTTGTGCACTACAAAATTTCTGAACATACAGGACTCCAAACAGATTTCACTGGTGGTTAATTTGTTATAAAAACAGAGTGTAATATAATATAAAAACTTGGAGAAAGCACACTGAGAATTTTTGTTTGAAGAGTTCATTAGAAATTCTAATGTCATACTGTATTGAAAAAAGGATTTAAATATCACTTTATAAATCACCAAATAATTATGTCCACTGTGGATGATTATTTATTTGCACGTTGAAAAGAGAGGTTGTCTAATTTTATGGAAAGTAACCCATTACATTTGACAATACAGTAGAAAAAGAGAGGGGAGGAAGCAAGGGCTGCCTAGGTTTTGTCTGAGGTTGAGTTGGCATGGCAGCACTCAGTGGTTGACTTTAAGTCCTGAGATGGTAGCATGAAAGCCATCTAGTTCTGTAAGCTCTCTGCCTTTCCTGTCTTTTCATTTCTGATTATTGCTCTCAGGTGAGCAGAAGCTCTTCTGAGTACCTCTATCACAAATAGCAGTTCCTAATTTTGTCTTCTCTGTGAAATGTTTGAGTTATGAAAGTCTGTCTTTTGGATAAACTGTTTAATCACAGCTTTTTTCTCCCCCACTCCAGCTGAAAAGGGGTACTTGGTTAAATGCAGGGAAGAATGGGCGAAGACCAAAGACCCAGCCGCTGCCCTCCGAAAACTACCTGTCAAAAGGTGTGTGGAAGGGCAGCTTCTCCGAGGACTTTCAAAATACGGAATGAAGAATATAGTCTCTGCATTTGGCATAGTGAGTGCAATTTGTGAAGTCAGGCCCTGACTCAAGGTCGCTTAATGCTTTGAAATTTTTATCTTTAAATTTCACTAAATTTTGAAAGAACAGAAGGTGAATAAGGCTCCTTTGGTGATCTCTGAGAGCTGTGCTACCTGAGTGATTCCTGTTTAGACCCTGGATGGTGATCGGGGAGGGCGGTGTGTGCAGACAGTGGAGCGGTGATGATTAACATGGAGGGCTTGGAAAAAGCATCCATGTGGGAAACAGTAGCTATGAGGAGGTTTGATTTAAATGAAGTATTAATGTCTTGGTATTTGAGAAATCAGAACCCATCATAGAGGTCATTTCTTGGTTACTCTCCAGCATCAAAATGTAACCTGCCTCAGTGAGAGGGTTACACAGTAAGTGGTCTAATTGACTACATTTTAGTGTGGTTTCTCTGAGTACCGTCCTGGTGAGTATAGCCTATATTTGTGTTTGGATACCGTAATCCCGATAGACTAAAAGTTTAACTTTTAATTGTTAAGTCTTGCTTGTTGTTCCCCAGATGTACCCCCCCCAAAATCAGGATTCCTGTTCCAGGAAATTAGTGGTCAAAAAGTCATATAGGCTTTTGCCTTCTGTACAATTAGAAAACACTGTTAGCTCTAAGATTGATGTGTAAGTTCCTTGAGTTTGAAGTCTGTGTCTTTGATTTAGTGCAGGGGTCCCCAGCCCCTGGGCCACGGACTGACACCCGTCCGTGGCCTGTTAGGAGCCAGGCTGCACAGCAGGAGGTGAGCAGTGAGTGAGAGACGCGTCATCTGTATTTACAGCCAACCCCCCATCTCTTGCATTGTTGCCTGAGCTCCGCCTCCTGTCAGATCAGTGATGGCTTAGTAAGCATAATACACTTGGATCATCCCACCCTTTGCCACCCTCTGTGTCCGTGGAAAAATTGTCTTTCACGAAACCAGTCACTGGTGCCAAAAAAGTTGGGAACTGCTGATGTAGAGTATGAATTCCAAAGCACTTGTTTTCTTCACATTCACATCTGCACTGTGTGGGTACGAAGCGGGAGCTGCTGCTGATTGTGAGCACCTTGCAGCCTGAGGGGTTCCGTCTCTGAAATTGGTTGCCACGTATCAGTCACTGTTTCTGTAAGCTCTTCGAAAAAATGGGAGCTGGAAGTTAGGAGTTTCTTATATGAAGTGTGCCACTTAACAAATGGGGTGTCTTGGCAAGTACAGTACTTTCAGTATTCAGAATTTTTTTTTCTCTTGCTTGGTTTTTTCCCTCCCCTCAGATACCCAGAAACAATCGCTTAATGTACATTCACAGCTATCAGAGCTACGTGTGGAACAACATGGTGAGCAAGAGGATTGATGAGTACGGGCTGAAGCCTGTGCCCGGCGACCTTGTTCTTAAAGGAGGTAAAAGGCGACATCATCCTTACGCAGCCCACCTTGGGGTCAGTTGTTTGACACTAGTGCTGAAAATCCAGCCTGGCTTCTGGTTAAGATAGAGAGCTTGTGTCTGGTAAGCTTGAGATGAAAGGACAGTATAAGCTCAGACTGACTGGTTTGGATCTGTTCTCTTTAAAGAAAAATGCTTCTGAGTTGAAAATTATGCACCTTAGTCTCCATTGTCTTAACTAGGATAAGATTTGGAATAAGTGTTGCCTAAAATCCCTTGCCAGATCCTAACCTGGGTCTGTCAAATACTTCTCTACACCTCTGAATGTACTTCAGCCTCCCTGGTGTTCTAGGTCAGCCTTGAACAGTTTCTTTTAGTCAGCACAAGACTGGAGCTCCCTTTGCTTGGGGGCTGTGAAGTGCATACTCACTGCCTGACATGTTCATAAAATGTGCAGACAGCCCCATCTGCTATTGACCCCGTACTGTGGGCCAGGCCTTCTAAGTAAGCCCTCTACTTTAAAGCTCACAGGATTACTGTAAAGTATGCTGTATTTCAGATGAGGTTCAGTCACTCACCCTAAGGTTCCACAGCTGGTTTAAAAAAAAAGAGAAAGTTGGGAATCGAACTAAGTCTGTCCATTTCCAAAGTCCATGTTCTCCTGGTGTGGTCTACCCTGAAACTGTCTGGGGACAGAGCCTGCTCATCTGTAGGTGTGCCCAGTAAATCCACTAGAGCTTTTATTTGCACAGAAATTTTAATTAATCTTTTCCTGATTAAATTTTTCCTTATCCAGTATTGATCACATCTGGTGGGTTTTAATGTCCCCTGTGCCAACCCATTTCATCCTCTAAATACTGACTGAGTTGTCTTTTTTCCCATAATTTATTTTTCTAGCAAAATGCACTCATTTGTGATAGCTTTCAAGATTGTATTTTGTAGTATTATTTGAGGAAAAAGCTAAAAGGATTCCTAAACATGAGGTTGCAGCTGAGAAATAGTTTACTTTAAGTTTTCTGCTTTTTCTAAATCCATATCTATTTCTTAAATAGATAAATAGAAAAGACAGAAAGGTATATATTCCAAACTAATTTCTTTGAGCTTCATGGGCCGCTGAACCTGCATCAGCTTGCATTTCTGGTTGCTTAGATGTATGTAATTTTAGCAGATTGGGCTCATGAAAATGGGCTAGAATGGGCTCAAGAATATGGGCTGCCCATATTCTTAATTTATTCATTGGTGTATTTTCAGCCACAGCCACCTTTATTGAGGAAGATGATGTTAATAATTACTCCATCCATGATGTGGTAATGCCTTTGCCTGGTTTTGATGTTATCTACCCCAAGCATAAAAGTAAGTTCCCAGTGTGGGGAGAATAGTTAAAGTCTAACATAATTAAGCCACTGGCACCCAAGAGTATAGAGAGAGGAAAAGAAAATCAGTATTAATTTCCATCAGACTTGAAAAAAATGTTTAGATTTCAAATATATGTAAGCCATGTTTACTTGTAAAAGTCTCCCTGATATGGATGCATTCAGACGGATGATTTAAAGCAAGAAATCAGATGGTGGAGATTGTGGTGGTAGTGGTAGTGTTGGTATTATTATTGTTGTTGCTATTATTGTTGGCACTGTTATTTAAATTTCTGAAATTCACTAATTCTTATTAAGGATGGAAGAATTTGGAAAGCATCATTGAGAAAGTGATTGAATAATTCTACTTTGTGGTGGTTTAGTTGCTAAGTTGTGTCTGACTCTTTGCAACCCCATGGACTGTAGCCCACCAGGCTCCTCCATCCATGGGATTCTCCAGACAAGAATACTGGAGTGGGTTGCCATTTCCTTCTCCCAGGGATCCTCCCCTCCCAGGAATCAAACCTGGTTCTCCTGCATTGCAGGCAGATTCTTTACAGACTGAGTTGCTAGGGAAGCCCCAAATCTACTTTAACATAGCTTTTTTAAAAAGCTTTTTTTTTTTTAACTCAACTATATAAGTAATATCTGTTCATTGGGCTCAGAAATTTATAAAGTGGAAACTTAGAAATTTCCAGAAGCTTAGAAAGTTTATAAACTGGAAATCCTCTACCCTTGTTTCCCATGTCCCAGAGGCTGTTGGAAATTACTTTTGTACCTTCATGGATGCTGTTGTTGGGGGCTGGGTGGGGGAGGATGGTTCAGGATTCAGAACTTGAAAAAAAGGAAGCTGCCCTGAGTATGGGACCAGTTTGGTGGAACTGACACTGAAAGTTTCCTCCTCACCAGGGCTGGTCTGTAGGAGGTGTTTTCCTGTTAAAAGTCTTTTCTCTTGAGAGGGCAGAATTAGTTTACTTATTGATGTTATATTCCTTGAAATTACAGAATGTTTAGGATTAGCACCCTTCTTTTATAAGGCAAGTACTTAGGAAAGAGTTGAAAGGTTATCTTCCATTTACATGTTTGCTTAATCACATTGCTGCGTGAAGTTGGCCTCATGGAGAGAGAAGGATTAAAGAAGAGCAGAAGGAGGAAGGGATGTGCATGCCCGAGGGGCGTGGCCTACCTGTGCTGTGTGGATGGTGGGCGTGGCCCGGTGGGGAACCCAGGAGCTAGAGAAGGCAGGAACTGAGCTGCTCAGAGCCGCACTTGCCTTCTTTCCAAGAGAGAAAAGAATCTTCTTTCTGGTACCTCTCGAGGTCAGAAACTTTGGGTTAGGCAGTGTCACTTACTCAGCACGGGCTTTGACAGAGCCAATAGTGGAGACTTCGTGGCCATGGCAGGGGCTTACAGACTGGCTGGGTGGTGGTCCAGGCATGTGGATCCGTGACATAGGCTGTTGATGTCAGCAGCACTCAATCAGAGATCCCAGCTGTCCTCATAAGTGGGTTGTGAGGTCTTTTCTTAACCCTGGTCTACCTAACATTTCTTTACAAGTGACTTGAATAAGAAATCTGATTAGCATGTGTGCAAGTAGTATTACCCCAAATAGTTAATTATATGAAAAGTAAGTATTTAAAAGGTATTTAAAGTACTATAGAGGGCATTTTTCAGAGAAGGCAATGGCACCCCACTCCAGTACTCTTGCCTGGAAAATCCCATGGATGGAGGAGCTTGGTGGGCTGCAGTCCATGGGGTCGCTAAGAGTCGGACACAACTGAGCAACTTTACTTTCACATTTCACTTTCATGCACTGGAGAAGGAAATGGTAACCTACTCCAGTGTTCTTGCCTGGAGAATCCCAGGGACGGCAGAGCCTGGTGGGCTGCCGTCTCTGGGGTCGCACAGAGTCAGACACGACTGAAGTGACTTAGCAGAGGGCATTTAATACGGTTAAATGTAAATTCTCACATTTATGTTCAAAGGTCAGATGTATAGATGGAAAAGGCTACTTTGATGGTAGTCTTCATAAAAGCTATCCAGTGTTACGATAACGTAAGCCTGTTACCCAAGGCAGATTAGGACTCTGTGGGGATTACAGAATATTTGAGGGAACATGTTGGTCTAGAGAAGAAATGGCTTAAAGTCCCAGTACTTATGAACACATGTGGAAGGGAGCAATTAATCTATGTCCAAAAGCAGTCAACAGAAGTCACACAAAGAGTATTTCAGCTTGGCAAAGGAAGATCTTTCCAATAATTGCATGCTTCACGAGGTAGTAGCTCCCTGTGGATGGCAACGTGCAAAGGCTGAGTGCCTGTCTCTGGTGTTATAAAAAAAGATTCTACATCAGGTGCGAGGGTGAGCCAGATGGTGTTCCCAGGTCTCTTATTTTTATACATTTATTTATAACTACCTTCTTCTGGAAAGAGTTTGAGGCTCTGTATATAGTCTCTTCCAACTCTGAGTACATGTAAATTGCAGTTGAGTAATTTCTGATGAAATGGTCTTTTGTGCCTGGCTTGGGAACCTTATACCCAGATACTGTGTCTGGTGGGAGAGATAATCTACAAGTTGGAAACAAACCTAAACTGGACACACCTAGTACTAGTTAGTAAGGCAGTAAATTTTAATTCCAGAGAACAGGTTGGATTATAAGTTGATGTGACTAATTTTGTTAAGACGATCTAACTGAACTTTTGTTACCTTCTTTGTAGTCAAGCTCAAGATAGCTTGCTGACATGCTGCATTCCACATAACTTTTTTGTGTTTTTTATTAGTTAGTGAAGCCTACAGGGAAATGCTCACAGCAGACAATCTTGATATTGACAACATGAGACACAAAATTAGAGATTATTCCTTATCAGGGGCCTACCGAAAGATCATTATTCGTCCTCAGAATGTCAGCTGGTGAGTAATAGTCTTGAATGAAATAGAACTGAATTATTGTGTGAGATTTTAAGCTTTTGCATCACGTAAATACTTTTCAATGCTTACAGCCTGGTATATGAGTGTTATTGTTGTTGCTAAATAGTATTCTCATAACTACTACTATTCAGTATTTTTCAAGTTATCAGGAGATAAATGAATTCAAATATAGTGAAAGTGGCTAAGTTTACTTCTTATTGACATTGGTAAATTATTGAAGAGATGTGCTGAGAATGAACTTTTTCCCTGTTTCTCAAGAGACTTGATACTTTCTAGTTCTTACTCAGAATTAGCTGTGAGTTCCACACTCTTGTGATTGTTTCAATATCATGTTTCTATGGAGAAAAAGACATTTGTATGAACTCACTTTACAATACCTTAATACTTAGTATTATGTAAAGCTTTATTTGATAATTAAAAACTTTAAGCCTGGACCAGATGCCGACTGTCAGGAAATTCTGTCGTTTCCTTCTCTCTGTCTCCTCTTCTCCCTTTGCCTCCTCCCTCCTGGTCTCTGGATTGAGGGAGGAGGTTGGCAGGGTTGTCCTTGCTCTTGCCCACTGTGGAGAGCAGTTTCTCAAAATGACACAGTGTTGTTAGTGGTAATGACCACTCTGCAAAAAAAATATAAATGCTGTGATTAATTCAGTCGCGTCTCTGCCAAGTGAAGTTTACTATATATCAGTTCAGTTCAGTTCAGTCGCTCAGTCATGTCCGACTCTTTGCAACCCCATGAATCGCAGCATGCCAGGCCTCCCTGTCCATCACCAACTCCCGGAGTTCACTCAGACACGCGTCCATTGAGTCCGTGATGCCGTCCAGCCATCTCATCCTCTGTTGTCCCCTTCTCGTCCTGCCCCCAATCCCTCCCAGCATCAGAGTCTTTTCCAATGAGTCAATTCTTCACATGAGGTGGCCAAAGTACTGGAGTTTCAGCTTCAGCATCATTCCTTCCAAAGAAATCCCAGGGCTGATCTCCTTCAGAATGGACTGGTTGGATCTCCCTGCAGTCCAAGGGACTCTCAAAGAGTCTTCTCCAACACCACAGTTCAAAAGAATCAATTCTTCGGTGCTCAGCTTTCTTCACAGTCCAACTCTCACATCCATACATGACCACAGGAAAAACCATAGCCTTGACTAGACGGACCTTAGTCGGCAAAGTAATGTCTCTGCTTTTGAATATGCTGTCTAGGTTGGTCATAACTTTTCTTCCAAGGAGTAAGCGTCTTTTAATTTCATGGCTGCAATCACCATCTGGAGTGATTTTGGAGCCCCGCCCCCGCAAGAAATCTGACACTGTTTCCACTGTTTCCCCATCTATTTGCCCTGAAGTGATGGGACCAGATGCCATGATCTTCGTTTTCTGAATGTTGAGCTTTAAAGGCTTTGGCATAGTCAATAAAGTAGAAATCGATGTTTTTCTGGAACTCTCTTGCTTTTTCCATGATCCAGCAGATGTTGGCAATTTGATCTCTGGTTCCTCTGCCTTTTCTAAAACCAGCTTGAACATCTGGGAGTTCACGGTTCATGTATTGCTGAAGCCTGGCTTGGAGAATTTTTGAGCATTACTTTACTAACATGTGAGATGAGTACAATTGTGCAGTAGTTTGAGCATTCTTTGGCATTGCCTTTCTTTGGGATTGGAATGAAATCTGACCTTTTCCCGTCCTATGGCCACTGCTGAGTTTTCCAAATTTGCTGGCATGTTGAGTGCAGCACTTTCACAGCATCATCTTTTAGGATTTGAAATAGCTCCACTGGAATTCTATCACCTCCACTAACTTTGTCCGTAGTGATGCTTTCTAAGGCCCACTTGACTTCCCATTCCAGGATGTCTGGCTCTAGGTGAGTGATCACACCATCGTGATTATCTTGGTTGTGAATATCTTTTGTGTATAGTTCTTCTGTGTATTCTTGCCACCTCTTCTTAATATCTTCTCCTTCTGTTAGGTCTGTACCATTTCTGTCCTTTATTGAGCCCATTTTTGCATGAAATGTTCCCTTGGTGTCTCTAATTTTCTTGAAAAGATCTCTAGTCTTTCCCATTCTGTTCTTTTCCTCTATTTCTTTGCATTGATCGCTGAGGAAGGCTTTCTTATCTCTTCTTGCTATTCTTTGAAACTCTGCATTCAGATGCTTGTATCTTTCCTTTTCTCCTGTGCTTTCACCTCTCTTCTTTTCACAGCTATTTGTAAGCCCTCCTCAGACAGCCATTTTGCTTTTTTGCATTTCTTTTCCATAGGGATGTTCTTGATCCCTGTCTCCTATACAATGTCACGAACCTCTGTCCATAGTTCATCAGGCACTCTATCTATCAGATCTAGCCCCTTAAATCTATTTCTCACTTCCACTGTATAATCATAAGGGATTTGATTTAGGTCATACCTGAATGATAGGATACTACATATTAACCACATACAAAAGAATTTCCATCCTAAGGAAACGTCTCTCGTCTTTCACATAGATTGCCATCATCTGTCACTTTGCTGTATAGTATTTATATATAAAATCTAGCCTTATTCTGTTACTGAATAGTCTCACCTAGAATTATCTACACTAGGCCTATGTGTTTTTCTTAAGCAAATGGTGATGAGCAACCTAGTACCTGTTACAGAAATTCACATTCACACTCTTCTTTCTTTGTATGTTTTGAAGGGAAGTTGTTGCATATGATGATCCTAAAATTCCACTGTTCAACACAGATGTGGACAACCTGGAAGGTAAATCACCACCAGTGTTTGCTTCTGGTAAGTTTACTTAGCCATCAGTTCTGTGTTAACTTGGAGATGTTTTCTCATACAGAAACGTATTTTTAAAAAGCTTACTATCATCAACCACCTCCCAACCCTCTCTGTGATTTCTATTTTGTGTTTTATCATCTTAGTTTTAAGATTATAGCTGGAGGTCAGTGATTAAAGCAGTGTTTTGCACTGAAAATGAATGAACATTATAGAAGGTTATAATGTCATGTGATTGAATGTCCTCCCCCCACATAGAGAGTTAACAAAGATGAGTGAAAATCCAGCAAGAGAGTCTAAGACATTGTCTGCCTTCTCACCAGCAAATTCTTGTCGCCTTTTCTTTGTCCAGTTTCGCCGTGTGGTGAAAACAGTGTACAGGGGTTTCCTTGTCTGTCACCCACCCTTTTTAGGAAGGGCCCCGGTGGAATTGCGGTAGAGAGTCAGCTGGATCCTTTACTCACAGATCCCTTTCTTCCATGCTCCTTCTCTGGGAAGCAGGCTGGGGAAAGGACCGCAGTTCTTTCTGTATGGGGATTACGTGACTCATGCCAGGCTGTCTGCAGCTGCCTTACTTTTCTGTCTGTTGTCTCCTTTTTTGCCTGGCAGAAGGCAAATACAGAGCTCTGAAGATGGATTTTTCTCTCCCTCCTTCTACCTACGCGACCATGGCCATTCGCGAAGTGCTTAAAATGGATACCAGCATCAAGAACCAGACCCAGCTGAACACCACCTGGCTCCGCTGAGGCCTGTGTCCCGTATTAGAAAATGCAGACTTGTGTTTGCTGGCTTCCTGTTCATTTTCCTCTGAGTGCAGGCCCCTGTGTGGATTTGGGATCTTTGTAGTAAAAGACTATTTGTATTTTTCCAAGTTTTTATTAGCTTAATTTGCAATATTTGTACATATATAGAAATCGTGAGGATCCTCACTCTAGTTCAGAGAATATAAATTGGTTAGAATATATTTCAGGTGCTTAAATCATAGCAAAATGTCAGCTTTTATTGGCTTTATAATCATTTTAAAGAAATTTGGTTTAAGGTAGCAGTTTTACATTTTGCTACATTCTTGAAGGGCAGTAGGAATTTTTAATGCATCTCTTGAGTGTATACATAACAATGCATTTTAAGAGAAATGCAATGGAACAAATACTATGGATAATGATTAGTGACACCCCTCCCCTCAGAAAAACCCTATAAATATAAATAACAGTACCTATGCTCATATTAATTGTGGTAAAACATCCACAGGTTTATAAACACAAAAGTGATTGTTATCCATGAACCAGGTTCAGCTAAGTGTATATAGACTTTCCGGTTGCAATAGCTTTTGCATTTATTATCATTGCCTTGCAGGAGCATTGCATTAATAGGGCTTTTTTTCTTTATGTAAACATGTGCAGCTATTTTCAGTTAAGGTCCACTTTCTACTCCAGGTGCCTTTTATGTTAACTCTTTCCGCTGGACTGATATTTGCCCAAAAATAAACGATGGAGAAGAAGACTTTTGCAAACTTAACAAGGGCTCCTCCTATCAGCAGCATTCCCTTTGTTACCCATAGCAGAGGTCTTTCCAGTTTTGGCCATGCATCAAACTGTGCTCTGGTACGAAAGCATAAATATGCCTTTCCAAGGGTGTGTGACATTATTGTATCAATTTTTATTTTCTATCATTTCTAGAACCAAATATAATAAATCTTTTTTAAAACTCTGTCCTACTAGTAATGTTAATAAATGACATAAAAACCTAAAACTGAATGCAAATGAGAATCTTGGCCCTGCCGAAGGCAAAGAACCAGGTGAACAAGGGCTCCTCAGAAAAGGTGCATCATGACCGAGTGTGGGATAATGACAGAATGTGGAATTGTAGGACTGATAGACCCTGTGAAGCTGGAGGCAGGGTGATTCTTAGGGTAGCGTCACTCCCTTGCCTTCCAGCGTGCTTTCTCCATGGAAGAGACAGGGATGGAGAAAAGTTGCCCTGCCAGGAGCATCACACCAGGGGAGTGTGGATGTTGTTCATCCTCTTGTCTGGCAGTGGAAACAAGGGGGAAAACTGTTTCTTTAACGCTGGTATTTTAATGATGTCTGTCACATTGTAGAGGTTAAAAAGGTTAGAACTCTCCTGGTAAATTGGCCTTTCAGCTGGCTAGTTTCTAAAGAATCTTTTGCCTCACAAGGACCAGAGTATTAAATGTATATTGGACTGTTTGTACTTTCCAGTGCTAGCAAGTTATTCATCAGACTGATTAGTGAGAAAGTATTTATTATGGGAACCTCACCCTACAGATTGCAAGTACATTCAATACTTCTGCGTTTATAAACTTACATTACTCCCCAGAAAAGAAGTGAGGCTAAACTTATGGTTTCTTCAGTTTTTAAATACTTATGGCTCTTTCTGACAAGTTAAGTTTCCTGGCTGCATAAGCCGACGACCAGTTTGTATATGTCTCCTCTTAAACACCAGTGGGAAATAATGGCTCACGGCAGATTCTCAGAGCCATTTTGAGACTTGGGGGCAATTAATCCTAGGGAGTTGGTCGACTGGGAGAAGTCATTGCCTTAGCATTTTGTTCTTAACACTTGGAGGCAAGTGACAGGATTCCTGAGGCAGATTAATGAAGCCTGGTAGCAACTTCATCCTTAACATAAAAGTATCTTTGGAAAAAAAAATCTTTGTTTGCTAAATGTTTTACCTGAAAGTAATAATAAAGGATGAGTATTTCTTATTATAATGTGAAAGCAGTCTATTTACTAATAGAAAAGTAAGCTCAGTAATCATAGTCTGACCAACTGTTTTGTTCATGGTTTTATGTAGTAGGTAATAACTAGACAGCTATGATACTAATAAAAAAAATTTTTTCCTGGTTGATTCTTGAATCAGCTGAAAAATTGGTAGCAGCTGCAATAGCCCATCCATACTTAAAACTCTACCATTTGTTCCAGGCTGTACAAACTAGCACAAACTGGTATGTATTTGCCCTGAGATGCATTTTGTGGCCAGTTCTGTGCTAAAAAATAAGGGTATGGGTGTGGGTACATAATACAAAATAGAATATATGTAAATGTTATACTAACTGTTTATCTGTGCTAATGTGTGTGCATGTGGTATTTTGAGACATAAAAACAGTCTAGGAGTATTGTACTCCGGTTAGCATGGGTGAAAATATAATGGAAGAACCTCAAAGCCATGGATGGCCAGGTTCTGCCGTTCATAAATTGAAGAGCGTACTTGCAAAACAAAGGATAATTGAAAGGTTTTTCTTTATTCGGTGAAATCTGCTTTCCTATTTTATGGGGCTACACTCCTGTAGGATAAAACTTTTGTTTTGAATGGCAAACTCCTTGGGAAATCAAGGAAAAAATATGGACATTGTCTCCAGGGGAAAGAAAAGGGTAAAGCATGTGTACACTCAATGTACACACACACACATATGTGCCAACTTTTCATACAGTTTTCTGCACTTCAGTGTAATATTCAGCTAAGACCCCCTACTCTGAATAAGTGCTTTCCCAACCTTAATGTGCATAGGAATCACCTGGTCTTGTTACAGTGCACAATATCTCAGCAAGTCCAGGTAGACTCGTGTTTCTAACAAAGTTCCAGAGGTGCTTACACTACTGGTCTGCACACCACATTTGGGGAAGCAAGGCTGTAGACCTGTAGTGTGCTGGGCAGTACGGCAGTCACTTGCCACGTGAGGTTCATTTAAATTTAACTAAAACTTAAAATTGAGTTTCCCAGTCACACTAGGCACAGTTCAACAGCCCCATAGCCATATGTGTGGCTAGTAAGACAGCATTGCTCTGGATAACAAATCTGCCACTCAAGATAAACGGGAGGTACGACACCCAGTGATGCTAATGATGAAAGGCAAATGGTCAGCTAAATACTTTCCACAGGTGCAAGTGGGGTTACAGTGCTGTTAGATCCGGGGCTTACACTGATGGCTTAACCAGAAAAAAGTCTTAACTGCTGTCATTAAAAACTTTCCTTCCTGGCTGGCACACACTATAGCTTCTTATGAAAGCAGCAGCTACAGAAAGCAAGAAGGGTTGAAGGGTGCATATGATTCTGTTGTCTTGAGGAGTACTGTGATGACTGTGTTACAGCTTTTTCACCCATACTGAAGACTCCTGCCAAGTGACCAGTGTATAAAAGAGGTGGCAACAGAGAGCTGTGATGGAAGAAGTTATTCAGAGCCCTGTTCTCTGATACATACCATCCCATAAAAGCTCTAAATGTTTTTCTAGAGCAACTCTATCCAATAGAAATATCATGTGAGCTGCATATGTAATTTAGAATGTTCTAATAATCACATTGATCCTGTTTCAAAATACCATGTACATTTTATACTTAACACATTTCAGTTTGGATTAGCCACATTTCAGTATTCAGTAGCCACTTGTGGCCAGTGGCTACCATATTACACATTAAGGTTTTGAAAGGTCACTTCTTTATTGCATGTCATTGGTATAGTGGTAAATTTGTCTTGAGTACTAAGGTTTAACTTGTAAAACTGGGAATATGTAAGTTGGGAGTAAGACTGGTTAAATGTGATTTTGAAATGCTTAATAGATGATTACATTTTATGGTGATTGGGAGTAAATATTTTTGCTATGGGAGCACATAACAAGCATGGCTGTTAATAGATGCTAAATATTTCAGGATGCTTGAAATTTTCCTTAAGCAGTTCCGATGACACTGTAGTTTTCTCTCCTCTGAATAATGCAGAGCTAATCCCTAGTGCGACTTCTTTTAGATTTTAGATTCCAAATATATGGAATGTGAATTGAGCTTTCAGGGATGAGAGTGAGGATTTTGTGACTGGTTAGCATATAAAGCTTGGGAACTCAGGTTTTTTATACAGACATGGTAAGGTGATTGAAGCAGGGCTGAAGTTTTTGCTTTGTTTTTGCTAATAGCTTTTGTTGGGATATATTTCATATATTGTACAGTTCACTCATTTAAAGTATATAATTCAGGGGGTTTTAGTATATTCACAGTTGTGCAGCCATCCCCACAATCAATTTTATAATATTTCTATCACCCCAAAAAAGAAACCCTGTACCCATCAGCAGTCACTTTCCATGCCCAGCCCATGGCAACCACTATCCTGGCAAGAACTACTTTCAGTCTCTATAGATTTGTCTGTTCTGGTCATTTGTATAAATGAAATTATGCAATATGTGATCTTTTGTGACTGATGGCTTTCACTTACCTTATGTGTTGAAGTTTCATCCATGGTGTAGTAAATATCAGCCCTTCATTCTATTTTGTTATTGTTGTTCAGTCACTAAGTCGTGTCTGACTTTTTGTGCCCCAGGGACGGTGGCACACCAGGCTTCCCTGTCCTTCACCATCTCCCAGAGTTTGCGCTAACTCATGTCCGTTGAGTCGATGATACCCTTCTTTGGGACTGGAATGAAAGCTGACTTTTTCCAGTTCTGTGGCCGCTTCTGAGTTTTCCAACATTGCTGGCATATTGCGTGCAGCACTACAGTATCATCTTCTAGCATTTTAAATAGCTCACCTGGAATTCCATCACTCCCACTAGCTTTGTTCATAGTAATATTTCTAAGGCCCACTTGACTTCACACTCTAGGATGTCTGGCTCTAAGTGAGTGACCATACCATCATGGTTATCTGGGTCATTAAGACCTTTTTTGTATAGTTCTTCCTGTGTATTCTTTCCACCTCTTAATGTCTTAGGCTTCTGTTCAGTCCTTGCCATTTCTGTCCTTTACTATTTCTTTGCATGAAATGTTCTCTTGGTACCTCCAGTTTTCTGGAAGAGATCTCTATTCTTTCCCTTTCTATTGTTTGCCTGTATTTCTTTGCATTGTTCACTTAAGGCTTTCTTATCTCTCCTTGCTATTCTCTGGAACTCTGCATTCAATTAGGTATATCTTTGCCTTTTACTTTTCTTTTCACAGCTATTTATAAGGCCTCCTCAGACAACATTTTGCCTTGTTGAACTTTTTTTTTTCTTTTGGAGTGGTTTTGGTCGCCTCCTCCTATACATTGTTGCAAACTTCCATCCATAGTTCTTCAGGCAATCTGTCTACCAGATCTAATCCCTTGAAGCTATTCGTCACTTCAACTGTATAATCATAAGGGATTTGATTTAGGTCGTAACTGAATGGCTTAATGGTTTTCCCTACCTTCTTCAATTTAAGCCTGATTTTTGCCATAAGATGCTCATGATCTGAGTCACAGTCAGCTCCAGGTCTTGTTTTTGCTGACTGTATAGGATTTCTCAATCTTCGGCTGCAAAGAATATAATCAGTCTGATTTTGGCATTGACCATGCCCTTGTGTAGAGTTTTCTCTTGTGTTGTTGGAAGAGGGTGTTTGCTATGACCAGTGCATTCTTGGCAAAACTGTTAGCCTTTGCCCTGCTTCATTTTGTACTCCAAGGCCAAATTTGCCTGTTACTCCAGATATCTCTTCCTACTTTTGCATTCCAGTCCCCTTTGATGAAAAGGACATCTTTTGGTGTTAGGTCTAGAAGGTCTGTAGGTCTTCACATAACCTTTCAACTTCAACTTCTTCCACATCAGTAGTTGGGAAATAGATTTGTATTATTGTAATGGTAAATGGTTTGCCTTGAAAATAACTGAGATATTTCTGTTATTTTTGAGATTGCACCCAATTACTGCATTTGGACTCTTGTTGACTGTGAGGACTACTCCATTTCTCCTAAGGGTTTCTTGCCCACAGTAGTAGATATAATGGTCATCTGAATTAAATTTGCCCATTCCCATTCATTTTAGTTCACTGATTCCTAAAATGTCGATATTCGCTCTTACCGTTTCCTGCTTGACCATGTCCAGTTTACTTTGATTCATGGACCCAACATTCCAGGTTCCTATGCAGTATTGCTGTTTACAGCATCAGACTTGACTTTAACCATCAGACCCATCCACAGCTGAGTGTCACTTGTGCTTTGGTTCAGCCTCTTCATACTTTCTGGAACTATTTCTCCACACTCCCCCAGTAGCATATTGGACACCTAGCAACCTGTAAAGCTCATTTTCGGTTGTGATATCTTTCTGTCTTTTCATACTGTTCATCAGGTTCTTGAGCAGGAATCCTGAAGTGGTTTGGCATTCCCTTCTCCAGTGGACCATGTTTTGTCAAAACTCTCTACCATGACCCGTCCGTCTTGGTTGGCCCTACATGGCATGACTCATAGCTTCATTGAGTTTGCAAGCCCCTTCACCAAGACAAGGCTGTGATCCATCATTCCTTTCTGTTGCCACATAGTATTCCATGTGTGAATGTGCCACATTTTGTTTATCCATTCATCAATTGATGGATTTCTGAGTTGTGTCCATCTTTTAGCTGAGATGAATAATGCTGCTATAAACAATTTTGTTCAAGTTTCTGTTATGTATGTTATAATTTCTTTCAAATATATAGCTAGGAGTTGAATTGCCAGGTCATATAGGGGCTCTGTGTTTAATCTTTTGATAAATTGCCATACTGTTTTCTAAAACATCGTTTTACATTCTCACCAGGAGTGTAAGAAGATTCCAGTCCTCCACATCCTCAGCAACACTTTTATCTGATTATGGTCACCCTAGTGGTTGTGAAGTTGTATCTCATTGTGGTTTTGATTTGCATATCCCTAATGACTAATTGGGCTTCCCAGGTAATGCAGTGGAAAAGAATCCACCTGCCATTGCAGGAGATGCAAGAGACCTGGGTTCAATCCCTGGGTTGGGAAGATCCCCTGGAGAAGGGAAAGGCTATCCACTCCAGTTCTTGCCTGGAGAATTCCATGGACAGTGGAGCCTGGCAGGCTATAGTCCAAGGGGTTGCACAGAGTTGAACACAAATAGTTTTCAACATAGAAGATATGATTTTAACCAAGACAAAATGTTTCACTCTCAAAAACCTTGGTCTAGAGGACACAGTTACTTCATATGACAAGGAAGCCATCATCCACTGACTTAACCCTTTGGAAAGATGATATTGCCTTAGTTGATTCTAATACTCTGTCTAATAATGTGGAGCTAAAGCCTGTCTTGTTTCTTTTCCTGGGCCATCTTGGCTTTTTAGGGCCAGGCCCTTGTGCTTTAGTTAGGAAGAAGTCATGATGAGTCCAAAAAGTGAAAACTCAAACTTAGACATTGCTTACTTTAAATATAGCATAACTTATTGATACCTCTAATTCTATAAAGAAAATGTATGCATTATTCATACCCCAAATATTTATTGCATTCGTGATACAGGCATGCCTCATTTTACTGTATTTAAAATTGAAGGTTTGTAGCAGCCCTATGTGGATCAAGTCTATTGGCATCATTTTTCCTACAGCATATACTCATTTCATAGCTCTGTCACATTTCAGTAATTCTTACAATACTTCAATTTTTTTCATTATTTGTTATGGTGATCTGTGACCTTGATGTTACTCTTGTAATTCTGGGGGGATGCCATAGACTGCAACCATGTAATATACATGTTTTATATATATATATAATATAACTTGCTTATATATATATATATATATATATATGTTATATGTGTTCTGACTGCTCCACTTGCCAGCTGTTCCCCCATCTCCCTCCCTCTCAGCCTCCCTATTCCCTGAGACACAACTATTGAAATTAGGCCAGTTAATAACCCTACCATGGCTTCTAAGTGTTCAAGTGAAAGGAAGAGTCATATGTCTCACTTTAAAGCAAAAGCTAGAATCAATTAAACAGCAAGGAAAATATGTTGAAAGTCGAAAGCTAGGCCTCTTGTGCCAACCAGCTAGCCAAGTTGTAAATGCAAAGAAATTTGAAGGAAATTAAAAGTGCTACTTCAGTGAACATGTGAATGATAAGAAAGGGAAACAACCTTATTGCTGATAGATAAAAGTTTTAGAGATATGGATAGAAGATCAAGCCAGCTACAACATTGCCCTAAGCCAAGTCTAATCCAGACCAAGGTGCTAACTCTCTCTTTGAAAACTGTGAGAGGTGAGGAAGCTTCAGAAGAAAACTTTGAACCCAGCAGAGGTTGGTTCATGAAGTTTAAGGAACAATGCCATCTCCATAGCATAGAATTTCAAGGTGAAGCAACAAATCTTAATGTAGAAGTTCCAGCAGTTTTCCAGATCACGCTCAGGTAATTAATGAAGGTGGCCACATTACACAACAGATTTTCAGTATAGACAAAAACAGCCTTTTGTTGGAAGAAGATACCATCTAGAACTGTCAGCTATGAGAGAGGCGAAGTCATTGCCTCATTTCAAGAGACAGGATGAAGGCTCTTGTTAGGGGCTAATGCAGCTGGTGTCCTTCAGGTGAAGCCAGTTCTTTTACCGTTCCAAAAGCTCCGATGGCTCTTAAAAACTATGCCCAGTCTACTCTGCCCGTGCTGTATAAGCGGAACAACAAAGCCTGGATGGTAGCACATCTGTTTACAGCATGGTTGACTGAATATGTTAAGCACACTGTGGAGACTTAACTGCTCAGAAAAAAAAGATTCCTTTCCATAGTTAGGAAGCTTGGGATGGACATGTACACATGACTGTATTTAAAATGGATAACCAATAAGGACTTAGCTGTATAGCACAGGGAACTCAGTTCAGTTTTATGTGGCAGCCTGGATAGGAGTGGAGTTTAGGGGAGAATGCTACATGTATCGTTATGTATGGCAGAGTCCCCTTGTTCACCGGAAGCTATCACATTGTTGATAGCTTATACCCCAATACAAATTTTTTTTTTTAGATTCAAAATATTACTACTTATTTACAAAACACCTGGTTATCCAAGAGCTCTGATGTAGATGTGCAGCGAATTTAAAAGTTGTTTTCATGCTTGCTAACAGAACATCCATTCTATGTTCAAGGAATAATTTCAACTTTTAAGTCTTATTATTGAAGAAATACATTTTGTAAGGCCCTAACCAATATAGGTTGTGATTCCTCTGATGGATCTGGCCAAAATAAATTGAAAGCCTTCTGGAAAGGATTCACCATTCTCAGGGCCATTGAGAACATTCTCGATTGATGGGGAGAACCAAAATATCAGCATTCACAGGAATTTGGAAGAAATTGATTCCAACACTCAGGGATAATTTTAGGAGGGCTCAAGACTTTAATGGAGAAGTAATTGCAAACATGGTAGAAGTAACAGGAAAGCTAGAATTAGAAGTGGAGGTGGAAGATGTGGTTGAATTGCTGCAATCATGATGGAACTTCTCACAGTTGAGGAGTTGCTTCTTATGGATGAAAAAAGAGTGATTTCTTGAGATTGGAGTCTATTCCTAGAAAGGAGTAGACTGAGAAGATCGTTGAAGATTATTGAGAGGATTGTTAAAATAATAAAGGATTTAGAATATTATATAAACTTAGACAATTAAACTGGTGGCTCAGACGGTAAAGAATCTGCCTACAATATGGGAGATTTGTGTTTGATTCCTGGGTTGGGAAAATCCCCTGGAGAAGGAAATGGCAACCTGCTCCAGTATTAATGCCTGGAAAATTCGATGGACAGAGGAGTCCACTGGGCTACAGTTTGTGGCATTGCAGAATCACGCACATGACAGAACGACCAACATTTCAACTTTTTGAAGTTTTGAGAGGAATGACTCCAATTTTGAAAGAAATTCTTCTGTGGGTAAAATGCCATTAAACACCACTTGCATACTACAGAGAGACTGTTCACAAAAGGAAGAGTCAATCAGTGTGGCAGACTTCACTGTTGTCTTATTTTAAGAAATTGCCATAGCCACCCTTGCCTTTAGCAACCACCAGTCTGCTCAGCAGCATCAACATCCAGACAGGACCTTCCACCAGCAAAAAGATTATCTAAAGACTCAGATGATGGTTAGCTTTCTTTAGCAATAAAGTATTTTTCTAATTAAGGTATTTACTTTTTTTAAGATATAATGCTATTGGCATACTTAATAGTACAACACTTATATATGCACTGGGAAGCCAAAAAATTCATGTGACTCATTTATTGCAATATTTGCTTAATTGTGATGATCTGGAATGGAACCCACAGTATCTCTTGAGTATGCCTGTTTATGGAAAGCACTGTGTTGGTTTACCTTTAAGGAGACCTTGGTCTTCAAGGAGCTCTTAAAATTAGTTTGTCCAGTACTTCCTTCCTGTGCATATACCAACTGATGGTAGGAGAAAAACTGCCATGCATGCTAGTCCAAAAGCAAGTTACTAGAAAGGGAAGCCTGACTGCATAATAAAACTGGAAAAAGAGTCAGAAAATGGACATTAAGTAGATAGTCTAGAAACTGGAGATGAATGTGAAATTTGTAACATTAGACACATGAATAATGTATTTCTCTTACAAACTACTATATATGAAATAAGCAGCAAAGATATACTGCATAGCACAAGGAATTATACCAATTATTGTGAAATAACCTGTAATGCAGTGTAACTGCAGTGATGTTGAATCACACTATGCTGTACTGAAACTGACAAAATATTGTAAATTACACTTCAATTTTTAAAAATTTAACAAGTAAAAGAATATATTTCTCCTTAGATGAGCAATTTCCTAATTTTTTGCTCAGTGAAGACATAATTTTAAAGACATAACTACATAGATCAGCTGTGTTAAGAAAACCAGAGAATTTGTGGTCCAATAAAATATTAATGGCAAAATTAATGTTAATACAAATAACTACAAGTGATTTTTTCTTATAGCTCATCTTCTAAAGGCTTTCTAACAAAAACCATCAAAGCTAATGTTGAAGAATTCACTGTGTATTTTTTTTTTTCAAAGAATGAGCTTTTGATTTCATTGCATTTCTCGATTGTTTTCCTGTTTTTGATTTCATGGTAAAGAATCTTGTTTAATCTCCAAATATTTGAAAATTTTCCTAAACAAAGCAAAAAGCCTGCGGACTGGGTGAAAATATTTGCAAATGATGCAATCAACAAGAGCTTAATTTCCCAAATGTACATACAACTTAGTAACAAAAAAGCGAACAGTCCCTTCAAAAAATGAGCAGTAAACCTAAATGCACATTTCTCAGAAGAAGATATACACATGGCCAAAAGGCATATGAAAAGATGCTCAATATCATTAATTATTAGAGAAATGTAAATGAAAGCTATAATGAGTTTACCACCTCACAGTGGTCAGAATGGCCATCATTATAAAGTCTACAAACAAGTGCTAGAAAGGGTGTGGAGAAAAAGGAACTCTCCCACACTGCTGGTGGGAATGTAAATTGGTACAGCTTCTATGAAGGGTAGTATGGAGGTCCCTCAAAAAACTAAAAATAGAGTTGTAATATGATCTGACAGTCCCACTCCTGGGCCTATATCCAGACAAAATTATAATTCGAAAAGATGCATGCACCCCTGTGTTCATGGCAGGACTATTTACGATAGCCAAGACATGGAAACAGCCTAAAGGTCCATCAGCAGATGAACAGATAGAGAAGTGGTACACATACAACGGAATACTACTCAACTGTAAAATAGAAGAGCAAACTGCTATTTGCAGCAACCTGAATGCAACTGGGGATTTTCATGCTAAGCGAAGTAAGTCGGAAGGAGAAAGATGAATATTTTATCATTTTTATGTAGAATCTAAAGTATGACACAGATGAGCTTATTTATGAAACAGAAACTAGACATAGAACAGACTTGTGATTGCTGGAGGCTTGGGGTGACGGGAGGGATAGATTGGGAGTTTGGGACTAGCAGGTGCAAAGTACTAATAATATATATAGAATGGATAAACAAGATTCTGTTGTCACAGCACAGAAAACTATATTCAATATCCTGAGTAAACCATAAGGAAGAAGAAATAAATATATAAGTTAAACTGAATCACTGCGTCAACTGGAAATTACCACAGTGTTTTAAATCAAATATGTGCTGTGTTCTGCTTAGTCACTACTCAGTCTTGTCCGACTCTTCATGACACTATGGACTGTAGCCCTCCAGGCTCCTCTGTCCGTGGGGATTCTCCAGGCAAGATTACTGGAGTGGGTTGCTATGCCCTCCTTCAGGGGATCTTCCCAACCCTAGGATCTAATCCAGGTCTCCCGCATTGCAGGTCTCTGAGCCACAAGTGAAGCCGAAGAATACTGGAGTGGGTAGCCTATCTCTTCTCCACAATATACTACACTTCAATTTAAAAATATTTTGGAGTTTTCCAGCTATCTTTCTATTCTTGATTTCTAGTCTAATTCATTTTGAAGTGAGAATGTACTTAGATTTTTCGTTTACTCTTCCAATTCCTTCAGGTTTATCCTATGACCCATAATGTGGTTACTCTTGGTGAATGCTCCATGTGAGCTTGAGAAGATATAGGAGCTCCTGGAATACAGTCATTCACTATATAGTAACGTTTTCAGGCTCACTGATTCATTCTTTGATTATGTCCACTCTACTAATGAGCTCATCAAAGGCCGTCTTCATTTCTGTTACAGTGATTTTTTTTAATTTCTAGTTTTTTTATTCTTTCTTAGTGTTTCTCTTTGCCTACATTACCAGCCTGTTCTTGCATATTATCTACTTTTTTCATTAGAACCTTAATCATAATTATTTTAAATCCCAAAGTTTGTGCCATATCTAAATCTGGTTCTGATGCTTGCCTTAAAGCTTAGGATGCCTTGTAAATCATTGTTGAAAGCCAAACATTGTGTATTAGTTAATAAGAACTGAAATCAATTGGTGTTCCCTGTGAAGTTTTATATTATATTGCTAAGAGTTGGATTGTATTTCATATTTGCTGCAGCTGTAGGTGTCAGAGACTCATTTCCTCTAGTGTCCTTGATTCTATCTTCCCTCTTGTCTCTGTGATTGAATAGAATCTGCACCTTGCCCCTCTTTCAGCTGTAATCCACTGTTAACAGCCGTGGCCCTGTTGACCTGGTAATGTATTGGCCAGAGAGGAAATGTTCTATCATCCTATGTTTAAATCTCAGTCTTTTAATGGGCCCTGTGTCCCTGAACTTTCACAAGTGTTTCTCAGCATTTTCCCCCCTAAGGTGAGAGAAGAAAGCTGTGGGGTGGTGTGTTAATTTGGGTAATTTCCCTTCCACCAAGTCAGATAAGGCTCTGGTGAAGTCTTTTCTCCCTGCTGAATAGGTCTTTGTTAAGGAGAACACTGGGCGTATTTCAAAATGGTTACTTTTCCCGTTCCCCTGCCAGAAACACAAGTGTTTCTTCTTGGCTCTTCATAATGAGAACCTAGTGGGGTTCCTGGAAGTAAAACCCACTGAAGTATGGAGGCCTCTCTGAGAAAACAGCCCTCAGAGTTTTTCACTCTAATGTCACTATCCATACCCAGCCTTCAGCAGTTCTTCAGTGTAGCAGTTCCTACTGGTTTATGGCTCCTGCAGCTTCTTTTTCAGGTAAACTGATCTTCGTCTGTGATTCACTCTGTTCTCCTCTCTCTCCAGATTCTGAGGTGGCAGTTTGTCCTGCTGCCTCAATTTTCTGTTGACTCCGAATGAAGCCATTAAAGTGATCGATTTTTCAGTTTGCTCATCCTTTCTCTTTTAATGATGTGAGAGACAGCTTCCAACCTCAGTGTATCAGAGCTGACTCTACAAGCCCCTCCATGTGTATTTTTTCAAATTAAACATTTATGTAATTAATCCCTCTTGGAATAAATTTGTGCGATGCTGGTGCTTCTCAAACACCCAAACCACCTAAAATAACTTGTTAACACTTTGCTGTGATTTGATTTTTTTCTCTGTTTATATATGTGTATTTATCTGTATCTATATGTGTGTATATACCATATGCCTCTATAGGTGTGTACTCACATATATATGTACACATTTTTTATGTGATGGTAATGTGTGTATCATATTGTGCTGCAACTTCTTTTTCCACTTAATTTTCTCTGTACTTCCTTTTTCTTTAAAAGCTAAATTTATTTCAAATGAGGTTTATATTCAACTGAGAAAATTGGACTTTTCCTCAGGAGTCCTGAAATTTCATTTATATTATTAATATATATATTATATTTAGCATATATTAATACACTGTATTCATACTATATTTTTTTTTGAATTTTTTATTTTTATTTTTATTTTTTTAATTTTAAAATCTTTAATTCTTACATGTGTTCCCAAACATGAGTTGCACTGAGTTCCACGCACTGTATGTAATGAAGGAAATCCTGGCAGCTGGCTAGTTTGAGGTCAGTACAAGAGCAGGGCTGGACCAGGAAGGCCTGTTTAGAACCATTCACTACCAAAGCATGCTTAGATTCGCAGGGAGATGTGGGTCCCTCCCCACTCATCTTCCATCATGTATTTATTTAACAGAGATTTGTTGAGCACATTGCAAAGCACTAGGCACTGTTCCAAGTGTTTTTTCCTGAAGAAAGTGGGCAGATGGACTAAGGAGGGCACCCAGTGAAGTGCTTCAAGCCTGGGCGAAGGAGAGCGGAGCCTGAGCTTCAGAACTCCACGGGAGGCAGCTGTGGGTGGGGAGAAGGAAAGGCAGCTCAGAGGGAGAGAAACACGCTAAACCTGCTCCATGCAAAGTACAGCCCTCCTTAATTAGGTGATTGTGGGGTTCCCCAGCCTGCCTGCTGCCTCTGCACCCGCACATCTGGTGAGGCAGGCTGGAAGGCAAGCCCTGCCACTTGCTTCCCTTGAGGGAAGCCAGCTGGGGAACGGAGAGCTCCACACCCGCCGCGGTCTAGGCTAACCAATGAGGCCTTTCTTTGTTCCTGCCTCTGAGTGAATGTCAGGGCTCACCAGACAAGAGGAAAGGCAGCAGTAGCACGGAAGAGAAGGACCCAAACAAACTCACTGAAATAACAAGCCCTGTAGGAGACATAGATAGCTCTAAAAACAGAAGAGCCTTTCAAATTGTCCTAATTAGCATACTCAGAGGGTAGTGCATCTCTCACACACAGAGTCTGCCATGAAAGGGAATCAGTCAGACCACTGAAAGATTGATTGCCAAAATAACCTACTGGATCAGAAGAACGATAAAGTAGAAACCTGGAGGCTGAGTAACTGGAAAGATAAAAGAGAGGAAGCCTCTCAGAAACCAAAAAGCCAGCAGATGGAGGATATATTAATGTAAAGAAAGAGAGAGCAAAGAGGGGAGAGGAGGTCCACACGTTCTGATGACATTTCAGAGATTTTCCACAAACGGAGGTGAAAAGCCGTGACACCTGCCAAGCATTCAGATCAGACCAATTTCAGATTTCTCATCATCAAATGATAGAAGACACTGGAGCAATATTTTCAAAGTTTGAGGAGAAAAGGGTGGGAACATGAAATTTTAAATTAAAAAAAATTCTATATTTAGCTAAGACATACCAAATGTGGAAGCAAAATAAAGATATCTTCAGACATAGAGATATTCAAAAAGTCTGTCTCCCTAATGAGAAATTTTTTGAAAAGATTCTCTAGCAACATCAAAGTAAATCCAAAAGAAGAAGATGACATAGGTGTCGCAGAAAGAAAGTATAATACAATATGGTTAATGATAGAGAATATATTAGATATTGATATTTGAAAGATTGTCATTTGATTGCCATTAATATGTTAAAGACATTGGGTCATAGTTTCCTTTTTTCCATTGGTTGCAATATACTATTTGCTTCTGTAATGATATTTTGGATTTTCATAGCTTTTATGACACTACAATTTTCCTCTTTTAGGATTTATTCATTCATTCAACAAATGTTTATTGAGCACCTATTTACCAGGACCTGTTCTTGGCATTGGGCATATTCAGGGGAACACAACAAAACTTCCCTCTGGGTTTACATTCTAGTGGGGAAACATAGATAATGTTAAGTCATGACAAATGCTGTTTTTTGTTTTGTGCCTGCTCAGTCGTGTCCAGCTGTCTGCAACCCTATGGACCATGGAACTCTCCAGGCAAGAATACTGAAGTGGGTTGCCATTTCCTCCTCCAGCGGGAGCCTCCCCACCCAGGAATCAAGACCTGCGCCTCTTGTGTCTTCTGCATTGGCAGGTGGACTCTTTACCACTGCGCCACTTGGGAAGCCCTTGATAAACGCTGTGGAGAAAATTAACTAGCGGAGAACAGAGCGTGACTGGATTGAAGAAGGGTTGCTCTTTTAGAGAAGTTAGTCAGGAGAGCTGGCATCTGAGCTGAGATCAAACTCCAGTGAGGGAGTGAGCCATGGAGAGCACATGTCCAGGCCCTGAGGCAGAGACATCTATGTATGGCTGCAGCAAAGAGGAAATTTAGCCCTAGGTCTAAATAGATACACTAAATATGTCAACAAAGGAAAATAACAATATAGCAAGATGAACAAGTATGTCAACTTACTGATTTTCAGAGAAGGATCAATAGATTCAATCTGACATTGACCATTTAAGAAATAGATGACTTCATATAATAAAGACAAAAAGGTAGCCACTAGGAGAAGGAGAAAGAAAAGTCAACTAGATGTTGGGAGGCCAATGGGGAGAATCGGAATTGTCATAAGGGTAATAACTCACCTTATATACCAGGAAGTAAAAAAGTCTAAAGTCTGATAAATCACAATACAAAAGCAAAGGGACTTAACTATCATAAGGAACTAAAGAATTCAACAGAAATTATGAACAGGGGCTGTCTTTATGTGTCCCTGAGAGTGAGGGAGCACTTTCAGTTTTCATTTCCTACCCTTCAGTACTACTTCAATTTGTTTCTGCCTTTTCTTTTTTTTTTTTAGCCTTGCTTGTGCACTGTAATTTTAAAAGTTTAAAAATAGTACCAAACCTTTTGTGTTCCAAAAGCATTTAAAGAAACTTACAAATATACAAAAACCAACAAAAATAATAATAATAATTAGATGAATATGGGAAGGAGCAAAAATCATCATAGCAAGTTTGAAGCTAAGGTAAGGTTAGTCTTTAAAAATTATTTAACACGTATGTAACAGATTTCTCGTGGCTTAGCCATTAAGAGATTAATGCTCTGCTGACTATTTTTCGTATTTTGAATATTTCTCTGTTAACTCCAGCAGAAAATTCCCTTTTTTGGAGATAGTGATCCACTGGAGACATCTGAGAGAATTAGCCAAATAATTCCAGCCAAAAGTCTTTGACCAACATAATATGTCAATTTTATTTGAAATCTGACCTGCTTTTCTAAATTTAATTTACATGAAGAGAAGATGGACACTGTTGTGATACATATATATTTACAAAGACCTCGAAAACTGAAGATGGTAACCAAGATTTGAATGTAGTCTGTCTTTTTTTAATTGGTTAACATTTTTGTGTGTGGTTTATAAATTCTTAAAGATGACAGCTTCAGCACTTAAAAGAATGGAAATCTTTTCTTTTTTTGACATTTACAACATGTTACTCAGCCACCAGAGGGAGACAAGGTTATACTGCTTTTAGCAGCTACACTTTTTTTTTTCTTTTTCTTTTTTAGTTGAAGAATAGTTGACTTACAATATCATGTTAGTTTCAAGTGTATAGCACAGTGATTCAGGTATATATTCCTTTCCAAATTCTTTTCCCTTAGGTTATTACAGAATGTTGAGTATAGTTCTCTGTGCTATACAGTAGGTCCTTGTTGGTTATATGTTTTGATATGTAGTTGTGTTTAGTTGCTCAGTTGTGTCTGACTTTCTGCAACCCCATGGACTGTAGCCTGCCAGGTAAGATTGCTGGGTTGGGTTACCATTTCCTTCTCTAGGGGATCTTCCTGGCCCAGGGATCGAACCCGTGTCTCCTGCATCTCTTGCATTGCAGGCAGATTCTTTACCGCTAAGCCGCTGGGGAAGCCCATATATAGTAGTGTGTATATGTTAATCCCAGCCTCCTAATTTATCCGTCTCTCTACCTACTTTCCCCTTTGATAACTGTAAGTTTGTTTTCTATATCTGTAATTCTCTCTCTTTCTTGTGAATAAGTTCATCTGTACCATTTTTATAGATTTCACATATAGGCAATTTCATATGAAGTTGTCTTTCTCTGTCTGACTTGGTATGATCATCTCTAGGTCCATCCATGTTGCTGCAGATGGCATTATTTCATTCATTCTTATGGCTGAGTAATACTCTCTTGTGTATACACACCACATCTTTATCCATTTATCTGTCAATGGTCATTTAGGTTGCTTATATCTTGGCATTGTAAATAATGCTGCTGTGAACATAGGGGTGCTTGTATCTTTTCAAATTATGGTTTTTCTCCAAGTGTTTCCCCAGATGTGAGATAGCTGGATCATATGGTAGCTCTATATTAAGTTTTTTAAGGGACCTCCATACTGTTCTCCATAGAGGCAGTACCAATTTACATTCCCACCAACCATGTTGAAGAGTTCCCTTTACTCCACACTCTCTCCAGCGTTTATTGTTTTTAGATTTTTTTGTTGATGGCCATTCTGACTGTAGTGACATGGTACCTCATTGTAGCTTTTATTTGCATTTCTGTAATAATTAGTGATATTGAGCATCTTTTCATGTGCCTTTTGGCCTTCTGTATATCTTCTTTGGAGGAAGTGTCTATTTAGATTTTTCTACCCATTTTTTGATTGGGTTCTTTGGTTTTTTGTTTATTTTGAGCTGTTTGTATATTTTGGAGAATTCCTGGTTTGTTGTATTGTTTGCAAATATTTTCTCCCATTCTGTAGATTGTCTTTTGATTTTGTTTATTGTTAATTTTGCTGTGTAGAAGCTTTTATATTTAATTAGGTCCCAGTTGTTGACTTTTGTGGTTATTTCCATTACTTTTGTAAATGGATCTAAAAAGTTAATGCTGCAACTTATATCAGAGTCCTACCTGCATCAAAAGCACAAGAATAAAAGAAAAAGTAGATAAATTAGACTTTGTCCACATTTAAAACTTTTTTGTGTTATAGGGCATTATAAAGATAGTGAACAGACAACCCATAAAATGTTTGTAAATCATACATCTGATAAGGGTCTGTTATCCAGAACATATAAAGAACTAGAAAACTCAACAACAAAGACAACCCAATTGAAAAATGGACGAAGAATTTGAAGTGACATTTTTCTGAATACAGATGGCCAAAATGCACGTGCAAAGATGTACAGCATCATTGATCATTGGGAAAACACAAAGCAAATCCACAACGTGATGACACCTTACACCCACTAGGATGGCTATAGTTATAATAATAATGTAATTGCAAGTGTTGACCCAAATGTGAAAAAAACTTGATCTCTCATGTATTGCTGAGGGCAGGCTAGAATGGCATAGCTACTGTTGAAAGCAATTTGACACTTCTCAAACTGTTAAACACCAGAGTTACCATATGAGCCAAAAACTCCATTTCTAGCTATGGAACCAAGAAAAACAAAAACATTTCACACACAAAATTGTACATTAGTACTTATAATAACAAAAAAGTGGAAACAACCTAAATTTTCATCAGCTAAATATTAGCTATATATGGAACATTCAGTTCAGTTCAGTCGCTCAGTCGTGTCTGACTCTTTGCAACCCCATGAATCGCAGCACGCCAGGCCTCCCTGTCCATCACCATCTCCCGGAGTTCACTCAGACTCACGTCCATTGAGTCCGTGATGTCATCCAGCCATCTCATCCTCGGTCGTCCCTTTCTCCTCCTGCCCCCAATCCCTCCCAGCATCAGAGTCTTTTCCAATGAGTCAACACTTCGCATGAGGTGTCCAAAGTACTGGAGTTTCAGCTTTAGCATCATTCCTTCCAAAGAAATCCCAGGGCTGATCTCCTTCAGAATGGACTGGTTGGATCTCCTTGCAGTCCAAGGGACTCTCAAGAGTCTTCTCCAACACCACAGTTCAAAAGCATCAATTCTTCGGCGCTCAGCCTTCTTCACAGTCCAACTCTCACATCCATACATAACTACTGGAAAAACCATAGCCTTGACTAGACGGACCTTAGTTGGCAAAGTAATGTCTCTGCTTTTGAATATACTATCTAGGTTGGTCATAATTTTTCTTCCAAGGAGTAAGCGTCTTTTAATTTCATGGCTGCAGTCACCATCTGCAGTGATTTTGGAGCCCCCCCCCCCCCCGCAAAAAATCTGACACTGTTTCCACTGTTTCCCCATCCATTTCCCATGAAGTGATGCGACCAGATGCCATGATCTTCGTTTTCTGAATGTTGAGCTTGAAGCCAACTTTTTCACTCTCCTCTTTCACTTTCATCAAGAGGCTTTTTAGCTCCTCTTCACTTTCTGCCATAAGGGTGGTGTCATCTGCATATCTGAGGTTATTGATATTTCTCCCAGCAATCTTGATTCCAGCTTGTGTTTCTTCCAGTCCAGCGTTTCTCATGATGTACTCCGCACATAAGTTAAATAAGCAGGGTGACAATGTACAGCCTTGACATACTCCTTTTCCTATTTGGAACCAGTCTGTTGTTCCATGTCCAGTTCTAACTGTTGCTTCCTGACCTGCATACAGATTTCCCAAGAGGCAGATTAGGTGGTCTGGTATTCCCATTTCTTGAAGAATTTTCCACAGTTTATTGTGATCCACACTGTCAAAGGCTTTGGCATAGTCAATAAAGCAGAAATAGATGTTTTTCTGGAACTCTCTTGTTTTTTCCATGATCCAGCAGATGTTGGCAATTTGATCTCTGGTTCCTCTGCCTTTTCTAAAACCAGCTTGAACATCAGGGAGTTCATGGTTCACGTATTGCTGAAGGCTGGCTTGGAGAATTTTGAGCATTACTTTAGTAGCGTGTGAGATGAGTGCAATTGTGCGGTAGTTTGAGCATTCTTTGGCATTGCCTTTCTTTGGGACTGGAATGAAAACTGACCTTTTCCAGTCCTGTGGCCACTGCTGAGTTTTCCAAATTTGCTGGCATGTTGAGTGCAGCACTTTCACAGCGTCATCTTTCAGGATTTGAAACAGCTCAACTGGAATTCTATCACCTCCACTAGCTTTGTTTGTAGTGATGCTTTCTAAGGCCCACTTGACTTCACATTCCAAGATGTCTGGCTCTAGATTAGTGATTACATCATCATGATTATCTGGATCATGAAGATCTTTTTTGTACAGTTCTTCTGTGTATTCTTGCCACCTCTTCTTAATATCTTCTGCTTCTGTTAGGTCCATACCATTTCTGTCCTTTATTGAGCCCATCTTTGCATGAAGTGTTCCCTTGGTATCTCTAATTTTCTTGAAGAGATCTCTAGTCTTTCCCATTCTGTTGTTTCCCTCTATTTCTTTACATTGATCGCTGAGGAAGGCTTTCTTATCTCTTCTTGCTATTCTTTGGAACTCTGCATTCAGATGCTTATATCTTTCCTTTTCTCCTTTGCTTTTTGCCTCTCTTCTGTTCACAGCTATTTATAAGGCCTCCCCAGACAGCCATTTTGCTTTTTTGCATTTCTTTTACAAGGGGATGGTCTTGATCCCTGTCTCCTGGGCAATGTCATGAACCTCAGTCCATAGTTCATCAGGTGCTCTATCTATCAGATCTAGGCCCTTAAATCTATTTCTCACTTCCACTGTATAATCATAAGGGATTTGATTTAGGTCATACCTGAATGGTCTAGCGGTTTTCCCTACTTTCTTCAATTTGAGTCTGAATTTGGTAATAAGGAGTTCATGATCTGAGCCACAGTCAGCTCCTGGTCTTGTTTTTTCTGACTGTATAGAGCTTCTCCATCTTTGGCTGCAAAGAATATAATCAATCTGATTTCGGTGTTGACCATCTGATGATGTCCATGTGTAGAGTCTTCTCCTGTGTTGTTGGAAAAGGGTGTTTGCTATGACCAGTGCATTTTCTTGGCAAAACTCTATTAGTCTTTACCCTGCTACATTCCGCATTCCAAGCCCAAATTTGCCTGTTACTCCAGGTGTTTCTTGACTTCCTACTTTAGTATTCTAGTCCCCTATATTGAAAAGGACATCTTTTTTGGGTGTTAGTTCTAAAAGGTCTTGTAGGTCTTCATAAAACCGTTCAGCTTCAGCTTCTTCAACGTTGCTGGTTGGGGCATAGACTTGGATAACTGTGATATTGAATGGTTTGCCTTGGAGACGAACAGAGATCATTCTGTCATTTTGAGATTGCATCCAAATACTGCATTTCGGACTCTTTTGTTGACCATGATGGCTACTCCATTTCTTCTGAGGGATTCCTGCCCGCAGTAGTAGATATAATGGCCATCTGAGTTAAATTCACCCGTTCCAGTCCATTTTAGTTCGCTGATTCCTAGAATGTCGATGTTCACTCTTGCCATCTCCTGCTTGACCACTTCCAATTTGCCTTGATTCATGGACCTAACATTCCAGGTTCCTATGCAATATTGCTCTTTACAGCATCAGATCTTGCTTCTATCACCAGTCACATCCACAACTGGGTATTGTTTTTGCCTGGCTCCATCCCATCATTCTTTCTGGAGTTATTTCTCCACTGATCTCCAGTAGCATACTGGGCACCTACTGATGTGGGGAGTTCCTCTTTTGGTATCCTATCATTTTACCTTTTCATACTGTTCATGGGGTTCTCAAAGCAAGAATACTGAAGTGGCTTGCCATTCCATTATTCAGCCGCAAAAGGAGATGAAGTACTGGTGAAAAAAAATGTGAAAATGTTAGTCGTTCCGTCATGTCCAACTCTTTGTGACCCCATGGACTGTAACCCACAAGTCTCCTCTATCCATGAAATTCTCCAGGCAAGAATACTGGATGGAGTGGGTAGCCATTCCCTTTTTCAGGGAATCTTCCTGAACCGGGAATCAAACTTGGGTCCCCTGAATTACAGGTGGATTCTTTACCATCTGAGCCATAAGGGAAATACTGATACATGTTACTATATGGGTGAACCTTGAAAACAATGCTAAGTGAAAGATTTGGGATATAAATGTCACATATATGATTTCATGTATATGAGATGTCCATAGCAGTCAAAGCCATAGTGATTTAAAATATACTAGTGGTTTCTGGGAGCTGGTAGATGATGAAATTGGAAGTAACAGGGTTTGTTTTTGGCTTGATGTAAATACTCAGGTTTAGATAATGATAGTTGCACACCATTGTGAATATATTTGAAAAATACTGAGTGGTGCATTTCAAAGAGTTAAAATGGTGAATTTTATTTTGTGTGAATGTTATCTTTAAAACATTTTAATAATGATAACAAACTCTTTACAAATTATATTTTAATGGGAAACAACTATATTTTTCCAAGATACAAAATAGTAAGGGTATTGTTTTACATTTTGGCAAGCCTCTTTGATGTCTGGTCTAATAGAAAATAGTTAGATTTCATATCTGCTTTTACATTCATCCTGTTGCAATATATTGTTTTGGTTGAAGATTATCTGGCCTTAAACAAATGCAGTTAGAAAAGCGGGAGTTCACCTATCAGAATGTTTAAAATTTTAATATTTAAACTTTAGAGAACTGACCAAATGTTAGTGAGAATCTGGAACTTCACAGCTCTCATACTCTTACTGGAGAGACTGTAAATTGGTAGAACCACTTTGAAAAAAAATTTGGTGGTTTCTTAAAAGTTAGAGTCACAGCAGAGTAGCACAGCAGAAGCATGCTGGGCCCATAACCCAGAGGTGGATGGATTGTAACCATTCTCTGCTATTGGTGTATTTGCTTCCCTTGTGGGTCAGTTAGTAAAGAATCTGACTGCAGTGCAGGAGACCTGGATTTGATTCCTGGGTGGGGAAGATCCCCTGGAGAAGGAAATGGCAACCCCCTCCAGTATTCTTGCCTGGAGAATCCCATGAACAGAGGAGCCTAGCAGGCTATAGTCCATGGGGTCTGCAGGTAAAGGTATACCCTACCATATGACCCACTGGATCCCATCCCTATGAATTTATCAAAGAAAATTGAAAGCACAGTACCTACAAAATCTTTTGCATAAATATTTATAGCAGCTTTATTTGTAACAGCCCAAAACTAGAAACAGCCCAAATACCCATCTACAAGTGAATAGTTATACAAATTGCAGTATAGCCATTCAACACAATTCTGTTCAGGAATGAACTGATGGTACATGCAACAATATTATGAATCTCAAAATAATTGTGGGCCTTCCCAGGTGGACCAATGGCAAAGAACCCACCCACCAACCAGGAGATGCAAGAGACGCAGATTTGATTCCTGGGTTGGGAAGAGAAGGAAATGGCAACCTACTCCATTGTTCTTGCCTGGAAAATTCCATGGACAGAGGAGCCTGGTGGGCTATAGTCCATGGGGTCACAAAGAGTTGGACATGATTGAGCGACTGCACACACACAGAAAATAATTATGCTGAGGGAACGAAGCCAGACCAAAAAAGTATACATACTGTATGATTCCATTTTTAATAAATTTTAGAAAATGCAAGCTAATCTGTAGAAAGCAGGTCAGTAGTAGTTCCTTAATTTAAGAGTGGGAGTGTTTCAGGATATCGGGAAGGAGGGATTTACCAAGGAACATGAAAAAATTTTGGGAGGTGATGGATATATTCATCACCTTGGTTGTAGTAATAATTTTTCAGATGAATAATATGTTAAAAGTTATCAAATTGATCGTTAACATGTACAGTTTATTGGTAAGTCAGTTTCACCATAGTAAACCTGTTATAAATAAATAATGTTTTAAAAAAAGAATCAACCAACTATACACAGAGGCCTTGTTCAGATCCTGTTTCAAATCATTTATAAAATGATGCTTAAGACAAGGGGGGACATTTAAATCCTGACTAGGTATTAGATTATGTTAAGGAATTATTAATATTTTTTGTGTTTGATAATGGAGTTGTTATCTTAAAAAGTGTCTTATCTCTTACAGATATATGTGAAGTATTTATGGATGAAATTATATAATATCTGGAGTTTACTGAATTGGGATAAATGATGGGTATGTATGAAGCAAGATTATCCCAATAATACTAATATTGCATTTAAATGATGGTTACATTGGGGGTTTATTATACTGTTCTTCCTACAAATGTGAATGTTTGAGATTTTCCATGATAAATCGTTGTTTGATTTTTTAAAAGAAAGTTTATTTTAGTCATGCTCCAAAGTAGCAGAGTGGACCTACTGGCTTCTAATCTTTCCCATCCAAGAAAACATGCTTTTTCTATTAAACGATAATGTCTATCATAAAACTTTCCACTTCTCACTAGAAGCAAAAAATCGAAGTCTGAAGGACTCATGGGGTTTTTTGACCAATTACTCATAAATCTCTGTGCTGATCTACTGTTGGAAGTATTGCTTAAAAGATGAAAAAAAGAGCCAGTGGCATCAGATAAAAATGCTATTTTAAAACTTACTTCTTAACTCACCCCAAAATCTCACAGAAATGACCTGTCACTGGAGAAAAAGTATGTTATCATTCTTATCATTACTTTGAAACTCAAACAAAGCAAATTGCATTTTTATTCTGACTGGAAGAGAACAGATGTGGTCTGATCTTTTCTGACTACATAGAAGTTTTCTAAATAAAAAACTGAGCCAACTGGAAACTATCTCTAGGGGGCAAACAAGATAAGCAATTATATCAAAGTATTATTTTCAAAAAGTTTCAGGTATGACTCATACAAGTAGAGAAAGACCAAATGGAAAAGTATTTCTTTTCAAGTCATTAGTGAAGGAAAAAACAGAATGATATGGCTGGTTCAAAGAGTGTTTGAGGAACTAGGTACCATGAGGCCTTTCCAAAGGGAAATTTTAAGTCAGAGTGTTCAACTTTCACCTAGATGGATCTCCAGAGAATTAGGCTCTGTGAAAAAAGCCAATCCCAAAAGGTTACATGCTATACAATTCTTTTAATATTCTTGAAATAACAAATTTACAGAAATGGAGAATAGATTAACAGTTGCCAGGGGTTAAGAAGGAGGTGAGTGGAGGCCTGAGAAAGGTGATGTGACTATTATAAAATGACCACATGAGTGAAGTGAGTCAGAAAGAGAAAGATAACTACCGTATTCTAACACACATATACATAATCTAGAAAAATGGTACTGAAGAATTTATTTACAGCACAGCAGTGGAGAAACAGACATAGGGAATTGACTTATGGACGTGGGGAGAGGGGAGGAGAGAGTGAAAAGTATGGAAAGAGTAACATGGAAACTCACATTAAAATATGTAAAATAGATAGCCAAAGGGAATTTGCTGTATGGTTCAGAAAGCTCAAACGGCCTCTGTATCAACCTAGAAGGGTGGGATGGGGAGGGGAATGGGAGGGAGGTTCAAAAAGGAGGAGATATATGTGTATATATATATACGTATGGCTGATTCATGTTAGGTTTGACAGAAAACAAAATTCTGTAAAACAATTATCCTTCAGTTAAAAAAAAGATCACATGAGGGAGACTGACCATGATGGAAATGTTCTGCATCTTAACTCCATCCATGTCAACATCCTTGCCATGATGGTGTATTACAGGTCAATATTGCCACTGCAGAGATATTACCACTGGAGAGACGGGGTAAGGGATGCACAGCAGCTCCGTATTATTTGTTACAACTGCATGTTAACCTGAAATAATCTCAAAATTCAAACTTAATGTAAAAAAGATTGTTCTGTTAGATATAAAACTAGTTAATATCATATGACAAGAAAATAATAACTTTGCTGTTATATTTTTACCAAATTAACTTTACCTTTACTGGACAAAAATCTGCACGTTAACATGTAAATTCATAAAATCTAAGCCTTTAGTCAGTAGTGAATAGTGAAACAAACAAAGGGACTTCCTTTAGAAGATGGTCAGCAGACTGTGGTCAGCTGGCTAGTTTAGCTGCTGGTCTGATTTAGTGTAACCCATGAATTAAGAATGGCTTTTACATTTTTTTTAAAGGATTGTAAAAAACAAAAGCAGAAGAAAAACAAACCTAAAACCTGAATATTTACTATCTGGCTCCATACAGAAAAAGTCTACTGGCCCTTAGATTCTATAATCGATAATGAAATAACGCTTTGGTGAGTCTGTTAAACAGTACTTTGATGTGTCATTGAAGAGACACGCTGACCTCTCTTTGCCTTATTTCTGGGTTTTGGACAATATTTTTTAACAATTAATACTAAAATTATATGAACCAGTTTGCATTCCTTCTGCCTTAATCACCATATTTTCAGAAAACCTTCACACTATTTTAAGTAATTCTTCATGTATTTCCACAACTGAATAATATTGATCTTCAAGCAGCTTCTCAGAACTCAGTGTAGAGTAGTGTGTTCCTATTATAGCTTCCCCCAAGTCAAGGGGAACCCATCCTTGATTATATTTTTGTAGCTGCCATTTTTTATACTCATTATAATTTTAAAATGTTTACAAACTTTACCCCCACCCAACCTACCAGCTGATAAAAGGCTTATTCATTCCCACTGTTTTGTTTGTTTCCAAGGATGAAGAACTTCAATTTCAGATGTCAGAAGAAAATGTATTTTTGTTCCATCCAAAATACTTCTCATTATAAATGTTTCTTTGGTTAAAGAACAGATGATATTTAGATGTTCTATGTCATCAGACAAGTCCTCTATTAGACTAAGTTGGCTCTAATGTCTTGGTAGCCTTCTTAAGCAAACCTAAGACAGAGAAAATTCCTGTAAATATCTCAAGCATAAGAAATCAAAACCTAAGAACAACCAACTACAAAGCCAACAAGGCTTTCCTAAAAAAGGTGATTGCTTAGTCAATCAAATAAGTTCTTTGCTTTGCTTCCAGGCTGTTCTCTCAAAGTCTTTCCCCTGACTACTGTCACCAGAACACTTCTAACCACTCCTGGTTTGGTACTGTCAAATATTTGCTAAGATGAACTCTTCTAAATGTTAACATATCACAGTTTATCTTTTAACATCTTTCATTTAAATGTTCTCCATTTATAGGTTTCTTTTTCATAAGTTTAAGTAATAAAGACCACCACCTCATTCCTGTATAAAATGTTTTATGCCTCTAAGAATTACACATTATGTATATATTATTTATTATATATGCCTTACATGTACTTATGTATACTGTAAGGTATATGTGCCTCTAAGAGTTATAAACACTTCTATTTCAAACCAAAAAATACTATTCAAGTATGTAAAAAATTCAAGAGATCATTTTGGTATTCTTATACACACAGTAATTGTTTTAAGACAGTTTTTTTGTTTGTTTGTTTGCTTTCATTTGTTTGTCTGTTTTGCTTTTTGGCCATGCTGTGTAGCATGTAAGATCGTAGTTCCTCCAGTAGGGATCCAGCCCATGCCCCCTACAATGGAAGTATAGAGTTTTAACCGCTGGATCGCCAAGTAAGTCCTTGGAAAACAGTTTATATTTTATTAATCTGAGCTTACTTCATTTCTTCCTTTGAGCTTGCTTTTCTTTTGGCTTCAGTACACCATTTTATAATTATTTCAGTAACAGTATAAGAATGAGAAAATTAAAAGAAAAAAGAATGAGAAAATTTTTATAATTTGAAAAGTTTTGTTTAGGATAAAAAAAAACAGAAGTGCTACTTCACAAAGCAGATACATTTATGGAGCAAATTACGAATAGGGAGTATGATGATCAGAATTCTATATATGATGAAGTCAGGGAAATTATAACTATAAGAGAGCCCCAAACTCTAAATGTGTTTAGCCTTTTTGACAGAAAGTCCTGGCAAGTGTTTTATGTGATGTCCTTTACTGTTAGGACAAATACCCTCACTAGCCAAATGGGTCATTGTTCTCAAGTCCTGGGTTACTTTAAGAATTTCACATCTTGTCTTTGAACTTTTAGTTGCATTAATACTGTTATTAATAATGTCCTCTCATTGACAGTTGCTATGTGTTAGACACTGTGCTAGGTGCCTCTCACATGTTTAACTCCACTTTTTACAAAACGACAAAGCCCCCATGAGGCAAGTATTGTTAATCTCATGTTTCAGAGGAGAAGACTGTAAGACCCAGAAAGACTGAATTACTTGTCTACAGTCGGTGCTAGGGAGTGGCAGAGCTGGGACGGAAATCAGTTGGCCTTCTACTGGCCAAGGTTCAGACACAGTGTTGAATTCAATAGGATTGTTTAAATGACACTTCCTTCCTAGTGTTAATTCCAACTACCATTTTATTATAAATATACTCATGCTATGAACTTATTAAATGAATAGCTAATATAGCACAGATTTTAAAATGAACACAGTCACGACTGTTTGTAGGAACTTGTGTGAGCTTATTTGCCCATTTTGATGAAAAGTTTAGGCTTAACTACACACACATGCAAAAATCATCAGATTTGGCACTTTGTTCTTAAAAATCTCTTTCGAGCAATTAATTTAATGACTTCAGACTATATATATAAAAATAGGACAAAAGAACAACTCTTTGTGTTTTGGGCTCTAATAGATGATGAAATAGTTTAAATGCTTTATTTCATTTGAAAAATGACAGATTTGATATATTATAAACAATGAAATTTATAATAAATTTATACCATGTAAGCCATTTTGAAATACACTAAACAAAAATATAGGTAAAATTCTCATCAGTTGCAGAGTGTTCTACTCAAATTTATTGATGAGAAAAATTAACACATTCAGCATAAAAATGAATTTTATATTGAAATGTAATTGATTTGTAAGATTGTGTTAGTTTCAGGTATAAAGCAAAATGATTCAGTAATTTTTTTAGATTATACTACAATATAGGTTATTATAATCTTTGAACATGATTCCCTGTGCTATGTAGTAAATCCTATTGGTTGCTCATCTATTTTATGTAGTTTGTATCTGTTAAATCCTGCACTACAAGTTTGTCTCCTCTTCTCTCCCTCTCCATTTTGGTAACCATAAGTTTGTTTTCTGTGTTTGTGAGTTTATTTCTGTTTTTTATATACATTCATTTTATTATTTTTTAGATTCCACATATAAGTGATATCATGTAGTGTTTGTCTGATTTACTTCACTAAGTATAATATTCTCTAGGTCCATCCATGTTGCTGCACATGGCAATAGTTTATTCTTCTTAGGGTTGAGTAGTATTTGATTGTGGGGCTTCCCTGGTGGCTCAGATGGTAAAGAATCTGTCTGCAATGCAGGACACCTGGGTTCGATCCCTGGGTTGGGAAGATCCCTTGGAGAAGGAAATGTACCTAGCATGCTGCAGCCAATGGAGTTGAAAAGAGTCAGATGTGATAAGAAAGTAAATAGCAAATTAGGATAAAGAAGATATATATATATATATAATTAATAATTGCTCTGAATGTGACATATAACTAGTTGTGCTAATAGATTTTGAAAGACAAAGCTGGAGAACACCACCCGAAATTTGTTTTTCCTCTCCTTATTTTCAGATCTTCTCAAAGACTCAAAAGACCTCTCCAATTATGGGGCCCATCTTCATGTCTACTATATTCCTATATCCAAATTTCTGTCTTCTTGTAAGGACACCAGTCACTGGATTAGGGTCCAGCCTAATCCAGTATGACCTCATCTTAATGACATCTGCAAAAACTGTGTGCAAATAAGGTCATGTTCACAGGTATGGGGGTGAAGAGTAGGTTTGTTAAGATAGTAACATATCTTTGGGAGGACACAACTCCACCCACTCTAGGGCCCTCTCCTAGGCTCTTGTCTTTAGGTAATACCCCCAAATACTACACCTAGTGGTCTACAGTACAGTGCTGGTTGCTTGGGATTTGAAAGTGAAAGTGAAAGTTGCTCAGCTGTGTCCAGCTGTTTGCGACCCCATGGACTGAAGCTTGCCTGGCTTCTCTGTCCATGTAATCCTTCAGGCAAGAATGCTGGAGTGGGTAGCTATTCATTTCTCCAGGAGATCTTCCCAACCCAGGTATTCAAGCCAGGTCTCCCGCGTTGCGTCTGAGCCACCAGGGAAGCTTGGGATTTGAATAAGTATTATACACCGTATTTATATTTATTTGTACATAAATGTAAATTTCAGCTCAGCCAAGGTTCAATGTGTGGATTTTTGACTCTGGCACCCTGTCAGTTCATAACCTCAGTCGTTCAGTGTCAAATATGCTGTTCTGAGGAGAGAGAGAGAGTTCCTCGACATGGAGGTATTGAGAGTGGTGCTATCAAACTTTAGACTGTTGGGCTAATTGCAGATTACATAAGCCTGCTGCTGCTGCTGCTAAGTCGCTTCAGTCGTGTCTGACTCTGTGCGACCCCACAGATGGCAGCCCACCAGGCTCCCCCATCCCTGGGATTCTCCAGGCAAGAGTACTGGAGCAGGGTGCCATTGCCTTCTCCATAAGCCTAGCTTCAAGATTTGTAGGTTTTATTATCTCGTTTAATGAAACCAACCCTTACAAAATCAACCTTGGCTTTAAAAAGACTCCCCTAGACCAGTGATTCTCAACATGTGGTCTGGATACCCACAGAAGATCTGTTAAGTCCCGGATACATAGCACTAAGGAAGCATGTGCCTTTTTCCACTCTCCATCTCTCCTGAGTTTATAGTGGAGTTTTCCAGAGGCTTTGAGACTTGCTTGTGATGACATCAGCACTCTGGTGCAAATAGAATGTGTACTTGTGGATTCTTGCACTTAAAATTTGCTGTTTGGTTTCCAGTATGATGAATACTAGTAGATATATTGTTGTTGTTGTTCAGTCACTAAGTCATGTCCGACTCTTTTCAGCTGCATTGACTGCAGCATGCTAGGCTTCCCTGTCCTTCACTATCTCCTGGAGTTTGCTCAAATTCATGTCCATTGAGTCAGTGATGCTGTCTAACCATCTCATCCTCTGCTGCCCTCTTCTCCTTTTGTCTTCAATCTTTCCCAGCATCAGGGTATTTTTCAGTGAGTCAGCTCTTCACATCAGGTGGCCAAAGTCTTGGAGCTTCAAACTTCAACATCAGTCCTTCCAATGACTATACAGGGTTGATCTCCTTTAGGATTGACTGGTTGGAACGCCTTAGCCACACATTAAAAAAAAGCTCAGTGTTTACAATTTTTAAGAGTAGGAAAGGGTCCTGAAACTGAAAAATTTGAGAAATCACAAATTGAAGATAACACTAATATGTGGGCAAAAACTAATGACAGACAAACTGATAAGTGTATATTTAGTACAAACTCTTAGAAAGCTGCTTTACCAGATAAAAACAATGATCTACTCAGATTTAAGAACAGGGTTAGAAATAGAAAATCGTGAGTACTGTTTGAAATAAGCGTTTCTATCCATTATCATTATTTGATAAACTTTTCCATATGTGTTTATTGTATTTTAGACCTTCATGGGATAACCTTTTGGCTTTGATAATGATAAAAACCAAGTACCAAACTAAAACTTAAGCACCAGGATGAAATGAAAGACAATATTTTTAGTAAAAATGAAAGTCTTTTCATTTTGTGACTAACAGACTTATTCTAAGCACCTGACATATTTTGACTCCTTTAGTTTTCTCAGTAACCCATTGACATAAACACCATTATAATCCCCATTTCATACAAGAAGGAGCTGTGGCACAGAGAAACTAAAGTTCTTGTGTAGCAGCACAGAAAACAGTGGAGCCAGGATCCCAGCCCAGAGCAGTCTGGCACTCCTGTCTGTACTGAATGTCCTTGTGTGAGGCGGGCTTGTTGAGGATGCTGGCAGAGAATAGGTACTGCTTTTGGACTGAGGTTCCAGTGTGGACAGAGCTTATGCTTTTAGCAGAAGATGAAGTTCTAAACTCCTTTTCACAAAATCCTTCAATATTTAGATGTAGATAGCAAAATAATTTTAACCATGCTTCATCGCACACTGTGTGGGCCAAGAGAACATGACAGTGTGACAAGCTGGATATGGTCTTAGCACCCCCATGTGGCACCCCTGCCTCCTTCTTCCTCCTCTTTTCCTTCCAGCGAAGCTCATATCCCATGGCCGCTAGCCTAGTTGTTGCAGTGGACAGTAGTTTGAACGTCTAATGCCTCTTTAAATGTTAATGGCTGATAATTTCTTAGTATATAACCCTCAAGTAAAGTATTTGTAATTTTCTTTTTTTTGGCTGTGCTTTGTGGCATGTGGTATCTTGAGTTCACTGACCAAGGAACTAACCCACATCCCCTGCACTGGACATGTGGAGTCTTAACCACAGGACCCCCAGGGAAGTCTCAAGGGTGTGTAATTTTCAAGATGATATTTTTAAGGTGATAATATGAGGAATTTCAAACATATACAAAAGAAAATTTTTGTTTTACTCCTGTGTACCCATTACCTACCTTCAGTAATTTTATCCACTCATGGCCAGTTTTGTTTCACCTCTATCCCTACCCACTCTTCATCTGCACCACTGGGGAATTTCTTAGCTAATCCAGACATTATATAATTTCACCTGGAAATTAAAAATGGCTTATTGAGATTAAAAGCCTCAAAGAAATGATCTTCTAATGGTGAAATCTCTGCAATGGTGGAAGGATATTTGAACTAGAAGCCTTCAGTAAACCACCAAACTCTTAGTAACTACCTCAGATCTCTAAAAATAAAATAAGTTTGATTCTTCAGAGAAACTATTTTAGGAGGATTGTAGCTGAGATTGAAAAGGGAAAAGGCAGGTTGTTTATTTCATGCATATGAGAACATAAAGGCAAGCCCTTGAAGATAGAAGAAGACTAAATGGGAAAAAAAGGAAAGGTTGGTGAAAACTCAAAATGGTTTTAATAATGAGATTTATTATCTCATATAGTGGCAAGCCTAGAGATAAGCAGTTTCAAGCTTTGTTAATTCAATAGCTCAATCATGTTGTCAAAGGCCCAGTATCCTTCCCCACTTCCCCTACCATCCTTCGTATGTTCTCTTTTCATGAACTCCCTCTTAATTCCCCTCACGGTTGCATCCTGCAGAAAGAAAAGGATTATTCCCTTTTTTAAAATTAATTATTTATTTGGCTGGGTCAGGTCCTAGTTGCAGGATATTTGTTGCGGCACATGGGCTCTCCAGCTGCATCATATGGGCTTCAGAGCAAGTGGGGCTTCAGTAGTTACGACTCATAGGCTTTGTTGCCTCACGGCTTGCAGGATCTTAGTTCCCTGACCAGGGATCGAACCCATGTCCCCTGCATTGCAAGGCAGGTTCCTAACCACTGGACCACCAAGAAAAGCCCAGAAAAGGATTTATTTTTGTTTTGCCTTTTGTGGCAGATCCTTGGACTGGTTCTCTCAATATCCGTTTTACTTCTTTTCTCTTTGGAGAGTCTAGAAAGCTATAAGCTATATTTTCCATATTCCTTGATGATAGAATTCTAGAAAATCAGGTCCTGCCAACTAGATGAAGCAGAGCGAGGTAAAAGATGGGGATGAGAAGGAAACCATTTCTTGTGGCTGAGATGACTGAGGCAGAGTGTACTGTGAATTCCCAAGTCTAATTGCCAGTTTTGTGAGTGTGAGGCACTGATAACAGCTTTCTCTCCTTTGAATTGCAGCTACAGTGATGTGATATTGAGCTAAAGTCCAGTGGCAGCCTCTTAGTCTGCTCTCCCACCCCTTTCAGTGACTGTCTAAGCACCTTATTCCCTGTATGAAATCTGTTTTTGTTTGATATATTTAGAGTAGTTTCTATTCTTAAACCAGTCACTGGTTGATATACATCTGTCTTTCTCTCTCTCTTTTTAAGGGCAAAAAAACCATTCCCAAAGGCCCTCTAGAAGAGTTTCTTCATATCTGATTGAGAACTGGATCATATGCCTCATTGAGGAGATCTTAGTCACGTGCTCACCCCTAAAGGACCACCATGATTGGTTTAGATCAGTGATTCCTAACATGCTGTCTGGGAAGCCCTCTTTAGGTAGTCCAAACTATTTTCATTTTTCGTATTTTCCTTTTCATTCTCATATTTCTTAGGAATGTGCAAAGGAGTCCTCCAGAAGCTCTGTGACTTAGGATGGCAATGGATTGAATGCACATACAGGTGTGAGAATCTCTCTTCTCTTAAGTCAGACAGTAGAGAGATTTGCAGAAATGTAACATAGTGCCATTCTTCATAAACTAAATATTTTATTTGGGAAAATAGAGTTATCTTTTCATTTAACATGTTATTTAAATGACCATATAGTGGGTGTATTGTTACTTAAAATCAATTGATACATAAATATTTTTCTGGTTTTAATTTCTAAAATGATGGGGCAGAATATAACACAAAAGTTCTTTGAGGTTCTTAACCATCTTTAAGAGTGTCAAGAGATCCTGAAATCAAAAAGTTTGAGAACTACTAGCTTAGATCAATTAAAATATTCTCAAATCATGGAGGGATGATGGATACAGAAACAAAAACTAGGGGCCTGCAAGCATGGAGGAAAAGGAAAATGGTTTCCAGTTGAGCAATGATGTCTGCTCCTGGAGGGAGCTGGTTTGGATCTGGGGTATATTACAGGTGAGGAGAGACATGTAAGAGCGACCCGAGAAAAAGCAGAACAAGTACATTTGGGGACTGTCCTGGTGGTCTAGTGGTTAGGACTCTGTGCTTTCACTGCCAAGCGCCTAGTTCAGTCCCTGGTCAGGGAACTAAGATCCCACAAGCTGCGTGGGAAGGCCAAAAAAAAAGTAAACTTTTTCTTCTGTTATGTTTATATGAAGCAAGAAACAAGTTTCTAGAAGGCTGTGATTAGCAATGAGAAGTCTGAAACAGGGAAAGTCTGGCTATAGTGTTAATAGCTATAAATGTTAGTAGCATAGACTATTTGTAGTGAGGAAGGCTGGTTATTAGGAGACTATAGACTGAAAGACTATATTAATAGTAATTTTGTACCTTAAGTATGAAATATTTTTACCTTTCTTCCCTGGATTATATGTTTTTTGAAACCACAATTTTATATAGTCAAACAGCGCAATATAAGGAGAAAACTGTTTAGAAGACATCTGCACTCCTAGGTGAAGACACTGGGGAATGGATTCATAGACCTCGGATGCTCTAAGGTGGAATCCTAAACCAGGGCCCCAGAAAGCTACTGAGGCCGAGAGAACCGCCTTCTCCTCTGTCCAGGGTGCTGCATGGGACCCGGGGAAGGCCTCCCAAACTGCTTTAGAGGATAACGTGGCAGGATGATGCTCTATATCTGCAGATTGCCATTATATAATATAGCTACTGATCTGTGCTTTTAAAAGACTTAGGTCTATTCGTAGACCTTATCCCACTGAAAATATTCATAGTAAGCATTTTTATTTGTTTGTTTTTAGTGTCTCAGCATAATTCATTTCCCGGACACTTCCAGCATCACTGTCTACTCTAAATTGATTTTAATGCTTGCCAGGAACTATGAGCAGATACGTTTGCTTTCATGATATTCAGCTTATTTGTTTTCAGACAGCTTAGATGCCTCGTTTCTAGTGGCACTGTTTGTGCATATAAATAAATATGTGACTGTCAACTCAATTTTCTCCTTGGAACTTTGGACTGGGTTGTAAGAGCTTTGATTCCCTCCAGAAAGTTTTGCTACAGCTGGAGAGTCTGATGTGGCTATGAGAACTCTTACTCTCCAATTTCTCTCTTTGGCGTTAGGTTTAATGTTCCCTAGTTCTTTCACACATACAAAGAGGGCAGAGGCAATCTCTTGTGATTCATGAAAAAAAAATTTTTTTTTTTGAGAGGAGCAACCAGTGTAGAAAAAGAAGTACATATTGACTAAAAAGAATGTGTGTGTGCCCTAGCACTCTTCCTACTGCAAAATGGGGGGTCCAGGGTGTTTTCCAAAGCCAACAACCTGTTCTCTGATTCTCCAGACAACAACTGAAATATTCAACATTTCAATTCAGTATTAAAACTGAAAGCTACCCAGAGTCAGTGCAGATCGCAAAGTTCAAGGGCTCAGTCCCACGAGGCTGCTCCCCTCCCAGCTTCAGGCACTACTTGCACGTCCTGGAGAGACTGCCCATGCTTCCGACTGGACTAGCTATAAACTAGGGCTTCCTATAACCCCCTCCTCAGATTTGATAATTTGCTGAAACAGTTCATAGAACTCAGGAAGGCATTTTACGGATTTGTTATAAAGGATATGACCCAAGAACACCTAAATAGAAGACATGCATAGGACTAGGAATTGGGTGGTGGGGTGCAGGTTTTCTGTGTCCTCTGTGGGCTTTTCGTCTCCCAGCACCTTGAGGGTTCACAGCCTGGAAGCTCAGATCTCCTTCGAGAGTTTTTATGGAATGGTTCTCCTCCCCTCCCTGGAGGTGAGAGGTAGGGCTGAAATTTCCAACTTTCTCATCATTTGATCTTTGATGTCTGGCCTCATCCTGAGACAATCTAGGGACCCTAACCTAGGTTAGCCAGGCATATATATAGGGGCTTATTATGAATAACAAAAAGCACTCCTGTTACTCAGGAAATCCCAAAGGTTTTAGAAGCTATGTGCCAGGGACAGAAATCAAAGACCACATGTATTTCTTATTATATCAGTACCACCAGGATATACAGCTTTACCTATTTCACAGTATGGGTTTTTTAAAAATTTATTTTTTTAGTGGACTTGAGTCCTTCCCTGGTGATACAGTGGATAGGAATCTGCCTGCTAATGCAGGGAACACTGGTTTGATCCCTCGTCTGGGGAGATTCGACATGCTGCAGAGCAACTAAGCCTGTGCACCTAGAGCCTGTGCCCTACAACAAGGGAAACCACCACAAGAAGCCAGTGAATGGCAACAACAAGTAGCCCCTGCTCGCTGCAGCTAGAGAAAGCCCATATGCAACAATGAAGACCCAGTGCAACCAAAAAAAAAAGGATTTGAATGTATTCTTTTAGCCAGAAATTAATAATATATTTTCCTAGCCTATTTGTTCTTATGGCTGCTCGAAAAAAATTGTTGACTGACTGATCTTACAGAGGCTTAGGTGCATTGGCAAAAAACATGCTTCAAAGGAAGTCCAATGGGATGATACAGGTACACACCTATGGTAGATTGTTGTAAAATGACTTTAATTAATCTTGCCTCTCTGAATTCTGAATTTGTACCCTAGTGTGGCCGTCTTTCATAATTAATCTGGCCATAAATTCAGTCTCTCGTTGTGTCCAACTCTTTGCAACCCCATGGACTGCAGCACGCCAGGCTTCCCTGTCCATCATCAACTCCTGGATCTTGCTCAGACTCATGTCCTTCGAGTCAGTGATGCCATCCAGCCATCTCATTCTGTCAACTCCTTCTTCTCCTGGCTTCAGTCTTTCCCAGAATCAGGGTCTTTTCCAATGAGTCACTTCTTTACACCAGGTGGCCAAAGTATTGGAGCTTCAGCTTCAGCATCAGTCCTTCCAATGAATATTCAGGACTGATTTCCTTTAGGATTTACTGGTTTGATCTCCTTGCATTCCAAGGGACTCCCAAGAGTCTTCTCCAACACCACAGTTCAGAAGCATCAATTCTTTGGCAATTTTATATAGTCAAACAGCACAAAGTCAATCAGCTTTCTTTATGGTCCCGCTCTCACATCCATACATGACTACTGGAAAAACCATAGCTTTGACTAGATGGACCTTTGCTGGCAAAGTAATGTCTCTGCTTTTTAATATGCTGTTCAGGTTTGTCATAGCTTTTCTTCCAAGGAGTAAGCGTCTTTTAATTTCATGGCTGCAGTCACCATCTGCAGTGATTTTGGAGCCTAAGAAAATCAAGTCTGTCACTGTTTGCATTGTTTCCCCATCTATTTGCCATGAAGTGATGGGACCTGATGCCATGATCTTAGTTTATTGAATGTTGAGTTTTAAGCCAGTTTTTCACTCTCCTCTTTCACTTTCATAAAGAGGGTCTTTAGGTCCTCTTTGGTTTCTGTCATAAGGGTGGTGTCATCTGCATGTCTGAGGTTATTGATATTTCTCCCAGCAATCTTGACTTGGCCACACCAATCTTGAATCTGGCCATAGGAATGGCCTAAACCAATAGAATATTGTCAAAACAATGTCATGTGAGTTCTGGAGTCTACACAGCTTATGCCGTAACTCTCTTGGGACTTGCCATGTAAAGAAGCTCAGATAGAATAATTAATGAAGAAAGATAACCTGGGGACAGAAAGAGGTCTGAGACTTCTAGTCCCTTCAAGGCCCCAGATATATAGATGGAGTCATCTTGGGCCTCCAGCTCTTGCTGACCTACCAGCTGGATGCAGTGGCATGAATAATGAAGATGAGATCAGAAGAAGAACCACCCAGTAATAATACATCATTGTTTTAAGCTGGTGATTTGGGGTTGTTTTGTAGCCATGGACAGCTGAGGCAACACCCAACTTGTGATGATCAGATTATTTAGACGTTAGGTAATGATACATATAGCATTAGACAGGAGGGGAGAGAAGAGAGAAAGAATGAGAACTAAAGAAATGTCTGAGGAGTTGGAAACAGAAGGTACTTATATCACCTTGCATGATGACAACTTCCTCTCAGGTGACAAATAGTGTGTGAGAAGAGACATCCTTTTGCTATATATCACTGCCCATGATGAGTCAGAAGAACATGCCTTACATACCCAGAGAATAAGAGATATAATTGTAATTCATAATTAGGTGTATCTGCTTCCTCTCCATTTTGTTAATCAGGTTATATTATTTATAACATCAGAGTGATGTCACCTTAACAATCCTGTATCATACAGAAACAAACTTGCACAACTGGAAACTGTGTGGTCATAGAAAGCATGAATATCTTTTATAAACAAGTATATGTGCTGCCTTCCCTCCTCTTTCCCCCACCCTAATTTTTGTTGAGTGGTTTTAAGAGTACTGATGGTGGTCAGCTTCCTATGTTAATATCTTCTAGCAAGCAGCTGCTTTTTCTCCATGGTCTGCTTGAACCCTGAGTTCCCAGCAGGTGCTAGAAACCCATTGGTTCTTGAGAGTTCAACTTGTGAGTTTCAGGCAGGGTGTGCAGAAGCAGGTTGTTTGTATAGGTGGTTGTGTGGGGTTTGTGTAGGTGATTCTTAAGACATCCCAGACGTTTGGGCACCCTGAAATCTGAGTCACTCTAAGAATAAATCTCAAAGGGATTTAATTCAGTTTGAGATCACCACCAGACAGTCTTGAGAGAGGGTTTGATTGATAGAGTTGAGGCTGCCCATAAGCAGCCCCCCACCACTGTGGTACTGCATCTGTTCCTGTGTCAAGTCATTTAGGCTGACTGTGAGGAGAGGAGCGGGCCTTGCAGGGCAAAGGAAGCAACCTGGGGAAACGGAGGCCTGTTCATGTACAGCTGCCCAGTGGAGTATGTGCTGGGGTGACTGAACATCCCCTAGATGGGACTGGCCTCAGTTTACAATGCTATGTCACATTAGTCCACCTGTACAGGAGAACAGATTTAAGCTTCCTCTCATTATCCGTTCAACGTCATTTACTGTGTGCCAGGCACTGATAGAGGAATGAAGGATACAAACTATGTCGTCAAGCAATAGAATGTCGTTTTCTTTAGCACTGCAACATAAAACTTCTGAAGACGAGATTAAATTAGAATGATGTGGAATTTATTGACTTCTAAATTTTAAAAGTTCTGAGGATTAGGTGTGAGATCCTGAGACTATCTTAGAACCACTGCAATTATTGGTACAACAACTTCAGAAAACTTCCCGGCAGTACTTGCCAAAAGTGAACACATCTCTACCCTGTGACCTAGCAATTCCATTTCATGTATACACACACTTCACCAAAAGACAGGTACAAGAATGGGCACAGCAGCACTGAGAAGGCAGGAAGTATTTATTTTTGTATGCTGCTGCTGCTGCTGCTAAGTCGCTTCAGTCGTGTCCAACTCTGTGCGACCCCACAGATGGCAGCTTACGAGGTTCCTCCGTCCCTGGGATTCTCCAGGCAAGAACACTGGAGTGGGTTGCCATTTCCTTCTCCAATGCAGGAAAGTGAAAAGTGAAAGTGAAGTCACTCAGTCGTGTCCGACTCTTCATGACCTCATGGACTGCAGCCTACCAGGCTCCTCCATCCATGGGATTTTCCAGGCAAGAGTACTGGAGTGGGGTGCCATTGCCTTCTCCATTTTGTATTGCAGATTGGCTTAATAACAACAAAAAATTAAGTTATTGTCTGGTTGAAGAGATATTGGAGAACCAAAGTGTAAAGGGGAGACAAGTAACAGTAATAATGCAGGAGTCAGGGTCCATTCCAAGGGCTGGGGCACAGAGTGCAGAAATAGGGAGTTAGACTTCAGAAGCTTAGAGAAGGGAGCTGGGACCCAGATGTCTGAGGAAGGACTATGGCCTGGCACTGACTGTCCTTTTAAGAGGAGACAATGAAGCTGTTTTGAGAGCACCACAAAACTTTAGACTGGAAGCGACTGCTGCTATAAAGACTGTGCCAAGGGTGTCAGGAACAGCCAGCAAACAGGAAGGAGCAAGTCCCTTCTCGGTCCTCCAGCCTTCCAGTCTCACCCTCTAGCGTCCCCAACTGGCAGAACAAATGGGAATCCGCTGGCAAAGAAGAAATGTTAGCATTTCTCCTCACAGCGCCCTCGTTACAAAGATGAGAATGGAAGGGTGAGTTTGGGGTTGCAACAGTAATTTAATCAATAGCACCAGTGGATTAAAAAAAAAGTGGTGTATTCATGAAATGGAAGAATATACAACATTGAAAAGATTACTAAACACAACACATGATTCAGTCTCACAATATAATATCCAGCAAAAGAGGCCAGATGCCAAAGAGTACCTAGTGTATGATTCCATTTCCCATAAAACTAAAAACTGGATAGCGTTAATCAGCAGTGTTAGAAGGTAGAATAGAGGTAACCTTGGTGGGACCAGTGACTAAGGAGGGACGAGGGGGGGGGCTTTCAAGCTCCTGGTATCGATCAATATTTTTAAACCTATGCATCTTCACTTTATTGTACTCTTGTGATTTATTAATATTACTGTATGTACATTATGTAATGATCAAAAGTTTAAAAAGCAAGTTCAATTAAACACTATAATAATGAGGATTATAAAGCTGCTTTTTAAAGGTAAAAGTATATTTTGCCTCCAGATAGAATGCCTAAACCTACTTGAAGGTGACAAATATATGTTTTGAAGAGCTGATTATGAATTATGCTTGAACAGAATTTGTGTTTAACTGTGAGCAAAATTATATTCAGTTTATTTTTATATTGGATTTTATATTGGGTTTCTGAACCAGTTACAGTAAAATGGAAAACCCAATTCTGATCTGCAGAGAGTTCAGGTATTTGAGAAATGAATATCCTGTCATGGCTTCATCCATGTCTCAAAGCTTGAAAGAAATGGAGCCCGGGCTTTGGGTAAGTTCAACATAGTTTGTTATGGCCAGCCCATTTAATCTATTTAGATATGTGTGGACATAGTAGCCATTATTCTAAATCCATCCCACCGCAGCCCTGCACAAATCTTCAGGGGTCATTTTTTTACCTGGTTTATGTAAGAGTGACATACAGAAGGCATATTTTTCATAGTAAGTTTATTACTATTGATGTTTTTCCCTAGAAAATCTTTCTAGTCTACATTGCTTTTACTTTAGTCTGAATGTTGGACTGAAAGTTCCCTTTCATTTCTACTTTTCAGACAATATGAATGAGAGGTCTGGAAGGATTCTCAGTTGCAAATCAGAGACACCAAAGGAAAGAAGGAATGACCCCTTGTGGTGGTTTATAAATACATACACACACTCTCCAATAATCCCCCCTACAAGAAGTGGCTTCATTTCCCTCCTCTAAGCCTGGGCTTTATTTGTTTTCAATGGATAGAATGTTGTAGAAATGGAGGATTGTGACTTCTGAGGATAGGTCATAAAAGGCATTGCAGTTTCTTCCTTGCTGTCTCTGGGGCCACTCCCTCTGGGGGAAAGCAGACACTCCCGCAGCCCCATGGAAAGATCCAGGTTGGGGGAGTAAGGCCTCTCCGGAACAGCCACCAAGGACCTGAGGCCTCCTGCTGACAGCCATGTGCGTGAACCACCTTGGTGACAGATATCTCAGCCTTCCTCCAGCCTCCAGATGACTGCAGCCGCAGATGACATCGTGTTCCAGCTAGTCTGCTCCCAAGTTCCTGAACCACAGAAATCGTGAGATGATAAATTCTTGTTGTTTTAAGTTGCTAAATTTGGGAGAGGTTTGGTATGCAACAGTATATAAGTAATACACATCTTAATGTGCAAATACATGTAAATAGCTAATTTTGTGGGGGGGACACTTGGATCCTTCTCTAAGCATTTAATGTGAAATGACTCATTTAATCCTCATAACAAATGTATAAGGTAGGTAATATTACTCTCTGCCTTTGTAGATCAGAAAACTGAGGCAACAGAGAAACTAGGAAACTTGTCCAAGGTTACCCAGCTACTGGCAGAACTAGAATTTGAACTTTGACGGTTTGGCTCTATTCTGTACACTAATTTCTGTTATAATGGTGCTAGTGCCACGGAGAAATATGCTGTAATGAAATAACAAGAGATAGGCTTAACCTTCATAATAGAAGCTGTAGATTAAATATAAAGAAACTTTCCTAAAAATTTAAAAGTTTTGGGGAATTTTTAGAAGGAGGCTAGGTTTTTATCCACTAAGGGCCCCTAGATGAATTACTTGACCTCTCAAGTCTATTTACAATTCTATGACATACTCAATATACCTTCTAAGATATGTCATGATTCAGTAATTCTCCCTGGAAATATTGAAGTTGGATTTATAGCATTTTTTTTCTATATTTGATAAAAATTAATATGATGTGTTCATATTGAATTCCATTGTGCCAAATAGGGGAAAAATGCATATGTACTACCTTTTTCATTTATTTTGGGCTGGTATAGACACCTACATCTAGTTTTAATACTTTCCCTTTTAATTATAATATTCACATAATTAATTTGATTTATGTAGAAATGATTGTAGAAAAAATTAGACTCCTACTCTATTACTTTCTTATCTCCTTCAAATGTCATTCGAAATTTTCATGCATCTCAAAGAAAATTTTAATTTCCAAATTGACAGAGGTTCATAATTTATCATTCTTTAAGCATCTAATATAGTATGTGTAAAGTTGCTCACTAATGATTAGGTTGGTATATTTTAATTCAGTAAACTCATATTCTTGGTGGCAAATGTAGTTCTCTTCTAATTTATAGAAATACAAAAATTGGCAAAATCACCTTGAAGTCTTTAAATAAGTGTTACCTTCTCAGTGGGGACTTCCCTGGTGGCTCAGCAGTAAAGAATCTCCCTGTAGTGCAGGAGACCTGGGTTTGATGCCTGGGTCAGGAGGATCCCCTGAAGAAGGGGATGACAACCCACTTCAGTTTTCTTGCCTGGAGAATCCCATGGACAGAGGAGCCTGGAGGGCTACAGTCCATAGGGTTGCAAAGAGTTGGACATGACTGAGTGACTAACACACACACACCTCCTCAGTGAGATCTTTCCTAAACACCATCCCAACAGGTTGCTGTTTTTTCTTTTCCTAGATGCTACTACCATCTGGTAAACAGAGTATATATTTTGCATATTTATTGGGTTTATTTTCCATCTTTTGGCTGTAGAATGTAAGTAAGCTTTATGAAGGTGGGATTTTTGTGTGTTTTCTATGCTGTCAATTTCATATGTAGAATAATGTCTATTATATAACAGGTGTTTGATAAGTATTTGTTGAATGAATGTAAAAGATCCAGCAGATTAGGTGTGTGTCTCCCAAATAATGTTCCTGATAATTGCCATCTATTGATTATTTGATTATCATATTGATCTGGGAAGATTGGTATTGATATTATTACTGTTTTTCAGATGTTGTGATTAAATAACATACCCAAGGTTATGCAAAGTTAAGCCGCAGATTTGTTTGAACATTAAGCTTAGAAAGAAGCCAGTCACAAGGCCACATATGGTAGAATTGCATTTATATGATCTGTTCAGAATAGGCAAGTCTTTAGAGACAGAAAGGTGATTAGTGGTTGGTTAGGTCTTGGTGCAAAGGGGGGTTGTGGGGAATGGGGAGCTATGAAGATTCTTACAGGGGTGACAAAAATGCTTTAAAATCATTGTGGTGGTGGTTGTGCAGTCATGTGAATATATTAAAAAAACATTGAATTTTTTACTTTAAGTGGGTGAATAATATGATATGTGAATTATTTCTTAATAAAGCTGTTAAAAATAATAAAGTGGTTTCAAACTCAGATTCCTTTAGGAACCAAAACTGGAGAAAAGACTGGTTCTAAAGACCCAGTTAGGGATAGCACAAGGTTTCCTGGAACATTTTGTGCCAGAAAGTAAAGAGGTGCTCAGAAACTGATTGGAACAAGTCCAAAGACACTGAAATTTCAAAGCGTCTTCCCTGGTCAAATATGGGACAATTTAAGAAGCAAAAATCAAAGAGACAGTAATTACTGTCAGTTGTCAATACTGATACTAAAGACAAGAAACAAAAATTAAGACAAAAATAAACAGAAAACTAAGGCATGGCAGGAGAAGTGAATGCTCTTCCTTACATAAGCATGTCACCTAATTCCATAGATGGAAGGACAGGATTATAATATCATTATTCTCCAACCATTATAGTAGTAATTGATTCAGGCAAACATCTTGGGTAGATGTTAGGTCACAGAGTGAAGGATTCTTGGAAAAGGGTACTCACACAGTCTAAGTATTACCCCAGTATTTTTTTTTTAATGAGATGAAATTCACCAAATGTGTTAATCATTTTACAGAGAACAATTCAGTGGCATTTAGTACATTTGCAGGGTTTTGCCACCATCACCTTTCCCTAACTCCAAAACATTTTCATCACTACAAAATAGAACCCCTTACCCATTGAGCAATTGCTCCTTATTTCCCCTCCCCCCAGTCATGGACCATCACCAATCTCCTTTCTGTGGGTTGGCTTATTCTGAATGTTTCATATAAATGGAATAGAACACTAGATGACATTTTGAGTCTGGTTTCTTTCACTTGGCATAAATGTTTTTGAGGTTCATCCACATTCTAGCATCTACCAGTACTTCATTCCTTTTTATGGCTGAAAAATATTTCATTGTTTGTCAGTACCATAATTTGTTTATCCATTCATATTCTGGTGGATATTTGGGTTGTTTCTAATCTTTTGGCCACTATGATTAGTGATGCTCTGAACATTTGTGTGCAAGGATTTGAATGCCTGTTTTCACTTCTTTTGGATATACAACTAGGAGTGGAACTGCTGATTATTGTATATTTAGGCTTTTGAGGAATTGGGAAACAATTTTCCACACTGATTGCACCATTTTACATTCCCACCACTAATGTATGAGTATTCCAATATCTGTTTATCCTCACTAACACTTGTTTTTCATTACAAAAAAATTATAGTCATGCTTGTAGATGTGAAGTGCTATCTCATTTTGGTTTTGCTTTACATCTGTCTACTCTGATGCTGGGAGGGATTGGGGGCAGGAGGAGAAGGGATGACAGAGGATGAGATGGCTAGATGGCATCACTGACTCGATGGACATGAGTCTGAGTGAACTCCAGGAGTTGGTGATGGACAGGGAGGCCTGGCGTGCGGCAGTTCATGGGGTTGCAAAGAGTCGGACACGACTGAGCGACTGAACTGAACTGAACTGAATGATGCTGTACATCATTTCATGTTGATGTATCATCTTTTCACGTATCCGTCAGCCATTTGTTAATCTTTGGAGAAATGTCTAAGTCTCTTACCCATTTTTCACACAGACTACTTTTTAAATACAAAGGAAAAAAAATGTATCTTTACCATGGAGTAATGATTACAATGTAACATCACCAATAATAGTATAGACATTGTATCTCTCTTGATGCAGTATACTGCTGCTACTGCTGCTGCTGCTAAGTCACTCCAGTAGTGTCCGACTCTGTGCGACCCCATAGATGGCAGCCCACCAGGCTCCCCAAAATGAACTTAATACCATCTATTTAGTGTCGATGACAATAAATTATTTAACTTGAGTCTAATAGGGAGCAGATGAATACAAACTGAACAACGTTCTGGAAACAGTGGAATTCTTAGATAAAGCAAAAAACAAAACTAGGGATTATTCTAGACTACAGGAGCTTAAAAAGGCATGGCAAATAAATGTAATGCATGATCTTTGATCGTATTCCAGATTGAGAAAAAGGTCCACTAAAAAGGACATTTTGGAGATTTGAATATGGCCGCTGTATGTTACTCATAATGATAACTAAATTTTCTTGCAGTGATAATGGAATTATGATTACGTCGGAGAGTATTTGTTCTTAGCAGATACTCAAGAGTAACAAAGTCTACAAAAAACTGAAATGATTTATCATAAACAACACACCCCCTCCACACACACAGGGAAAGCAAATCTGGGGAAATGTACAAAATTGGTGAATATGGGTTAATACGGATGTTCACGATATTTTTCTCAACTTTTCGGTACTTTTCATATTTTTTAAAATAAAAAATCAAGAAAGTATTGTAAAAAGCTCTTTAAGTTCAAGCAGCGCTGTTCAGGTTGGTTTAAGGATCTTTAAAATACAACTAGCTCCCCTGATGAGCTAAGAATACAGTTCACAGAGTAAATGATCAGGATGAGTATCTTTCAAAAACATTTTTTTTCCCCAATCAAGTTGATTAGAGTCAGCTAGGCCTAAATTTGAATCATTGTTGGGTAAACTTAACCTCTTCAGGAGTCAATTTCCTCTTAGTAAGGAATAACTCCTCGGTGGCTTGGTTATAATTGTTATACACTTGGCATTTATTGAACTGGACTTTTAATTCCTGTGCAAAAGCGTAATCCTACTTAATTCTACTGTTTGCATCTGTTTCTTTACACTCAAGCAATCCTGCGGGGTAGGTAAAGATGAGAGATAAAATGACTTTTCCAAGGTCACACAGCTAGTGAAAGACCCAGGTTTCTCAGCTCTTGGTCCTGTGCCCTTTCCACACCCGCCGGAGAGGAGGAAGTGGCGCTCATGGGGATGCAAGGATGTAGAGGAGCAAAGGGGGAGAAGAGGCCGCGTGAGGAAAGGTGGTGTGAGACCCGCGGAGGCGCGGGCCAGGGAAGAGCTCATGGAGAGACGTGTGGCGCGACCGGCCGGGGTGGGTAGGGGAGAGGCTGTGGTTGCAGGGGGAGGGTCGCGCGGGCCGGGTGCCGGGGAAAGGCAGGAGGCCTGGGCCAGCCGCGGGGGCGCAGGAGGCGGAGGCCCGGGCGGCGGGCTGGGGCGGGGGAGGCGTGGGAGGGAGTGGCGGTGGCCGTGTGTGTGGGGTCACTTCCGCACAGGTGGACCAGTCGCGTGGGTGCGGGGCGCGCGGGCGGGACCGGCGCGGGGGTCTCGACCCCACTGGGCGAGTGGGGGCGGGGGCGGGGGCGGGGGCGGGGCCGGCCGGGGGCGGGTTTTTGTGGGCCCCCCGCGGGAGCGGCGGCGGCGGCGGCGGCGGCGGCGCAGGCGCGGTTCCCGCCTCCTCCCGGCCGGCGGAGCGAGTGAAGGCTGCAGCTCGGCTTGGCTCCCGCGTCGCTGCCGCCGCCGCCGCCGCCGCCGCCGCCGCCGCCGCCGCCGCGAAGCCCCCCGCCCCTCAGGCGCCGCGTCGGGATGAGTTCCCGGAAAGGTGAGTGGCCCACAGCGTCCCCTCCTCTCCGCCACGTGGCCCCGCAGGCCGGCCTGCCCGACCGTTAATGTGTGTCTTCTTTCCTCAGTGCTGGCCATTCAGGCCCGAAAGCGGAGGCCGAAAAGGGAGAAACATCCGAAAAAGTGAGTCCACATAGGGCTGGTCCCCAGACGCCCGTCCCCGCCCTGTCGGGGGTTGCCCGCGGCCGAGCAGGGGAAAGTTGCCCGGATTCCTGGAGCCGGCGGGCGGGCGGGCTGATCCCCCGGGACGCCGGCGCTCGCCTCCTGCGCGCCCGGCGGGCGGCCCGGGGGGAGGGGCGGGAGGGCGGGGGAGGGGCGCACGCGAGCCCGCGGCCGGCCGGCTGAGCATCCCCGGACCCCAGGCCTCTCCGGCCTCCTGTCGCCGCGGCCGTCAGGGGCGGACGGGCGAGGAGGCGTGGGGCGTGCGCACCCTCCCCTTTGCTCTCCTAGCTGGCCGGGGGGTCGCGAGCCTTCCAGGAAGGGGCGCTGGCGTCCGGTGCCGCGTCCGGGCGTGAGGCTGCGGCATCGCTCCCACCTGGGCGCCGGGGCGCTAGAGGAACAGGAGCCGTGTGTGTGTGTTGTGTGTGTGTGTGTGTGTGTGTGTGTGTGTGTACGTATGTATATGCATGTTGCCTTCTCTTCCTCGGCCCCCGCCTCTCGGCCTTTTTGCTGAAAACCCGAGCTGGTTGTCAAGTGGTTTGCCTCGGGCGTGTTCCTGGCGCGAATTCAGCTCCTAGACCTGTGCGTTTCGGCGCTTGGATTTTTTTTTTTCCCCGAAACTTTCTGCCCGGGCCGAGCGTGACTTCGCTGAGCCGCGGCTGCGCCCGGGTCTTGGGCTGCGCGGGGCGGGTGGGCGTGTGCGCAGGCGGTCCCCGGCGCGGCTGCCCAGCCCCTCATTGTGCCGGGAGGAGATGAATAGGGTGGTGATATTTCAAACGTGCCAGCCGCCAGCCACCTCCAGCTTGGCCACGGACCGGAGTGGGAGCGGCCGGCGCCCGGGAAGCCTTTCCTGGAGAGCTGCTCCGACACCGCAGAGCGCCGCCGCGTCTCCTTTCCCTTTCCTCCCCCTAATTTTGAAGAATCTACTAGCGTTCAGAATCTTTACTCCTCCTCCTAGATTTGTGGCTTCGCTCTTCCATTTGAGCAAGAAATACTCTATGGTTTATTTGGTATTATGGGGATAGTCCGTGATCATCTTTAAATAAAATCACGAAGCATTTCTCGTTGGTTTGTTTTCTTTGGGGCACTAGCCTGCAGCGTCTTATACTTTTCCGCTTCTCATTCACTTTGGTGTCTGCCTAGCGAATTTCATAACCATTGGTGGCGTCTATGAAAGCTGCGTAAGTCATTACTAATGTGATGTATCATGATATTTACTTGAACGTAAGTTCAGGATGTCACAAAATGTGGATACCTATATAATAAAGCCTTTCTTAAAAACAAGCACCCTGCACTCAAACAAGCCTACTACTAGAATGAGGGAAACATATTTATTAAGGGCTTAAATTGATGGGTAAAAATTGAATTGTTAAGATTTTAAATCGCAGTGGATATTTGGTAGATTTAGGAACTTTAAAAATTAACGCTATCAATCTTATATTTGAGGTCTCCTGTGGTAAATGATGGAAATTTAGCCCATAAGTAGCCCGTTAGAACTGTAGTGTTTTGGCTCTTGAGTGTTGGTCATGACTTTCAAATTTAAGCATTTCTTCCTACATAGCCCATTTTGTTCAGAAAAGTTAAAAGGAGTTGGAAAAAAGCATGCCCTTACTTTTGGGGATGGCTGTTTGTGTGGGGCTGTGTAGATGGATCTATGTATATGTAGATCTGTTTGATTGAGGCAGTGTCATTTTTCACTTAATTCTTTGAATCATGGCAGTATTAAAGGAATCCTTGATATTGCTTTATTCATATATTCAACAAGTATTTGTATGCCATTCCTAGAATACTTGGTAGAGCTTTGAGCAAGAAAAGCAAAGTTTATGAAGCTGTGTCTCTTCCGGGGCTTCAGAACCAATGACAAAGACGATTCCGGATAATGCCGTGAAGATACAAAGTGAAGATGGGGTGCATTAAATACAGTGATAGATAACATTTGAAAACTGTGCCAGTCAATTTGCGGCTCTATTTTCATGTATCTATCCCTGGTGGTCATCCTGTGAGGCAGACACTGTAGTTATCACCACTTTACAGATGAAGCAGAGGCATAGCGTGAGTAAGCAACATGTCCAGCTATTAAGTTCAGTCTGGGCAGACTGAGACCAGAGCTCACTCTCAGTTCTCTGAGGAGGTGGCATTTGAATAGAATTTAGAATAAAGAGAAGAAGGGAGTATGGCAAAGGCCCTGGGGAGGAATGGGCTAGGAATGTTGGAGGAACCCAAAGGTCGGAGTGGCTAGAGTGCTCCTGGTGAGGATGGTGATTTGGGAGGAGTTGAAATGGGTAGGGCCTGGCCTTGTAGGCCCTTGAGAGGCACACAGATAGGAGTGGCGGGATCTGATTCCTATTAAAAAGTATACTGACTGTTAATGTGGAGGATGGATTATGAGTGGTGGGAAGAATTACACACTGAGAGCTTGCCTTCCATAGTAATTGGGGAGAACTCAGGTGACTTGACTTGAAGTGGTGTGGGGAGAGAAGTGATGGTGGAGGGACTTGAGGAGACTGGTAGCCTCAGAGGTTTTCCTCATTTTACAGACAGCTCTGATAGAGGGTAAGGTCACACAGTTAGCTTAGTTTGAACCAAGATTCGGGTCTCCAGATGCCCAGTGTTTTTGGCTTTTACTTAATTTTCCAGAGTGGGAGAGGGAGTATAGATCTAATTTTAGTATAATGACTGGCACACTTGAATTTTATGACTATATAGGCCTGGCTTGATGCAATATGATCTACTTTTATCATTATCTGCTTGTATGTACAAGTGCCACTTCATTCATTTTAATTCATTTCAGTTCTGTGAGTTTTTATGACTTGAACCACTTCCTGTAGGCTCCTTTTTTAGAATGCTAGTATTTGTAGTTGTGAGAAATGAGATTAAGATATTTCAACTGAGATTGTTAGCTTGTCAGATTGTCACTGATTTTAGTTTGCTGATTATTAATTGTGCTGCTTTGTGAGTAACAAGCAGCAGGGAAGAGCTACAGTGTCATTCAAGCACAAATCAAACCTTAAGAATTGGCTAAAACACATGTCTTGCGATAGATTTTATTTTGGGGGCCTGTGCAAGTGTATACAATTTTTTAATTTAAAGAGTAAAATAACTTTTTTCCTCACGTGCAACTTTTTCTTGAAACATTCACATACCATAAAATTTTATTTTTAAAAAAATTTAGTTTTCCAAGTATGTAATTTGCTTTTTTTAAAATATGTTTACAAAGTTGTGCAACTATTATCTAATTCCAGAACATTTATATCAGCTCAAAAAAGAAACCCTATAGTTGTTGCTTCCCGTTCTCCCTTGCCCACAGCAGTCACTAATTTGTTTTCTGTTTCTATAAGCTTAGCTATTCTGGATGTTTCATATAAATAGAATCATCAATATATGATCTTCTGTCTGCTTGCTTTCTCTTAGCATAATATTTCTAAGGTTATCTATGTTATAGCATGTATTGGTATTTCATTCCTGTATATTGCTAAGTAACATTTTATTGTGTTGGTATACTGTGTTTTAGTTGAACATTTGTGTTTTAAACTTTTTTGGCTAAATTTTTTTAACACCTTTTTTTAAATTAAAACTTTTTATTTTGAAATAGTACGATTTGCAGGAAGTTGCAAAAACCGTACAGGGTTCCCAGTGTTTGCTCTGTCCATCTTTCCCCAGTGGTAGTATATTCTATAACCTAGAACATTGTCAAAACCAGAAAATTGACTTGGACACAGTACTTAAGTAAGGTTTTGCTAGTTTTTACATGCATTGTGTATGTGTGCAGTTCTATCAAGTGTTATCACTCGTAAAATCATCACCATGATTAGAATGCAGAACTGTTTCATCATCACAATGTAACTTCTCTTGTACTTTTTAGTAATCATACTCTCTCTTTAGCCCTAACCCCCCATAGGCACTGATCTGTTCATCACTGTAATTTTGCTACTTTGAGAAAACTGTATAAATGAAATCATATAATATGCAACTTTAAAAATTATTACTGTTTTTTAAGTTAATGTATGTATTTTGGCTGCACTGTGGGGCATATGGGATTTTAGTTTGCTAACCAGGGATTGAACCTGTGTCCTTGCATTGGAAGCATGGAGTCTTAATCACTGGACCACCAGGAAATCTGAGTATGTAACCTTTTGAGATTCACTTTTCTCAGACAGCACAGTGCCCTTCCGTCTCATCTTTGTTGCTGGTGTATTGGTAACTTCTTTCTGTTGCTCTTGCTGAGTAGCATTTCACAGTTTGTTTACCCATTATTCATTCATCTGTTGAAGGACACATGGATAGTTTATAAATCTGCTAAACATTCCTGTAACAGGTTTTTAATGTAAACATGTTTTTTTCCACTTATGTAGGGTACCCAAGAGTATGATTGCTGGAGGACTTAGTCTGCATTTTGACTTTCTAGCAAGTTAGCAACTTGGTCTCTTGTTGTCTGTTCCTCTCTCTCTCTGTTCTCTGCATATTTGTGATCTGTGTATATGGTATTGGTGATGGGATTCTGTATCCTTTGGGCTCTTAACTTTCTATTGGCTGGTGGAGCTGGTTGGTTAGCTATATTTTTAGAGTATGTATGAGTTCGGACTGCCACAGAAAATGGTAGGCATGGGATTGGTGGCATTGGGTAAGTAAATCACAGGTGAGGCAATTTAGGAATGCTGTCATACAAGTTTATATCTTACTAGGTAAGCCTTAAGTGTACCCTGTAGTATAAACTCAAGCTCACAAGCCCATGATTTTGAAATTCCTCCTATGGAAGGAAATCACTTATTTCTGACTTCTTCATTATACTGTTGTGTATTTAACAATTATTTTTATATACCAACAAAGCTGTTCAATACAACAAATATATGTGAAGCAGATACCTAGTGCTGCAGATACCTAGTGCTTGCCAGTGTATTGGATGCTAGAAAGAATAAGCTAAATCCCTATGCTAACTGGCAAGTAGGGGAGATTACCTGGGCAACAGACCATTGCAGAATGGTGTGATGAGTGCTGTAAGATTTAGGTACAGTGGTGCTTTGATTGTTAAGGGACGTTGATTGTTAGGAAGAGACCTTGTTGGATTTTAACTTTATTGTTATTTTAATGAATAGGTTAATTTTAAATGATAAAAATAATATGGTCATGGTAGAAAATTCAGGGAATTCCTTGGTGATCCTGTGGTTAGGACTTGGAGCTTCCATGCAGGGGGCACAGGTTCGATCACTATTCAGGAACTTAATCCTGCAAACTGTGTGGCATGGCTAAAAAGGAAAAAAATAGTATAAAACCGTTTAAAGAAATAGACATCCATTGTAGTTCCGCCAATTATTTTGGTGTGTTATCTTTTTATATGTACGTATTTTTGTCTTTAAAAATTGAGTTATATGTGTATATGTATATTTGATGCATTATCCTTTTATCTGTGTGTATTTTTTCCAGCTTTATTATTATTAAGATATCATTGCCATATAACGTATGTAAGTTTAAGGTGTACAACATGATTTGGTGTATGTATGTATTGTGAAATGGTTTGTTGCTGTTTAGTCGCTAAGTCCTATATCCGACTCTTGGTGACCCCATGGCCTGTAGCCTGCCAGACTCCTCTGTCCATGGGATTTCCCAGGCAAGAATACTGAAGTGGGTTGCCATTTCCTTCTCCAGGGGATCTTCCTGACCCAGAGATTGAACCCTTGTCTCCTTCACTCGCAGGCGGATTCTTTACTGCTGAGCCACCAGGGAAACCTCTGTGAAATGATTACCACATTAAGATTAGTTAATACCTCCTCCATCCTCTCATATAATTACTTTTTTCTTTTGTGGTGATAACATTTAAGCTCTTTGCTCTTGACTCTCAAGTATATAATGCAGTACTGTTAATTATAGTTTGCTTATGCATATTTTTGTTTTCTCAAAACTGAGCTATAGCATATATACAGTCATGTGTGTATAGTAATGTAGTAAAGAGCTCTAATCTTTAGTGTGTAGTTTGATGATTTTTACATTCATTTATATCCTTGTCACCACCACTCAGATCAGAATGCAGACCCTTCCAATACTCTGTGTGTGCTCAGTCTTGCAGTGGTGTCTGACTCTTTGTGACACCCTGTATAGCCTGCCAGGCTTCTCTGTCCTTGGAATTTTCCAGGCAAGAATACAGAAGTGGGTTCCATTTCCTACTCCAGGGGATCTTCCGGATCCGGCAATCAAGCCTGCTATATGGTTCCTCAAACCTCTCCCCAGTTCATACCTTGCTGCCCAGAGGTAACCACTTGGCTGGTATGTGTCATTACTGGTTAGTTTTGCCTGTTCTTGAACTTCTTATAAGTGGAATCATATGGTGTATACTTTAGGTTCTAGCTTCTTTCATGCAACATTGTATCTGTGAGATCTGTCTGTATTGTTGCAAGTACTAGTTGTACCCTTAGTCTGTTGTTACTACTTTCTGATATTCCATTGAATGAATATACTACCACAATTTTTTTCCTTCAGTTTTTAGTCATTATAAATAAAGCAGCTACAAGTATTCTTGTACATGTCCCTTTGTGGGCATTTGCAGTTGTTTCTCTTGGGGATCTATTCTAGCAGTGGGATTGCTGGGTTATAGAAGAGGTGTATGCTTAATAGTACTTGCAAAGATATTTTTCCCAACTTCATGAAATAGTTCTGATTGAACTGCATTACATTCCCACCCACAATGTATGGAGTTTCAGTTGTTCCATGTCTTTGTAATATTTGATCGTGTCCTTCTTTTTAATTTTAGCCATTCTGGGTGTGTACTGATGTCTCATTGAGGTTTTAACTTGCATTTGCCTGAGTGATGCTTTTGAACATCTTTTTGTATGTTTATCGGTCATTTGAATTTTCTGTTTTGTGAAGTGCTTGTTTTGTCTTTTGCCCATTTTAAAAAAATGGAATGCAAGCCTTATTTCTTACAGAAAATTATGAATTTTGTTGAGATCCAATTTACATACCATATAGTTCATCTGCTTAAAGTGTACAGTTCAGTAGTTTTTAGTAGATTTACAGAGAGTTGTGTTAAACTGGATCTTGATGAGCCAATAAAAATTTGCCAAGTAAATAGGAGGGGGCAGGGTGAGGGTCTTCCAAGCAGAAGGTTTGTTACAGTTGATGTTAACATGTGAGGGTGTAAGTGGCATGCTTGAATTCCTGAAATATCGAGCAGGGAGGTAAGACTGGGGTGCAGATGTGGTGAGTGCTGAGTGGGGTTCATTGCTGAGGGTGCAGATTGAGATGTTCTAGAAAGATTACTCTAGCTGCTGTGTGGAGAATGGCTTAGAGGCAAGAGAGCCATTAGGGGGCCATTGCAGGAGGCTTCAGGAGACTGGTAGGTATTAAGGGAGTAGAATTCATTGGATTTAATGTTTGATGTCAGAGGAGCGTGAGAGGAGACTGGAATGAACCCCAGGTTTCTGAATTAGCTAAATTTGTGGATGGATGGTGTTGCCATTCCTCAAGATAGAGAATGTGCAGCAGCTTTGGAAAAAGCTAATGATGGCTTTTGTTAGGCAGTTAGAGGTGTCTGGTTCACTTCCAGTTAGAGGTATTGCTCAGTGTTGACTGCTAGAACACTGGGAGAGCTCCAGTTAGAAGTGGTAACTGGAGTTGTTGGTGGCAGCTGGCTGAAGGTGTTGAACGTGTAGAAAAGAAAGCCATAGGTAGGGTAAAGGAGGAGGCAGAGGGATAGGAGAGCCAGGAGAAAGCTGATTCAGTTACCAAGGACATTTCAAGAAGGGAATGGTCAGCAGAGCACAATCTGCGAGGGGAAAAAAGAAATCAAGTGAGATGAACCCTAGTGTTGGCCTTTTGACTTTGGCAAGTAGAAAATTGTTAGAGCCCACAGCTGGAGCAGTCTCAGCACAGTGTGTTTGGACACAGAGACCTGTAGCCCCATGAGTGAATGAGATGACAGCGTAATCTTTTTTTTTTTTTTAAAGATTACTAGTTAAATAAGCTTTCTTTATGTCAAGGAGAAAAGGTAAAGAGAAAGTGGTTCTTGAGAAGTGTTTTTTTCCCCCTGCCAAATGTAAGCAAATGACTACGAGGCATTTGGAGCAGAAGCCTTGACAGGAGGGGATGGGATTAGAGCACAGGTCTGTTTTGTACAGAAGGAGGCTATCTTCTTCTGAGAAGAGAAAGGCTATAGGCTGCATGTCTTAAAAGCATGCTCCTTAAGAAATAAATAAATAAAAGCATGCTCCTAGACTTTGTTGGTGGAGAAGGCAGTGGCACCCCACTCCAGTGCTCTTGCCTGGAAAATCCCATGGACGGAGCAGAGTGGAAGGCTGGCGTCCATGGGGTCGCTAAGAGTCGGACTCGACTGAGCAACTTCACTTTGACTTTTCACTTTCATGCATTGGAGAAGGAAATGGCAACCCACTCCAGTATTCTTGCTTGGAGAATCTCAGGGACGGCAGAGCCTGGTGGGCTGCCATCTGGGTCTCACAGAGTCGGACACGACTAATGCGACTTAGCAGCAGCAGCAGACTTTGTTGGAATCTTACATGGTACATGATATGGGCACCATGCCATATTTTCTTTGGAAAATCCAAATAGAGAAGACCTCTGGCCCTAAGGTTGTGTACTCATGGTAAGTGTTCAGTAAAGTTTGGCTGCAGTTATTAGGATTTGGTTGTTGTTGTCTTTTTTTTTTTCAAAGTGATTTGTCTCGTCATCCCAACTCTTTTGCGTCTCTCCATATATGAGTATTGAGGTGCTGACTTCTCTGTTCCTGCTTTAGTTCCCTATTGTTTTAATTACTGTAGTTCTGAGTACATTTTAGGCTTTTGTAGGGCAAGGGCTCTCCTACATATCCCATATGCACTTTGTCATTCTTGGTTTCAAAATTTTTTTGGCTGTTCTTGCATATTATTAAGATTATATTTCTAAGTTCCTCCTCCAGTTTATTTTTGCTGTTTAGTTTAAAATAATACTGAGTTACTGAGTTCACTGCCAGGGCCTGGGTTCCATCCCTGGTTGGGGAACTAAGATCCCTCATGGCAGAGCCAAAAAGAAGAAAAAGAAGACAAAAATGACTCACGTTGTCACCATCTAGCAAATACTCACAAATGAAAAATTGTTAATATTTTGGTATTTTTCTTTCAATCCTTGTTTCTTTTGTGTTATTTAATTATCTCATACATAATTTTGTATCCTGTCATTATTTGCTATTTTGTCATTAACATTTTTAATATTCTTAATATTTTCTCATAATCAATTATTAATGACTGCTTAACTGCCTAATTTGTTTGAATATTTGTTGCTAGAAAATGTTTGCTGTCAGGCATTATAATATTTCAGTGAACATCTTTGCATTTCAGATTTTCTTAGATTATATGTAATCTTTAGAAATGGAAATATTAACTCAAAGATAGTGAACCTTTTTAAGACTCTCAATTTTGGAACATTCTTAAGAGCCACCAGAGCTAGAACTAGCTAATTATAGGATGTGAAGAGGAAGGCAATAAAAGAACAATGACAAAACCTGACTGAAAATGTTATACCTAATGAGGATTAAGAAAGTTGGGAGTTGTCTGGAGATGGGTAGGAGATTTCGTTTTCGGCACACTGTATTTGATGTGACATCTATCCAAAGGGAGGTACATTATGGGGAGTTGGTATACGGGTGGGAAGCTGGGACTTAGAATATACCTTTGAGGACAGTTGGGACAGCAAGATCAGCTTACTGAAGAGAAGAGGGTAGAGAGAAGAGGGCTCGAGCCTGAAACTTGGAGAATGTCATTGGACAAAATAAGACAAAGGAAGCTAAAGATCAGTTTAAAGAGGATAAATAAATGGGAGAAGGAAGTTTAAGGAAACTGAGATTTGAGAAGAGTTCATTAGATTTGTTAATTTAGTTCATCATTGATAGCCTTTATATTTCAGAGGTGAGTATTTCTTTCCTTCCTCCCACCTCCATCTCTCTCTCCTTCTCTTCCTTTCTTATCATTGTCTCATCATCTGGTCCAGGTAGATAAAGTATTTCTTGTGTTGATGACTAAGGATTAAGACATTTTTTTATTGCTCTGTGTTTGTATCAAAGGTCTAATAGGCCCCTAGATTTTTATCACCAAATGTTATATTCTTTTTTTTTTTAAGTCATTACCTGGAGTTGGCAGGTTTTTAAGCTTGTACCCTGCCTTGATTCCAGGAGCACTGTCAGCTAAGGATAAAGGTAGCACAGCCTAATCTAAACTCCTGGTTTGTGTGGATAGCTGTTAGCCATTTTTTTTTCTTTCTTTCATTTGTTTTGGTGTGGGTGCTCTATTTTGTTGTGTATGTCTCCAAGGGAACATTTCAGATTGTTTGTATTACAAAATTCTTCATGTACCTGACTATAAGTCAGCTTTGGTTATATCTCCCCTAATTCCCCAATGAGAAATTTAAAATTTTATACAATTTGGAATTTAAAATTTTACAGATATAGATGGAGTAGTTAAATGTTCACTTATGATATTTAATCTCTAAATTACAAATACATTTAAATTCACACATTATATTGGGTTGGCCAAAAAGTTCATTTGGATTTTTCTGAAACATCTTCCGTGATACATTAATTTAGAAGTACCTCATGTTTCATGAAGCAGTTTTATTCAGACATTTCACATTTGTAACATCAGTGACTTATCATTAGAAATGCTTTTTTTACTCACCACAAAAAAATGGAAATACGTGTAGTGATGGCTGTGTTAATTAACGTGATTGTGGTAATTGTTTCACAAAGATATGTATGTTGAATTATGTCGTACATTTTGAATATATACAGTTTTGTCAGTTATGTACCTCAGTAAAGCTGAAAAAAGTTATCAAAATGGTGAAACTGCAGAAGCTGAGTACTTGGTTATGGAGATTCGCTACTGTCTTTATTTTTCTGTTTATAAAAATAAATTTAAAAAAAATGTTGAAAAGTGCCTTTTGAATCACTTTTTTCCAGAACACGATACATATTTTTAAAAACTTTTCCCCCAGTTTTATTGAGAAATAATTGACATAAATTTTTGTGTAACTCTAAGGTGTACAGCACAACAGTTTGATATACATAATTGAGTAAATGATTACCACAGTAGATTTAGTTAACTTCCATCATGCCATATAGATAAAGAGAAAGAAAAAGAATTCTCTTTGTGATGAGAGCTCTTAGGATCGCTCTTCACAACTTTGCTGTATGCCGTATAGTCATGCGTGCACATGATTAACTACAGTCATCATGTTGTACATTACTTCTCTGTACTTATTTATCTTATAACTGGAAGTTTGTACCTTTGACATCTTTCAGTTCACCCTCTCCCCATCCCTTGCCTCACAAATCTGATTTCTTTAAAAACTTTATTTCCTAGAACAACTAAAATTTATAGAAAAGCTGTGAAAGGTAGTACAGAGAGAGCACATGGTATTTATGTCAGTCCAAACTGAGATGTATCATCATTGAATCCATAGATGATACTGTCACTGGATATTTTATCCAAGTATAATGAACTTTTTGTGAAACTCTGAGGCCTTTTTGTTTTTCCTTCATTTATTGTTTGGAATTGCATTTGTTACCATTTAACGATTGACTTACTTTTCCAAAAAATTCTTAAAAAGATTTGTGTATAGCAAAATCATGTCCGACTCTTTGTGACCTCAGCATACCAGGCTTCCCTGTGCCTCCCTATCTCCCAGAGTTTGCTCAAACTCATGTCCATTGAGTTGGTGTTGCCCTCCAACCATTTCATCCTCTGTTACTCCTTTCTTCTGATGCCCTCAATCTTTCCCAGCATCAAAGTCTTTTCCAGTGAGTTGGCTCTTTGCATCAGGTGGCCAGAGTATTGGAGCTTCAGCTTCACCATCAGTCCTTCCAATGAATATTCAGGGTAGATTTCCTTTAGGTTTGCCTGGCTTGATCTCTTTGCTGTCCAAGGGACTCTCGGTAGTCGTCTCCAGCACCACAGTTCAAAAGCATCAGTTTTTCGGCACTCAGTCTTGTTTACAGTCCAGTTCTCACATCTGTACGTGACTACTGGAAAAACCACAGCTTTGATTATACGGACCTTTGTCAGCAAAGTGATATCTCTGCTTTTTAATATGCTGTCTAGGTTTGTCATAGCGTTTCTTTCACTGAGCAAGCCTGTTCTAATTTCATGGCTGCAGTCACTGCAGTGATTTTGGAGCCCAAGAAAATAAAGTCTGTCACTGTTGCCATTTTTCCCCCCATCTATTTGCCATGGACCAGATGTCATGATCTTAGTTTTTTGAGTGTTGAGTTTTAAGCCAACTTTTCCAGTCTCCTCTTTCACCCTCATAAGAGGCTCTTTAGTTCCTCCTCCTCACTTTCTGCCATTAGAGTGGTACTATCTGCATATCTGAGTTTGTTGATATTTCTCCCAGCAATCTTGATTCTAGCTTGTGCTTCATCCAGCCTGACATTTTGCATGATGTACTCTACATAGAAATTAAATAAGCAGGGTGACAGTATACTGCCTTGACCTACTCCTTTCTCAATTTTGAATCAGTTCCATGTCTGTTTCTGTTAATTCTTGACCTGCATAGAGTTTTCTCAGGAGGCAGGTAAGATGGTCTGGTATTCCCATCTCTTTAAGAATTTCCCACAGTTTGCAGTGATCCACATAGTTGAAGGCTTTAGCGTAGTCAGTGAAGCAGAAGTAGGTATTTTTCTGGAATTCCCTTGCTTTTTCTGTGATCCAATGGGTGTTGGCAATTTGATCTCTGGTTCCTCTGCCTTTCCAAATCCAGCTCATACATCTAGGAGTTCTCAGTTCATGTACTGCTGAAGCCTGGCTTGAAGGATTTTTCTAATTCCAAAAATATGTTGGGATTATTTGCCTGTTTTTAAATTGATTTTATTGGGTTGATGTCTCTAAGCCTCCCAAATTAGTATTGATTAAAGTGATTTCAGACAGTTCCCCATCAGTCATCAGTAAAGAGTGTTTTGACCCTTCCCTCTCTTCTTGGTCTGACCAAGACTCATCTGAGTCAGGCTTCTCTGGGAATGATCATTATGTCACCCTCTGCCACCAAACCTAGCATTCCTATAATCCTGATTGTTCATTTCCTCTGGAAGATTCTTTTTTTTTTTTTTTTTTGCCCTATTATGTTAAAAATAAGATACTTGAGAGCAGTGTATCTCTTTAAAGACTTTATAAGGACTAGAATCTAAGGCAACTACCTCTGTTTTTGAGGGATAATTTTTGTGAAAAGACCATGGTTTATACTTGGGCTTATATGATACTTTATGCTGAGTCCTTAGCCTTGCTGGATAAATCCTACAAAATGTAGTTTTGTCCCTGATACTTGAATTCAGTTCAAAATTAATTGGCCTATCAATTCCAGAGTGTGTGTTTTCCAGCTATTTTTTGGATATATTCTTAATGTAAATATTTTTAAGCTTTATAATTCTCAAGTTAGGATCTTAGAATGTGGATTCTAAAAGGATAGGGACAAGAGGGACCATCTGTATGAGATTGTTGATTGCTGTAAACTTGGCTGTGTGTCCCTCAAGAGCACAGTGTGGGTGTCGTGTCCCCTGTAGGACCTCAGTGTAGCAGAGGTGCCCCTCGACAGTTGTGTGCACCAGGCAGGGTGGGGAAGGGAGGAAAGACAGATTCCACCCCAGGAAGCAGAAATGTGAGATCCGGGAGGGATGAGAAGGACAGTGCACTGAGAAGTGGCGTCTGCCTCTTGGGCCTCCCGTGCCCAGGGCTTCCTTTGGTCACCAGGTGCTGCTGTTGCTTCTGGCGCAAGGGACAGAGCTTGCTGCCGGTGTTTCTGCTGTTAGTCGGCTGTTCCCGCCAGTTACACAGGGAGTCTGCAGTTATTTTTACGTCTAGAATATTCCAATGAAAGTTTTTTTTTTTTTCTGGGAGATGGGTTACATGATGTGTTTTATCCTAAAATAGGATGTACAGTAAGTCTCCTACATACGAACGTTCAAGCTGTGAACTTTCAAAGATGCGAACGTATGTACCATCAGTGTCCGATGTGAGTGAAACTGCAGCTTGCTGTCAGTCTTCTATTGCTGACGGTCCTTCAGCTCTACCATCTCCCACCTCCTCTCCCTCGTCCAGTCAGTAACTCTTTTTGCCTGTTCACTCGACGCCAGCCAGCCCCTGTGTGCCAGCTGTTGTACTGTACTACTGTACTTTCCAAGATTAAAAATGTTTTTGTTGTTCATTTATTTTTTATGTATTAATATTATTTGTGTGAGAATGTTATAAACCTCTTACAGTTGAGTACTTATGTAGCCAATTGGGTTGGTTGTGTACCAAGGCTAACTTTGGACTTCACATGCTCTTGGAATGAAACTTATGTATGTATGTAGGGGACTTTCCCTACGTAGTGTTATTTGTATCACTGATGTAAAATTGACTGTGTTCTTTTCACACCTGAAATGTATTGCCTTAGGTTGTGGATCTGAGAATGCAGCAAAATAGCCAGGACTTTAGAGAGCACCTGGACAAGTGTTTTTCAGTCTCTGTAGTAGGAGAATGTTTTTTGGGCAGAGAGCCATGCCGTGCAGCTTTTGGGATCTTAGTTTCCTGACCAGGGATTTAATCGATGTTTTTGAGAGTGGAAGTGCAAAACTCTAACCCTGGACCACGAAGGGATTCCTGCAGAATGCTTTTAAAATAATTTTTTTACCTAGAACTCTATTATATGTAAAGTGGAAAAACTGTCTCTTGGTCTTTCCCTCGTATACTATAGTGCTTCTTCAAGGCAGCTTCTTGAAAAAGAGCTTAAAATTCTTCAGTGCTTTATTTCTTCTTTTGTCCTTCAGTGCAGAAGTTCCAGTGAAGGAGCAGTGAGGGGGACTGAAGAAGCAGGTACTCAGTTAAGGTCACCTGTCTTTAGTTTCTGAGCCAGTTTAGTGCTAGTTAGGCTGCTAGAATCCGATTTGTTGGCTTTCAACATTCCCATATCGTCTGCAGAAAGCAAATCTTTCTGGGACGAACACAGAAGGTAAAGTTTTTAGCCCCTAGAGATTGTTGCAAGAACCTTATTTTTATTTTTCTAAATATATATTTGTTATTTATTTAATTAACTTGGTTGCACTGGGTCTCAGTCATAGCACGCAGGGTCTTTCAGTTGCAGCATTTGGTGTGCTAGACCTTTAGTTGCATGTGGGAGCTAATTCCCTGACCAGGGATCAAACCCAGACACCTTGCCTGGGGAGTGCACAGTCTTAGTCACTGGGCCACCAGAGAAGTCCCCAGAAATCTATTCTCTTCCAGTTCTAGATGCTGGAAGTTGAGATCGAGGTCTCAGCATGTCCGAGCTCCTTCTGAAGTCTCTAGCTGAGGGTCCTTCCTTGCCTCTTCCAGCTTTCGTGGCATTCCTTGGCTTGGGGCTGTATCACCTAACCTCTGCCTCCATCATCACATGATGTTCTTCCTATGTGCCTGTGTCCAACTTTCTTTTTTTTTAAATTAATTTATTTGTTTTAATTGGAGGCTAATTACTTTACAATATTGTAGTAGTTTTTGCCATACATCGACATGAATCAGCCATGGGCACACATGTGTTCCCCATCCAGAACCCCCCTCCCAGCTCCCTCCCCTTCCCAGTGCACCAGCCCTGAACACTCTGTCTCATGCATTGAACCTGGTCCGACGACCTGCTTCACGTATGATAATATACACGTTTCAACACTGCCCTATCGAATCATCCCACCCTCGCCTTCTCCCAGAGTCCAAAAGACTGTTCTTTACGTCTGTGTCTCTTTTGCTGTCTTGCACATAGGGTCATTGTTACCATCTTTCTAAATTCCATATATATGCGTTACTATACTGTATTGGTTTTTTTCTTTCTGGCTTATTTAACTCTGTATAATAGGCTCCAGTTTCATCCACCTCATGAGAACTGATTCAAATGTATTCTTTTTAATGGCTCAGTAATACTCCATTGTGTATATGTACCACAGCTTTCTTATCCATTTGTCTGCTGATGGACATCTAGGTTGCTCCCATGTCCTGGCTATTATAAACAGTGCTGCGATGAACATTGGGGTACACTTGTTTCTTTCAGTCCTGGTTTCCTCAGTGTGTATGCCCAGCAGTGGGATTGCTGGGTCATATGGCAGTTCTATTTCCAGTTTTTTAAGGAATCTCCACATTGAAGAACCTTATTTTTAATTTCCTCCCTTTACTGTCAGAAAAAGAAAGGTGAAAATACAGTTTTTTTCCTTTGAATGGAAACTGCTCTTAGCATGTGACATGGACGTGAACTGTTTTATCATATGGATATATGGTAGGAGTGGGATAGAAATTGCTTTATGTAGGAAATTTTAGTATACAGTAAGATAGTTTTTTTTAAGGGTTAGTTATGTTTTCTGTCTTAGTTTTAGAAACTTGGGTTTTTCAGTTCCTACAACACTAAGGCTTTCTGTGTCTTTTATCTATGTAATAGACAGCCAGCACCCTGTAGGTTTAACAGTAATAGCAGATCTGTTCTCTTCCTCTTGACTCCACTGATGCCCCCTACCTTCACTGTCTTTGCGATCAAGTTAAGGGACACCCGAGGATATGTTTACCTTTCAGAGGATCCTAGGGGGTATAATTTTACTCTTAAAGTTTGAATCCTGATACTTGGTGTAGGCAAAACCTGTCTTAGCTAAAAAAAGTCATAGTTTCCCCTTTTCCTGAAGTCTGGTTACTCTTTGAATATTCTTTGCTGAGGCTGATCCTGCTGTCAGAAGGAGGTGACGAGGGTTCAAGTTTTGAAGGCATCACTTTCCTCAGTGGTGTAAGATAAATTATTTAATTCTTCTAAGTCTTATTTTCTTCTTAAAATAGAGCTAATAATATGTCTCAGAAAATAAATGTAAGGATTCAATAAAGTAATTATATCTGTGTAGTGCATAATAAACTGTAAGTAGCAGATGTTAGTTATTTTATGGTGTTTCAGTTGTATTTTAGGATTTTTTTTAATAATAGGCAAAATAAAAGCTGTGGAATTAGTATAAAATTTTACTAAGCATCTAAATATGAACATGTCTTTAGTTATTTTGGCCAGCTTAATTTTTTTTTCCTCAGTAATAATGCCTGCAAGTACGGATAGGACATACGTTGTCTAAGGATAAGTCCTCGCGGTGAATTAGAGCAACAAAATTACCATTAGATCTAGAAAATCATTGTTTGTAGCAGGTGATCTCTAGGTCTATAATTTGAAACTAGACTAAGGGGACGGGGTGGGAGAAGGCAATGGCACCCCACTCCAGTACTCTTGCCTGGAGAATCCTATGGATGGAGGAATCTGGTGGGCTTCCGTCTATGGGGTCGCACAGAGTCGGACACGACTGAGCGACTTCCCTTTCACTTTTCACTTTCCTGCATTGGAGAAGGAAATGGCAACCCACTCCAGTGTTCTTGCCTGGAGAATCCCAGGGACGGGGGAGCCTGGTGGGCTGCCGTCTCTGGGGTTGCACGGAGTCGGACACGACTGAAGTGACTTAGCATAGCAAGGGGACAGGGCGGGGAGACTAAGACATGTTACAAAAGGAATGGGTAATCCTGGTAGTGGTTTTAAAAATTCATTTTTTATTTTTTAATTATGTTTAGGCTGAGTCTAGGGGCTTCTCTGGTGGCTCAGATGGTAAGGAATCTGTAACGCAGGAGACTCGGCTTTGATCCTTGAGTCAGGAAGATCCTCTAGAGAAGGGAATGGCAACCCCTTCCTGCCTGGAGAATTCTCATGGACTGAGGAGCCTGGTGGGTTTTAGTGCATGGGGTCACAAAGAATCAGACATGACTGAGTGACTGACACACACACACAGGCTGAGTCCAAGAGGGAAATAAACATTTAGTATTTCTTGTTTTATGAGATAAAATTATTTTGGGCAAGATTGAAAAATTACTTCTTGTTAAAGGAATTCTAGTTTCCTGTTAGCTTATATTAGGAAATCAAAGTGATGTTTTCCCACAAAAAGAATTCTTAATAAACTGAGTTGAGAACTTTGGCTAATAAAGGATTAAGGTGGCTGTCAGGCCTGAACCACAGTATGTATTGTTGTTAGGGTAGGAAATGCTTCGCAGACTACCAGTCTCAGAGACTTCCCTTTCCCATACCTTGCCTCCCGTGTTTTCCACAAGACTAGAGAAATTCCTCTAACTCCATAATCTGAATTTAAAAAAATTTTGAAAATAAGCCCCATTCCTTCTGTTTGATATAGTTGCAGTCTCACATTGCATTATGGAAGAGCAGGCTGAACATGATTTATTATGTTTAATTTTTATCAACCTTAGATTGGGTTTTTATATTTAGAATTTACTTATTTTTGAAAATTGGGCTTTAAAATTTTTTAGCTGTTTAGAATCCATTTATCCTCCCAGAAAGAGGCCTCAGTTTTGTGTGGGGTTTATCTCTTATGTGTTTTTGGTTCACATACTTTGGGTCCTTTCCACATTTCCCAAGGATAGATCACAGCCTATTTCAGTTGTACAGTCTAGGGCCACAGTGAGACCATCCACCCAGAGCTAACTCCAAGGCTTAGCTTTCTCCTATTGGCTTGACTGTTAGAGAATGTGAAATGGAGTTCTGAAGCCATTTTGTCACCAGGCAGATCTCAAAAATGAGCAGACAACAGAGCCTAGCCAATAAATGGAGAAAAAGTCAGTCCTGATGATGATGTTTAAACGTCTGCTGGAGCATGGACTGCCTGCCGGACTTTTAGTTATTTGCTTAAGCCAGATTGAGTTGCATTTTCTGTTACTTAAGACTGAAAGAGCAACATTATTCATAATGACCAAGGGATAGAACTGAATGTCCATCAGCTGATAAACAAAATGTAGTATTATATCCACACAGTGGGATATCAATTAGTAATAAAATGACTGACGTCCTCTTACAACAACATATATTTACCTTGACAACATTTTGCTAAATGAAAGAAGACAGTCGTAAACATATTGCATTGACATGAAATGCCAGGCATAGGCAAATCCATAGAGTGTTTGCCTAGGGCTATGGGAAAAGGGGAATGATTGTTGATGGATATGCGTTTCTTTTGGGGGTGATGAAAATATTCTAAAACTGATCATGATGATGGTTGTACAGCTCTGTACCAAAAGTCATTGAGTTGCATATTTTAAATGGGTGTGAATTATGTCTAATATGGCTATTTAAACAAAATTTAAAAACAAATAATTCTAAAAGATAACACTTATTATTCTCATTTTGCATATGAGGTACTGAGGCACAGAAAGCAGCAGGTCCGTTGTTGGGAGATGGTAGGTTGTAGAGCTGGGATTCAGAACCACTGGTCTGACTACTAAGGCCAAGCTTACAGTTGTGCTGTTCTGCCTTTTTCAAAGACAAGGCTCATCTGTATGGAACTTTGAAGTTGGGAGTTGCTTAGCACTTAGTCAATTTAACCTTTCATTTTACTGATGAGAAAATTAAACCTTGGATAATGTAGTGACTTGTAAGATTGCCAGGTAAATTAGTGGCAGCCTGGGATTTGTGACCTCCCCAAAGAGACAGGCAAGTAAACAACTAACAGTGACAGAAAGTGCAGGGGTGAGTAGCAAATGGAGATACAGGCCTTGTGCATGTGAAATAAGGGAAGGGTCAGTTAGTTCGGATGACTTCGTGAGGGGATTTTCATAAGAAAGGCCATGACATTCTGAGAGGATTGCTGGTGTAAACAGATGTGTTAGGGAGAGAATGAGGTGCCCTAAATATACAGCGGGGTGCAGTGATTCCCAGTGGGAAAAATCATGAAGTGCTATCAAGGTAATGGGAGGGAATTTTGACTTTTGATGTAAGCAGTGGGAACCATTGAAGATTTTTGGGGAGCTGAATAGCACGAACACATGCTTGAGAAAGATAATGGGCAGCTTATGTAAAGGATGGATTGAGGTGGGGGCACAAAGTGAAGAGAGAAACTTCAGCACGTTGTCGCCATGGTCTAGGTGCGAGAGGAGGGTGGTTGTGGTAGGAATGGAAAGGAGAGGGTGGATATGAGAGTCTGCACAGGTGGAGTCCCTGGGACTTGGCAGTTAATTGGAAGCATGCTAGATTGTAAGTTCTTGCGGGGGGGTGGTGAGGTGGGGTGTGTGGGCAGTGTGGCCAGCTTGCAGTGTATCCCTGGCACCCAGCACAGTGTCTCGTACATTTATTGAAAGCAGAAGGGGTAAGATCTTAATAAGACTTTGGACATCTTCTCTGACTTCACAGAGTTTGGTCTGTTAATAGAGTAGGACTGGAGATGGGAAGAAGAGAAAAAAAAGTATAAGGAGTAACGGGAAATGCAAAAAACTCAGGTTTTGTTGCATTTGAAGTATTTGTGGGACATTCACGTGGAGCTTTTGAGCTGGGGAAACTGGGATCCTGACTCAGATGGGAGGGAGAGGCTGCAGTAGGTTTTGGAGCATTTGCAAAAGGGTCACCATTGAGGCGATGAGAATGAATAGGAGAGAGCTTTGAGGATAAGCTACATTTGGAAGGGGCAGGTGGAGGAGCAGCAGCAGCAGTAGCAGAGACCAGAAGAGGACCCTGTTATTATTAGTTCCTTCTCTGGAAGCCAAAGGAAGGGACAGTTTTAGATGAGCTTTAGGTACAGCCCGGGAGTGAGTGAAGTAAATGAAGACCAGTGAAAAAGGCTGTTGGACAACTTAGGAGAGTAATGGAGGTTTTCCCTGCTCAGAATTGGTAACTTTTTAAAAAGTCTAGAGAAAGCTGCTAGTAAAGGGCAGATAAAAGAAATAAGATTAGTAATAGTAGATATTTACTGAACTTTCACTGTGTATTGGGTACCATGGCAAGTGCTGGACCCATTTTTGATTTAATCATAGTGACTCTAAGAGGTAACGTAATGGAAATATTATTGTAAAATGGGGGAGTGTTTTAAAAATAATTTTAAAAATTATTATGTATCACGTTACAGATGGCCAAGTGAGCCTGAGAAATTGCCCTTAGTCCAGGTCACAAAGCTTCTTTTGACAGGTGACCTGCAGAGCCTACACTCTTTACTGTTAGTTGTTTTTTTTAATTGAAGTATAGTTGAGTTTTCAGGGGTAGTTTTGATAGCAAAGTGTTAGTCACACTTTGTTGAGAGACTTGTTTTTCTTCCTCTTTGTTTTGTTTATTGCTTTGTAACAAATTGCCTTAACTACCAAGATGTACACATTAAATATCATAGAGTTTTTTGTTTGTCTGTTAAGCTTAGAGCTGAAAAAAAAACCCCAACAAACCATGGTGTCTTAATACAACAAACATTTATCGCCTCATAGTTTCTGAGGATTAGGAATTCAGAAGCAACATAGCTGGGTGGTTCTGGCTCAGGTTTCAGTCATTGGAAGGCTTGGCTGGGGCTGGAGCAGCCGCTTCCAATCTGGCTTGCGATGGCTGTTGGCAGGAGGCCTTGCTTCTTTGCCATGTGGAGCTCTCCTTGAGTGTCCTCGCAACATGTCAGCTGGCTGCATCCAGAGTGAGGAGTAGAGAGAACAAGGAGGACCCTACAGTACTCTTTATGACCTACTCTGGAAAGTCTCACACATGTCACTTCTGCCACATTTTATTTGTTAGCAGTGGGACAGTTGAAATTGGAACACAGTTAAAAATAAAATAAAAGCTATCAGAAAAAAAGATGAGTTACTGAGGGGAGCCTTAGGTTCTGCTCTTTGAGGAGAGTTGTATTGAATAATTTGTGAACATATATTTAGAGCTACCACACATATCAGGTATACTGCAGAGGAAAGGCCCTGGGTGAGGAATAGGAAGACTTGGGTTCCAGCTAGTTCTGCTCATTGCTGCCATGTCTGCAGATGACGTGATTTATTTTCCCTCAGTGTCTGTCCCCTCTAGGGAAAAAAAGGTTGTAACACTGCAGTCTACTGCACAGTGTGTCCTAAAGGTGGCAGCAAGTAGATGGCATCTGTGTACTTCAGAGTGGTGTGGGCGTCTTATCCCAGTCCTGCTGCTTAGTGACTGTACAATCTTGAGCATGTTATTTAACGCATTGGTCCTCATTTCCTTGTTTGTGAAACAGGAGATAGATTTGTATCTCCTGGGGCTACTCTGAGAGTTAAATGAGAGTTCATGTGACATATTTAGCATGATGCCTGCATGTTTTAGGCCAGGTGTTACTTAATAAATAGTGACTGTAAGACTCTTCTGCTTGTGTGCATCCTCTCTTTCTTGGCCTTTACCCAGTACTTGAAACTATCTCATGGTTATACATGAAGAATCCCTGTTTTATAGGGTATTAAAGTATGATTATAGTTTAAAGCTGCCACTATTATTCTCACTTTCATATATGTTTTTGGCAAGCTCAAGTGTATTTCTTTAAATAAAATTCTTTTTAAGAACTTATCACCTGATTGTACAGAACCGATTTGGTTAGAAAGTATTTCAAACTATTCTGTACCACATAGTGACTTAATAAAATTGTCAGGTAATTATAGTCTCATTAGTATTAACACATGTCATTTGTGTGAACCAGTTTGAAACTGTTTTGGTTTTCTGAACTTTCTTTTTCTGAGGGAAATTTCCAGTTGTGATGTAATTGCATCTTTCATGCATAATTGAGACCTTTGAGATGTCTTTGCTAGTGGTAAGTTGGGGTTAATTGTGCAAATGATCACGTGACTTTTCTTAATATCGGCTCATAAACTGTTGAAGATGACATACATATAACCTCTTACTGAAACTTTAGGTTTTATTATGTTAAAAATATATATCATAAACTATCTTAACCATTTAAAAAATATTTATATATTGATATGGCTGCACACATGAATCTTGTGGCATGTGGGATCTTGTTCTCTGACCTGGGCCCCTGCATTGGGAGTGCAGTCTTGGCCACTGGAACACCAGGGAAATCCCCATTTTAATAATTTTTAATTGTACATACTGTTCAGTGGCATTAAGTACATTGGTATTGTTATGCAGTCATCACCACCATCCATCTCCAGAACATTTTCATTATTCCAAATTGAAACTCTGTACTTGTTAGAATCTGGGATTTTATTAAACATTTTTTTAAACTGGATGCCATTATGAAAACCATCTGATTTTTAAATTTTTAAAATGACTGATGCAAGAGTCATTGCACTTCCATTTGCTACAGTAGAAAATGACAAATGGACACTACCTACATAGAGTAGCAGTGTGTTTATAGTAAAATATCTTTATGAAGCTCTTAGAGAGCTCATTTTATATAATAGACATTTTCAATAGTAGCAAAATATGGCTGGCTTTTTGGAGATGACTGTAAATAATTTAATACATAACAGAATACAGAACTTTTAAGTTCTCTTTGGAAAAATATGTATCACGTTTGCTGTAGAACCAGTTTCCGATCACATGTAAGAAATGTGGTTGAGGTGAAAAGCTGAAAGCCTTTCTGCTAAATTCAGGAACAAGACAGGGATGCCAACTCTTACCTCTTCTATTTAATATCTTGGAATTCTTAGCCAGAGCTGTAGAGAAGAAAGAGAAATAAAAGGTAGCCCAATTGTAAGGGAACAGGTAAAAATGTCACTATTTGCAATTGACAGTTACTTTCTATATAGAGAACCCTAAAATCTCCACACAAACACTAGAACTAATAAATGAATTCAGCAGAATAGCAGGATACGAGATTAATATTACAGAAATCTGTTGTGTTTCTGTATACTAACAATGAAAGAGAAAGTTAAAAAAAAAAAAAGATCCTGTTTAAAATATGCCCTGAAAACCACCCCAGAAACTTAGGAATAAACAAACTTAGCCATAGAGATGAAAGATCTGTATGCCAAAAGTTGTAAATCACTGATAAAGGAAATTAAAGATGATTTTAAAAAATAGATAATTCATGCTCTTGAATTAAAAGAATATTGTTAAAATGGTATACTACCCAGAACAGTCTACAGATTTCATGCAATTCCTATCAAATTACCCTTGACATTCACAGAACTAGAACAGATAATCCTAAAATTTATATGGAGTCACAGAAGAACCAGAAAGCAGTTCTGAGAAAAAATATCAAAGCTGGAGACATAACATTTCCAGATCTCAGACTATCCTTCAAAGCTGCAGTAGTCAAAACATTTTGGTATTGGCACAAAAACAGACAGTAGATCAGTGGAACAGAATAGAGCCCAGAAACAAACCTGTCTACATTCCTGTGTTCAGTTAATTGTAGACAAAGGGGGCAAGAATACACAAGGGAGAAGAGACAGTCTCTTCAGCCAGGGGTGTTGGGAAATGAAATTAGAACCCTTCTTTACTCCATGTACAAGGATAATCTCAAAGTGGTTGAAAGGCTTAAATACAGGACACGACACCATAAAACTAGAAGAGAACATAGACAAAACATTTTCTGTAAATCATAGCAATGTTTTCTTAGGTCAGTCTCTCAAGGCAAAAGAAATAAAAGCAATGATAAACAAATGGGACCTTATCAAACTTAAAACCTTTTGCATAGCAAAGGAAACCATCAACAAAACAAAAAGTTAACTGATAGAGTGGGAGAAAATATTTGCATGGTATGACCAAAATGTCATACCAAATGGTATGACCAAAATATGTAAACAGCTCATACAACTTAATATCGAAAGAATAAATGGGCAGAAGATCTAAACAGACATTTCTCCAAAGAAGACATACAGATGGCCAATAGGCACATGACAGGATACTCAGCATCATTAATTACTAGAGAAATGCCAATCAAAACCACAATGAAGTATCACCTCACACCAGTCAGAGTGACCACCATCAAAAAGTCTATAAGTAATAAATGCTGGAGAGGGTGTGGAGAAAAGAGAACCCTCCTGTAGTGTTGGTGGGAATGTAAATTGGTGTAGCCACTAAGGAAAACAGTATGGAATTTCTTTAAAAAGATAAAAATAGAGCTGCTATATGATCCAGCAGTCCCACTCCTGAGTATATATTCAGAAAAGATGTAAACTATTAATTCAAAAAGATATGTGCACTCCAGTGTTCAGAGCAGCATTATTTACAATAGCTAAGACATGGAGGGGGTCTCTGCCCCAACCCCTGCATTGTTTAAGGGTTAATTTAGTTTATACGTATTCACTCTTTTATTGTGATAAAAAACCACAGTGTAAAAATTTTCTCATCTTAACCATTTTACCTGTACAGTCCAGGAGTGTTAACTCATTATTGACGGGGTGTTTTTTTTTTTTTTTTTTGCAATAACTAGTGCCTTTGGCCAGTGATTTGTTATGTAAGTGAATATTGAAACGTCTCTGGTGAATAACATTTGGGTCACAAAAGACGTATTAATACATCTCTGGTCAGTACTGTGTTAATAACTGTAACAAGTAGTGTAAAATAACTCTAGAACTTTTTCATCTTGGCAAATGGAATTGTCTACTTACTAAACAGCAACTCCTCTCACCCTACACTTTATTCAGTTCAGTTGCTCAGTCGTGTCTGACTCTTCGCGACCCCATGAACTTCAGCATGCCAGGCCTCCCTGTTCATCACCAACTCCCCGAGTCCACCCAAACCCATGGTAGCAGTCACCATTTACTTTCTGTTTCTGAAAGTTTGACAATTTCATTGTTATTCAGTGGCCAAGTTGTGTCTGACTGTTTGCAAACCCACAAACTGCAGCACTCCTGGCTTTCCTGTCTTTCACTATCTCCCTAAGTTTGCTCAAACTTGTGTCCATTGAGTCACTGATGCCATCCAAACATCTCATCCTCTGTTGCCCCCCTCTTCTCTTGCCCTCAATCTTTCCCAGCATCAGGGTCTTTTTCAATGAGTCAGTTCTTTGCATCTGGTGGCCAGACAATCTTCAGCTTCAGCATCAGTCCTTCCAATGAATATTCAAGTCTGCTACTTTTTATAAATGGAATCATGCAGTATTTCTCTTTTTGTGACTGGCTTATTTCACTTAGCATAATATCCTCAAGGTTCATCCATGTTCTAGCATTTGACAAGATCTTCTTCTTTTTAAAGTCTGAATAATATTCCAATGTAAAAAATAAATCCATTGTATTTATATATATTTATTTAAAAGTTAGTCTATTTCATAGATAAGTAACTGAAAATTTTATATTAATTTTGTAGTTCTGGTGTGACATGTAATACTTTGTTTCGCCTTGTAGACTTTTCACTTTTTAGTAAGTCCTTGATTTTTAAGAAACAAAAAACTTATGTCTACAGATATATTGTGCCATTTAAATCCTACAGTCAGCAAAGTGCTTATAAAATAATCAGCAAAAGACTTAAAGCTGCTTCATTGGTACAATCACTATGGATAACAATATGGAGCTTACTTGAAAAGCTAAAAACAGAACTATCATATGATCCATTCATGGGCATATATTCAGAGAAAACCGTACTCGGAAAGGGTGCGTGTGTACCCCAGTGTTCATTGCACCACTATTTACAATAGCTAAGATGTGGAAGCATCCTAAATGTCCACTGACTGATGAATGGATAAAGAAGATATGGTACATATGCAATGGAGTATCACTCAGCCATAAAAAAGGATGAAATAATACCATTTGCAGCAACATGGGTGGACCTAGAGATTCTCATACTGTTGCAGGAAGGGGGACCACTTCTAGGGCCCGAAACTAGGCTCTTGTCTAACACTCAGAAATCAATTATCTGAGGAGACACCTGTGCTGACAAAGCAAGAGATTTTATTGGGAAAGGGCACCGGGGTGGAGAGCAGTAGGGTAAGGGAACCCATGAGAACTGCTGTGTCACATGTCTTGCAATGTTGGGTTTATGGTGATGGGATTAGTTTCTGGGTTGTCTTTTAGTCAGTCATTCTGACTCAGAGGCCTTCCTGGTGGTGCACGCCTTGTTCAGCCAAGATGGATGCCGGAGAGGATTCTGGGAGGTAGTCAGACATGTGGTGTCTTCTTTTGACCTTTCTGAACTCTTCTGGTTGGTGGAGGCTTATTAGTTCCTGTTGCTTACCAGGCCCTCCTGTCTTAAAACAACTCATGCAAATGGTTACTATGGTGCCTGGGCAGGGTGGGCGGTTTCAATCAGTGTACTTCCCCTAACAATACTAAGTGAAATTAAGTCAGACAGACAAAGACAAATACATGAAATCACTTACATGTGAAATTAAAAAAAAATGATACAGATGAACTTATTTACAAATCAGAAATAGTCACAGATGTAGAAAACTTAAGGGGGAAAAGGGAAGGGATTAAATTGGAAAACTTGGGACTGACACAAGTACAGTACTATACATAAAATAGATACTGAATATGGACCTACTTTATAGCACAGGGAACTGTACTTAATACTCTGCAATGATCTATATGGGAAAAGAGTGTAAAAAAGTGGATGTCTAGATGTTTAACTGATTTACTTTGCCATACAGCAGAAGCTTAACATTGTAAATTGACTATACTCAAAAAATTAAAAAAGAAAAAGGTTTAAAGCTGCTTAAATATTAAATGCGCGTAGTTAGGCAATGGAGACTGGCTTTTTTGTTTTTTACAATTCCATAGAGACTTAGAGTTCATTGACTGTTCATGAAACAGTTATTTGAGTGGTTTCTATATTTCACACTCTGGCCAAAGGTGACAAGAAGGAGCTATTTTCCATTTGAAAGAGAATTGTGTGATAATGCGAGTGATATTGAGAATTCTTCACTTTCCAGGACAGAGAGATGTTGACAGTGTTAAAGATGCAGTTGAGAGTGGTTTAAAGCTAATAAGGAGGCTGAAGTAGTTACTGGTGAGCTACTCATTTTCCCAGAATGTTGTAAAGCTTTTAGAACCCTGGTAAAAGCAACAAGATGATTATTTTCTTTATGAGTTCTCCTAGGAAGAATGTTTTTTCAGCTTTTAATACAGTAAATACTTGTACCAAAAGACTTACTTGGTACTTCCCACATGGTAGGTGGCAGGAAGTAAACATTTTACACTTTCCTTTTGAAGGAAGGGAGAAGTTAAGTTTCATTTTTATGTTTATTTTATGTTTATGAGTCAGGGAAACATGTAACAGGGCTGTCTGATAGAACTTTGTGTGATGGGTGATGGTAGAGATGTTCCCTATCTGTCTTGTCCAATATGGTGGCCACAAGCAAGCTCTTGAGCATTTGAGATACATGACTAGTTTTAGGAACTGAAGTTTTAATTTTGTTTCAGTTCTGTTCAGCCCCTCAGTCATGTTTGACTCTTTGTGACCCCATGAATTGCAGCACGCCAGGCCTCCATGTCCATCACCAACTCTTGGAGTTCACCTAAACTCATGTCCAACGAATTGGTGATGCCATCCAGCCATCTCATCCTCTGTCGTCCCCTTCTCCTCCTGCCCCCAATCCCTCCCAGCATCAGGGTCTTGTCTAATGAGTCAACTCTTCACATGAGGTGCCCAAAATATTGGAGTTTCAGCTTCAGCATCAGTCCTTCCAATGAACACCCAGGACTGATCTCCTTTAGGATGGACTGGTTGGATCTCTTTGCAGTCCAAGGGATTCTCAAGAGTCTTCTCCAACACCACAGTTCAAAAGAATCAATTCTTGGGCGCTCAGCTTTCTTCACAGTCCAACTCTCACATCCGTACATGACCACTGGAAAAACCGTAGCCTTAACTAGACGGAGCTTTTTTGGAAAAGTAATATCTCTGCTTTTCAATCTGTTATCTAAGTTGGTCATAACTTTCCTTCCAAGGAGTAAGCGTCTTTTAATTTCATGGCTGCAATCACCATCTGCAGTGATTTTGGAGCCCCCCAAAATAAAGTTTGACACTGTTTCCACATTTATTTGCCATGAAGTGATGGGACCAGATGCCATGATCTTCGTTTTCTGAATGTTGAGCTTTAAGCCAACTTTTTCACTCTTCTCTTTCACTTTCATCAAGAGGCTTTTTAGCTTCTCTTCACTTTCTGCCATAAGGGTGGTGTCATCTGCATATCTGAGGTTATTGATATTTCTCCCGGCAGTCTTGATTCCAGCTTGTGCTTCTTCCAGTCCAGCACTTCTCATGAAGTACTCTGCATATAAGTTAAATAAGCAGGATGACAATATACAGCCTTGATGTACTCCTTTTCCTATTTGGAACCAGTCTGTTGTTCCATGTCCAGTTCTAACTGTTGCTTCCTGACCTGCATATAGGTTTCTCAAGAGGCAGGTCAGGTGGTCTGGTATTCCCATCTCTTTCAGAATTTTCCACAGTTTATTGTGATCCACACAGTCAAAGGCTTTGGCATAGTCAATAAAGCAGAAATAGATGTTTTTCTGGAACTCTCTTGTTTTTTCCATGATCCAGCAGATGTTGGCAATTTGATCTCTGGTTCCTCTGCTTTTTCTAAAACCAGCTTGAACATCTGCGAGTTCATAGTTCACGTATTGCTGAAGCCTGGCTTGGAGAATTTTGAGCATTACTTTAGTAGCGTGTGAGATGAGTGCAATTGTGTGGTAGTTTGAGCATTCTTTGGCATTGCCTTTCTTTGGGATTGGAATGCAAACTGACCTTTTCCAGTCCTGTGGCCACTGCTGAGTTTTCCAAATTTGCTGGCATATTGAGTGCAGCACTTTCACAGCATCACCTTTCAGGATTTGAAATAGCTCCATTGGAATTCCATTGCTTCCACTAGCTTTATTCATAGTGATGCTTTCTAAGGCCCACTTGACTTCACATTCCAGGATGTCTGGCTCTAGATTAGTGATTACACCATCGTGATTATCTGGGTCATGAAGATCTTTTTTGTACAGTTCTGTGTATTCTTGCCACCTCTTCTTAATATCTTCTGCTTCTGTTAGGTCCATACCATTTCTGTCCTTTATTGAGCCCATCTTTGCATGAAATGTTCCCTTGGTATCTCTAATTTTCTTGAAGAGATCTCTAGTCTTTCCCATTCTGTTGTTTTCCTCTATTTGTTTGCATTGATCGCGAGGAAGGCTTTCTTATCTCTCCTTGCTATTCTTTGGAACTCTGCATTCAGATGCTTATATCTTTCCTCTTCTTCTTTGCTTTTCGCTTCTCTGCTTTCACAGCTATTTATAAGGCCTCCTCAAACAGCCATTTTGCTTTTTTGCATTTCTTTTCCGTGGGGATGGGCTTGATCCCTGTTTCCTGGACAATGTCACGAACCTCCATCCATAGTTCATCAGGCACTCTGTCTATCAGATCTAGTCCCTTAAATCTATTTCTCACTTCCACTGTATAAGGGATTTGATTTAGGTCATACCTGAATGGTCTAGTGGTTTTCCCCACTTTCTTCAATTTAAGTCTGAATTTGGCAATAAGGAGTTCATGATCTGAACCACAGTCAGCTCCTGGTCTTGTTTTTGTTGACTGTATAGAGCTTCTCCATCTTTGGCTGCAAAGAATATAATCAATCTGATTTTGGTGTTGACCATCTGGTGATGTCCATGTGTAGAGTCTTCTCTTGTGTTGTTGGAAGAGGGTGTTTGCTATGACCAGTGCGTTCTCTTGGCAAAACTCTATTAGTCTTTATCCTGCTTCATTCCGTATTCCAAGGCCAAATTTGCCTGTTACTCCAGGTGTTTCTTGACTTCCTACTTTTGCATTCCAGTCCCCTATAATGAAAAGGACATCTTTTTTGGGTGTTAGTTCTAAAAGATCTTGTAGGTCTTCATAGAACCGTTCAACTTCAGCTTCTTCAGCGTTCCTGGTTGGGGCATAGGCTTGGATTACCGTGATATTGAATGGTTTGCCTTGGAAACGAATAGAGATCATTCTGTCGTTTTTGAGATTGCATCCAAGTACTGCATGTTGGACTCTTTTGGCTACTCCATTTCTTCTGAGGGATTCCTGCCCACAGTAGTAGATATAATGGTCATCTGAGTTAAATTCACCCATTCCAGTCCATTTTAGTTCGCTGATTCCTAGAATGTCAACGTTCACTCTTGCCATCTCCTGTTTGACCACTTCCAATTTGCCTTGATTCATGGACCTAACATTCCAGGTTCCTATGCAGTATTGCTCTTTACAGCATCAGACCTTGCTTTTATCACCAGTCACATCCACAACTGGGCATTGTTTTTGCTTTGACTCCATCCTTCCATTCTTTCTGGAGTTATTTCTCCACTGATCTCCAGTAGCATACGGGGCACTTAACAACCTGGGGAGTTCCTCTTTCAGTATCCTATCATTTTGCCTTTTCATACTGTTCATGGAGTTCTAAAGGCAAGAATACTGGAGTGGTTTGCCTTTCCCTTCTCCAGTGGACGACATTCTGTCAGACCTTTCTACCATGACCCATCCGTCTTGGGTGGCCCCACAGGGCATGGCTTAGTTTTATTGAGTTAGTGAAGGCTGTGGTCCGTGTGATCAGATTGGCTAGTTTTCTGTGATTATGGTTTCAGTGTGTCTGCCTTCTGATGCCCTCTCGCAACACCTGCCGTCTTACTTGGGTTTCTCTTACCTTGGACATGCAAAGTGCAGCAGCTGCTCCTTACCTTGGTCAAGGTCGCCCCTCCTGACCTTGAACGTGGAGTAGCTCCTCTCTCGGCCCTCCTGCTCCCGCACAGCCGCCGTTCCTTGGACATGCATTGCTCCTCTGGGCCGCCGCCCCTGACCTTGGACGTGGGGTAGCTAATTTTGTTAAATGTCAATAGTCACATGGAGCTAGTGGCTATGTTATTGGCTAGAGCGGATAGAGAATTTAGCCCATGTGATCAGAGACCATGTCTGTTTCAGACACTTGTTTCTTTTGCAACTTTGTGTTCCAAACACGTTAATTTCTTCATGTGTAAAATAAATATGAATGGTTGTGAGAAAAGTTTTCATCCTTCCAAGGATGTGGTGTTTCAGGTATCTTTTGCCTTAGTCTCCATTACAACTTCCTAATTGTTAAAAAAAAAAATAGAATGTCTTTTTTTTTATATATATTATTTTCTCATTTGTTGCTATATACTTGGTCATATTCATTTGTTTAGTCTGGTTTTATGCATTTTTTTAAAATGTGAGGATGAGTTTAGAGTATCTCATTAGCAAACTCAAAAGGTACACTTGAATTTTTAGTTTTTGATACTATGGGAGAGAAATCAGGACTGAGAATTTTGAGATTCATCATATTGGACTTTTTTTTTTAAACACTCGACATCAATATGAGTTGTCCTTGTTCTTTGTTTCATTTCCATAATTACTTCAAATCCCCTTTTCCTTCCTTCAGTGTTTAAATCAGAAACTAGATAAGCAAGTTGTTTTTATTTTTTCCAAAGTGTGAATGTGGGTGAAAGTGAATTCGTTTAGGGCAGAAGAATGCTTAATTGTTCATTGTCTAGAGGCCATCATACAGTTGTGCAGTGCTAAGTCACTTCAGTCGTGTCTCACTCTTTCCGACCCTGTAACCTGCCAGGTTCCTCTGTCCGTGGGATCCTCCAGGCAAGAACACTGGAGTGGATTGCCATTTCCCCCTCCAGGAAATTTTTCCCACCCGGGCATTGAACCTTCATTTTTTGTCAACTGCATTGACAGGCTAGTTCTTCACCACTCCTGCCACCTGGCACTACAGTTGGAGCTTAGCAAGAAGACTTGCAAATAAAGTTATTGGAATGCTGTAGAAATAAGGAATAATGGAAGGGTTGTACTGCTGAGCCTTTAAGAGGGCTTAGGTAGGAGTCTGCAAACTGTAGAAGTCTGGCTAAATACAGCCTACCACCTGTGTTAGCATGGCCTGTCAGGTAAGATAGTTTTTATATTTTTAAATGACTGAATAAATTCAGAAGAAATTTTGTGACATATGGAGATTATATAAAATTTGATTTTCAGTGTCCACAAATAAAGTTTTATTGAAGCACAGTCACATGCATTTGTTTTCATATTAAGTGTGTGCTTTTGTGCTATAACAAAGACCATTTACCTACGAAGTCTAAAATATCTGGTTCTTGCAGAAAGTTTGCAGCCTCTGGTCAGAATGTTACTGAAAGATAGAGGAATATGAGACTGTAAGCTAAGAAGTAGTTTTTTGAAAAGAAAAAGGCATATAACCAGTACTTAAAGCCTTAAATGGAAATACACTCATAGTGAGTCAATAAATGTGTATGAAGTGAGAGATGAATATGAGTTTTTCTTCACAGAGCCTGAGTTCTGATAGAAAACTTGACAGGTGAATGCAAATTTCTGCAGGTTTTCTGGCCTTTACTTTCTCCTGTTAAAATTTAAGACTCTGGTACTGCTGAAATACTGTCTTTATCCTAATTTATCATAAGTTTTATGCATGTTTGCTATTTGGCCGTAGCTCCTTTGAGTCACATGTGGTACCCAAGGCCTCCTCATAGCTTTCTACTTACCTGACTTAAGCATCTCTTACTGCTTCCTACAGGTTTTTTTTTTTTTTTAATGAAGTTGTGGACACATCTTGCCCTCAAGATTCTCCGAGAGTAATTCTAGGCTGAAAGAAATTATTTTTCAGTTCCTTAGCAAAGGCCTGTTCCTGTTCAGTCACAAACTCATGTCTCACCCTTTGTGGCCACACAGACTGCTGCATGCCAGGCTTCCCTGTCCTTCACTATCTCCTGGAGTTTGCTCAAACTCATGTCCATTGATTTGGTATTGCCATCCAACCATCTCATCCTCTGTCATCCCCTTCTTCTCTTGCTCTCAATCTTTCCCAGCATCAAAATGGTTTCCAGTGAGTTGGTTCTTCGCATCAGGTGGCCAGAGTATTGGAACTTCAGCACCAGTCCTTCCAATGAATATTCAGGATTGATTACCTTTGGAATTGACTGGTTTGATCTCCTTGCAGTCCAAGGAACTCTCAAGAGTCTTCTCCAGCGCCACAGTTCAAAAGCATCAGTTGTCTAGGTTTGTCATAGGTTTTCTTCTGTGGACCAAGTGTCTTTTAATATCATGGCTGCAGTCACTGTCTGCAGTGATTTTGGAGGCTAAGAAAATAAAGTCAGTCATGGTTTCCATTTTATCCCCCATCATTTGGCATGAAGTAATGAGACTGCAACAGAGAGTTCCAGAAAAACATCTACTTCTGCTTTATCAACTACGCCAAAATCTTTGACTGTGTGGATCACCACAAACTGTGGAAAATTCTGAAAGAGGTGGGAATACCAGACCACCTGTCCTGCCTCTTGAGAAATCTGTATGCAGGTCAGGAAGCAAGAGTTAGAACTGGACATGAAAAAACAGACTGATTCCAGATAGGGAAAGGAGTACATCAAGGCTGACATCATATTGTCACCCTGCTTATTTAACTTATATGCAAAATACATCATGAGAAACGCTGGGCTGGATGAATCACAAGCTGGAATCAAGATTGCCGGGAGAAATATCAATAACCTCAGATATGCAGATGACATCATCTTTATGGCAGAAAACAAAGAACTAGAGAGCCTCTTGATGAAAGTGAAAGAGGAGAGTGAAAAAGTTGGCTTAAAACTCAACATTCAGAAAACGAAGATCATGGCGTCCGGTCCCATCACTTCATGGCAAATAGATGGGGAAACAGTGGAAACAGTGTCAGACTTTATTTTTTGGGGCTCCAAAATCACTGAAGATGGTGACTGCAGCCATGAAATTAAAAGACGCCTGGTCCTTGGAAGAAAAGTTATTACCAACCTAGACAGCATATTAAGAAGCAGAGACATTACTTTGCCAACAAAGGTCCATCTAGTCAAAGCTATGGTTTTTCCAGTAGTCATGTATGGATGTGAGAGTTGGACCATAAAGAAAGCTGAGCACCAAAGAATTGATGCTTTTGAACTGTGGTGTTGGAGAAGACTCTTGAGAGTCCCTTGGACTGCAAGGAGATCCAACCAGTCCATTCTAAAAGAAATCAGTCCTGAATATTCATTGGAAAGACTGATGTTGAAGCTGAAATTCCAATACTTCGGGCTCCTGATGTGAAGAACTGACTCATTGGAAAAGACCCTGATGCTTGGAAAGATTGAAGGCAGGAAGAGAAGGGGATGACAGAAGATGAGATGGTTGGATGGCACCACCGACTCAATGGACATGAGTTTGAGTAAACTCCAACTCCTGTTGGCGATGGATAGGGAGGCCTGGTGTCCTGCAGTCCATGGGGTTGCAAGGAGTCGGACACGACTGAGTGACTGAACTGAATGGGACTGGATGCCATGATGTTAGTTTTTTGAATGTTGAGTTTTAAGCCAGTTTTTCAGTCTTCTCTTTTACCTTTATCAAGAGGCTCTTTAGTTCCTCTTCTCTTTCTGCCGTTAGAGTGGTGTCATCTGCATATCTGAGGTTATTGATATTTCTCCTGGCAAGCGCTTGGGATTCATCCAACTCAGCATTTCGCATGATGTACTCTGCATGTAAGTTAAATAAGGAGGATGGCAGTATTCTGCCTTGACGTACTCCTTTCCCCAAATTGAACCAGTCTGTTGTTCCATGTCCACTTCTAACTGTTGCTTCTTGACCTGCATACAGGTTTCTCAGGAGGCAGGTCAGGTGGTCTGGTATTCCCATCTCTCTCAGAATTTTCCACACTTTGTTGTGTTCCACACAGTCAAAGGCTTTAGCACAATCAATAAAGCAGAAGTAGATTTTTTTTGGAATTCCCTTGCTTTTTCCATGATCCAGCAGATGTTGGCAATTTGATCTCTGTTTCCTCTGCCTTTTCTAAATCCACCTTGTACCTCTGAAAGTTTTTGGTTTGTGTATTGAAGCCTAGTTCGAAGGATTTTGAGCATTACCTTGCTAGCGTGTGAAATAAGTGCAATTGTGGGGTAATTTGAACATTCTTTGGCATTGCCCTTCTTTGGGATTGAAATGAAAACTGACCTTTTTCAGTCCTGTGGCCACTGCTGAGTTTTCCAAGTTTGGTGGCATACTGAGTGCAGCACTTTAACAGCATACCTTTTAGGATTTGAAACAGCTCAACTGGAATTCCATCAGCTCCTCTAGCTTTGTTTCAAATTGTATGGAGAGCTCAGAAATAACTTTTGTTTATATGGATATGTCTATCAATACTTTATTAAAATTTTAACTTTAGTTAAAAATTTATTTATAGGTAGGTTTATTGTTACTTAAAAATGATGGCATCATAGTCACATTAATAACAGTTTAAAAAGAAAAGTAACTTTTCCAAAATAAACATTTACTGAGAAAAATGGCATTGTTTTACATTTTTTACAAGACTAAATATTTGACTTAACAGAAGACGGTTGGATTGTCACATTTACTTCCTCTTTCAGTCTGTTGTGAGGTACTGTTTAAAGTATATGTGAGGGAAATCTGGCCCTGGACAGATTTATTGTTAGAAAAAAATTGTGTTTTTAGAGCCTTTCACAAAAATGTGGATATTTTTTGTTATCACACTGGAACTTGGCAAATATTAAAGGTTGGTGGAAGAAAGATTGTATTGTGGAATCTGAACCCATATTGATGGACTTAGCATAAGTCTTGTTACTTAAAAATGTTAATTTTTGTCATCAGCTACAAATACTTTTATCTGTTTTTCTTTAATTGGTAGGCTTGCTTCACTCACTTTTTAAGATGTCTACCATACCCAAGTGTGAGTAAGTACAGTTTGTATATATGTTCTTTTAAGTAAAAATGGTGTGTCATGAAAAAAGTAGCTTGTTTAGCTGACAACTTGGTGGTCAGAATGCTTTTTCTTGAGTGATAATGAATCATATCTTGAACGATAATATAATATGATGTCATACTATTCTATTGTAATATTTTTGTGAGGAGCAGTAGTTTTTGGTATGTATTCTGTCACAGAATTTTAAAAGTATAAGGGTGAAGATTAAAACTTTATTTTTTTAACTTCTTCATTAACGATCATCTTAAGTGAAAAGCCTTTTTTTCAAAAAAAAAATGTTGACGTTTACACGGACTGAAAGTGAAAGGGGACTTCCCTGGTGGCTCAGACGGTAAAAGCGTCTGCCTACAATGTGGAGACCCGGGTTCGATCCTTGGGTCGGGAAGATCCCCTGGAGAAGGCAATGGCACCCCACTCCAGTACTCTTGCCTGGAAAATCCCATGGATGGAGGAGCCTGGTGGGCTGCAGGCCATGGGGTCACAAAGAGTCGGACACGACTGAGTGACTTCACTTTCACTTTCACTTTACACTGACTAGTACAGGTAGGGATTGTTGTGTTGACTCCTGCTAAGGCACTGGCATTTTTATCTACCACTATTAGTGCACCATCAGTGGAAGAAAGCAAACAGCATTTTAGTATTATTCTCAGGGCCCATAGGAGTTCCTTAAAATACATCATCTGAACATAATCAGGTTTGCTTCTTTCTAATTTATGTGTGTTTTGTTTGGGCCCTGCTTTGAGAACTGCTGTTGAACAATCTCACTCAGTATTCGAGACTCAGTTATTACTGAATTTTTCTGGAAATCTCAGCTTGATTTTTTTCTTCCTTCAGCATTTTGTTAGAGTATTTAACACAGTGTGATGATGTGAGCTTCTTGAGAATATATACTTGGTGCATAGTCCCTGTATCATAGTACATAACCAAAAAAATGCTTGTGGAATGATTGAGGTAGTTGACACAGATATTTAACTCCTAACCTAGCCTGGAATCTTTACCAAAAGAAAAAATGGCCCTGTATATCTCTGTTTAGAATTCTTGAAAGAAATGTTTTTGCGCATAGAACATTAAGTATTATTTACCGTGATGACCCACAGTTACATTACATAAAAGATAAAATTATGCTTATTAGTCTGTGAGAATAGGACTTCCATTACTAGTTAATGCAGAAATGGATCAAAGGAGCAAGTTTGAATATTTCTGTTGAAAACCGTTTTAAATTAGGAATAGAAAGACCCTTCCTTAATCATTTTAAAAGGGGACTTCCTGGC